>NC_137064.1:2198567-2401067 GCF_032717465.1 Coenobita brevimanus
TCTATAATATTTAGTTCCCGTAATAGTTACTGAGGAAGCTGTTGGAGGCATTGCTGTTGACAAGTACTGCTTTAAAAAACAGTAAGGTCTGTCGCTTTGTCCTCTCCTGGCCACTTCCTTGTACTTCCATTTCGTTACTTCATTGCCTTTTACTCCCTGACTCTGTTACCCCAAGCACTATGTCCAACCATTTATCGATCAATTAAGGTCAACCATTTGGCGATCAATTAAGGTGAAATGTCCTGCTTGGAGGAGTAGATTTCCTTGTACACTCTGGCTTGACCTCCTTCCTCCCTTTCTTGACTTTTCCCTTAACTTTCCCCTCCTCCCTCCTTCCTTCCTTCCTTCCTTTCGTCTTTTCTTACACCTTTTTCTCTTCCTTTTCCTGTTATCTTACTATCTCTCTACCTCCTCCCCTTCTCCTTCTCTTTCCTCCATCCACTTCTTCCCTGTCCCTTCCCCTTCCGTTCTTCTTCCTTCTTTCTTTCCCTTTCATTCACTTCCCTTCCCTTCGCTTTTCCTTCCTTTCCTTTCCCCTCCTCCCTTTCTTCCTACTCTCTTTTCTCTCCCTCATTCTTCCTCCTATTCATCTCAGACCCTCTCTCATCTCCTCCTCCTCTATTCTCCTCCTCCACCCTCTCTCTCTTATCCCTCTTCCTCTCCCCTCTCCCTCCCCATTACCATCTCCCCCTACCCTGTCCCTGCTTACCTGTGTCTTTCCCTAATTGGTGTACTTACCTGAGAGAGAGAGAGAGAGAGAGAGAGAGAGAGAGAGAGAGAGAGAGAGAGAGAGAGAGAGAGAATCCTTTTCCCTCCCTTCTTCAACTATTCCTTCACATCATCATCATCATCATCATCATCATCATCAATAACCCTACCTGCCCACCCTTTTGTGTCCTTACCTGCGCTCCCATTCCTCCTCCCACTTACACCGTACAACCATTAACCAGGGTCCAATCAGTCATTTGAGAGAGAGAGAGAGAGAGAGAGAGAGAGAGAGAGAGAGAGAGAGAGAGAGAGAGAGAGAGACAGAGACAGACAGACAGACAGACAGACAACAACATTATTTATTTTTTATTAATTACAAGCTCTGCAACTTAGATGAATTCAGGTGGTTTTAATTAAGTCACAAAAGGTAAATATATAATGATGAAGTGGTGGCTAAGTGGTAAAGTGCTGGACTGCTGTTTGAAAGGACGTGAGTTCGATCCTACGCTGGGGCAGGAGGTAGTATGATTATTTTTATTGATTGATTTATTTTTTTTACTTCTCTTCCACAACACCCATACATGTCATAAAAAAGCCATATTAATTCCATCACACCAGTGCTAAATGGCAGAGTCCTGGAGTGTATTCAGTATGGACGGTGGGAACTAGTGCCACTGCGTCCATATATTAATGATGCACACTATACCGATAATAAAGCACATAAATAACATACAAGATAAAGTTAAGGGGAAATATGTAAAATAAATCGCTACGGAAGAGGTGTTACGAAGCTTCCAATGACACCTGGTATACTGTTTGAGGTGTTATTTTGGTGCATTAATTATTATTTTTTTTTACCCCCGGCATACCACACATACCCATCCCTCCCTCCATATGTTCTCCCTCCCTCTCCCTCCCTCACCATACCTTCCGTCTCCGCCCTTCTATCTACCTCCCCCTCTGTCATCTTCTCCCTCCCTCCCTCCCTTCCTTCCGTCTCTCCTCTCCCTCACAAAACCTACTCTTTCCTCCCAGCCCTCTACAGTACTTCCCACTCCATCACCATCTCTCTCTCTCTCTCCACCCCTTCTCTCCTTAATTACATCCACACTTTCCTAATCACATACTTCACCTTTAAATGAATCAATTATAGTCCTTTCACCTTAACTTGGCTCAGATTTTCGTCTTTTTGCAGCTTATTTCACGTAGCTCAGTGGCAAAAAAACAATGCCACGGCTCTACATCCTCTCCATAGCACTTCTTCGTGACTAGCACCATATTATACTGTTAAGCTCTCGTCACAAACTAAGCAATCAAGATGGAAAGATGGCAATTCTAGGCCAAGTTAGAGTAAGATGAGAATAGGCAGTGGAGCCGCCTGGATATATCAGTGCCACCACGTGAAGGCCCACCTCTCTAGCATCAGAAATCCCATAGAAATTGTAAAATAATTCGTAGTCAGCGAGAAAAATGCTAAAGACGTTCTCGGTCTGAAAGGGTTGAGCTTCAAGTACAACAAGGGTTTCTGTTTCTCCTCCTCAAATTTCTTAAGTTACCCCTCGACAAATTAGCCTGCATGCCGTGTGCTAATGACTGAGTGGGTGAGGTTGGATAATTACCACCATTAGCCCTTATTAGTGACCCTCTACACACACACCCCACCCACACCCCCTCCCCACCCTCAGATCCATACCCCACCCTCACCCCCACCCATCCTAACCTCCACTTCCACATCCCTACCCTTACTCAAACATCCTCTTCATCCCCCCCCCAACTGCTCCTAGTCAACTTACCTATTTTTCCACCGTCGAGAGAGAGAGAGAGAGAGATGCATAATAAATGATAAAGGAACACCTGATTATACATTCCACTGTATGATGAATCTATTAGTACCGGTACTTATTTTCCCTTCTCCAGACAGGTACACACACACACACACACACACACACACACACACACACACACACACACACACACACACACACACACACACGGCCATTTTGCACTTACCTTGTTGAGCCCGATGCACCCCTCCCTCCCCCTCCACCTTGCCAATTGGACTCCACCTTCTGTATCTTCCTCTCCCTCTCTCATCATCTCTCTCCCTTTCTCCCTTTCCTTCTCCCTCTCTCCCTCCCTCCATCTCTCCCTTTCCTTCTCCCCCATTCCCTCCGTCTCCCTCCCTTTTCTTTTCCCCCTTTCCCTCCGTCTTTCTCCCTTTCCATTCCCCCCTCCTCCTTTTCTCCATCACACCCTCTCTCTCCCTTTCTCCTTCCCTCTCCTTCCCCCACCCTCTCCCCCTTTCCTCCCACTCTCCATCCCCATTTCCCTCCCCCATTCTCCCCTTCCCTTCCTCCTTCCCTTCCACCTCCTCCTCCAATCTGCATCTCTCACTTAATCTATGCACCATTAACACACACACACACACACACACACACACACACACACACACACACACACACACACACACACACACACACACACACACACAGCGCCCCACCTAACAATCAGAAATCACACCAATCTTAATGTCCACTTTCCCCACACATCCACCCTCCTCCTAGTTCATCCTGCATAATGTAATCGCTTGGCTGCCTCTCTTCCCCTATAGCCCTCGTTCCTCCTGGGTAATGAAAGGCTTGGCTACGTCTCCTGGCAATCTTAAGGACCAGTAGCGAAGATTTATGCCAGACGAAGAAGAAGTTGGAAGACAGTGTTATGTGTGGTAAAGCTGTCTCTCATTTACTTTATTTTCTCACACATGGAGGCAAAGGATTTTTTTATAGGTAGGGATTAAGCTATTTTTCATCTTTACCTTGGTGGCGATTTGTTTGTGGTCACGGGCGCCCTACAAATGAGCGGCGGAACAGTAATGAGAGTAGTATAAAAGAGCGACAAAATATACTATTAAAAGAGCGGACGACCTGACTGCCTCATTATCCCCCCCACCTCCCTACCTGTCACCAATCCAGCCAAACTTACAAAGCCGAAACAAACTCCGAAACAAACAAAGCCAGTCAAACTCGTCTGTTACTTCCATACAACCTGTCATTGTGTCTGGTGATTCCACACAGTAAAGTCGTGCCAACATGGAGTTCACCGTTACAGAAACTAACAAGGGAAAAAAGTGTATAATTTATGAAGGCTACAAGTTTAGAGTCGACACAACATTAAGTGATGGAAGTTTTTCGTGGCGGTGTACAATTGGGAAGTGTAAAGCACGAGTGAAAACAGACTGTGAAATAGATAGCATTGTCCCAGTGCAGTTGCAACACAATCATGAAAAAGATGAGAGAAAACTTGAACGACAGCAATTACGTACAACAGTGAAAAGAAAAGCAAGTGATGACATGACAGCAAGGCCGGCAAAAATAATTAGGACAGAACATTGTAAAGTTACGGAAAACAATCTGCAATCTGGTGATCTGAAATGTCTGGCACAATCAATATACCGTGAAAGAAGAAAACAATATCCTGTTTTGCCTAAAAATCGTGAGGAAGTCTATCAAGCTCTCGAGTCCATGAATACCACCACCAGCAAAGGCGAAGAGTTTGTGTTGGAAAATAACCCAGACACGGGCATTGTTATCCTATCATGTACAACAAATCTGGAATTTCTGGTAACTTCTGCAGAGATTTTTATTGACGGGACCTTTAAGAGTTGTCCAAAAATTTTTTATCAACTGTACTCTATCCATGGCTTATGTAATGGCCATTATATTCCTTTAGTATATGCTCTTTTACCAGGTAAATCGGAGGAGATTTACCGAACCATGTGGAAATGTTTACATGATATTTGTGTATCAAAAAATCTGCAACTGCAAGCCTCTGTTATACACGTGGATTTTGAATTCCCCATGCTCACTGTCCTGAAAGAAACATTTCCGGATGCAATCATCAAATGCTGTAGATTCCATTTAGGGCAGGCATGGTGGAGGAAAATCCAAAACCTTGGCCTAAGTAAAGAATACAAAGACAAGAATAGTGACATAGGACAGTGGCTAAAACTATCATATGGTTTCCATTTCATTGATCCTGCAGATATTGAAGAATGTTTTGTTGAGGAACTGATGTCATGCGCACCACAGAATGAAAAATGTACTAATTATGCAGACTATCTAGTTGATAACTATGTCACGCCTCATTCAAAATTTCCACCAGTGCTTTGGGCTGAAGTCCCTTCTAACGACAAACGCACAAACAATGCGGCTGAATCCTTTCATGCACATTTCAACGCACAATTTTACAAAGCTCACCCATCCATCTTCATCTTCATGGATGTAATTAAAAGGCTCCAAGCAACAACGTACTTGAAAATCAGAAGTACCGGCATGCCAGCTGTACCAAAGAAAGTGGCTAAAGAGAAGTGTGAATATGCCATAACTCAGTTCACCAAGTACAAGTCGGGGGATATTAACCGACGTCAGTACTTACAATCTATGGGTTGCAAGTTCATGGCAAAAACGGATTTGTAAATATATATATATGTTAATAAGACGCAGAATTATCTTAAGCTTCATTTTAACTGACACATTTATTTTAACTGACATTCATTTTAACTGACCAATATGACGAAGATATGATCTGTACACATTTAACCAATATGACACTGATCGTAGTAAGCCACTCTAAAACAGAAAATATTTTTCCTGCTCAAAAACCTACTTCCACCTCCCCGTGGTGAGCAGAGGGCAACAGGTATTAACATCTGGCTAACGGAAGAGGTAATTAAAACGCTCAATTGATGTAAAATATGGCCGCTCTTTTAATAGTAAATCTGTCGCTCTTTCGAGAAAATTTTGTCGCTCTTTTAACATATAGATTCGCTCTTTTGTAAAACTCCGGTGGTCACCCCGTATAAAGGATTAAGGCGTCTGGCAATAGATAGATAGACCTTGGCCTAAAATGCTGAGTTGTAACAAGAGACTAACACTGAATATGGTGCTAGTCACGAAGAAGTGCTACAGATAGGATGAGAAGCCGTGGTATTGCCTTCTTCTGCCACTGACACTTAGCAAGATTTTAGAACATGCTGCTAGTCACGAAGAAGTGCTGTGCGATGGATAAAGAGCCGTAGTATTTCCTTAATTTGCCAGTATGGAAAAAAAGCTACGGGATTAAACTACAAAAAGGATTAGCCAGACATAGCGAGGATAACATGGGGTGAGAAGTGCTTTAGACGGGATTAAAGTTCTCTCTCTCTCTCTCTCTCTCTAAGTCCTAAGATGCTAAGTTTATGAGGGCAACGCAAGTTTATCTTTGTTTTTGATCTTTTTGTTGGAGATGATGACGATGATGATAATAATGATGATGATGATGATGATGAGGAGGGGGAGGAAATGGAGTGGAGGAGGAGGATGATAACGATGCTGATAATGATGGTGGTGGTGGTGATGATGGTGATGATGAGGAGAAAATGGAGGAGGAGGAGGAGGAAGAAAAGGACGATGATTATAATGATGATGATGATGATGGTGATTGCCACAAAAATTTCCCCACCCCTCATTCACCACATCAAATCAACCTCCCTCATACACTCCTCCACTTCCTCCTTCCACCACGCTCCCTATTGAAAGAAGAGGCGGAAAAGAGAGCTAATATAAAAATAGATAAGAGAGAGAGAGAGAGAGAGAGAGAGAGAGAGAGAGAGAGAGAGAGAGAGAGAGAGAGAGAGAGAACGCCTTCACTCTCAACGCCCATCCACCCACATCACATTTTCTTTCCATCTCAACCCCCCCCCACACCATTTTCTGATTGCATGAAGGGCAGACTCATACAGAATGCGTTGTAATAATATGCTTTTGTCTTTTTATATCTCTCTGCCATATTCAGCGTGTTCCTACCTGGCCTTCAGCGATCTCTCTCCCTACGCAGCTTGAAGTGATTGGGAAAATGAAGAATGCGGATAGAGAAGGTGAGAGTTATTATTATTATCGTTATTATTATTATTATTATTATTATTATTATCATTATTATCATTATTTTTATTAGTATATTTGCGGTCCTGGGGAAAGACGCCTTCATGTGGTGGCATTGATATTCAGGACAAGGGGAACTTAAGCCTTCAGTCCGCCGAGTTCAAATGAACGAACAAACTTGGGGCTAGAACAACAACAACAACAACAACAACTACTACTACTACTACTACTACCACTACTACTACAACTACTACTACTACCACAACCATGATCCTATATATATTTTTTTTACGTTTATTTGTCATATCCTACTCATTCCTGCTTGACCTCAGCATCTTAAGAATTTGAAATGAATAGCAAATACTCCGAATATCATAGAGTCCTCTGCTGTCTGAAAGGCCGTGGGTTCGATCTTACGAGGGGGTAGGGAACAGCCAGAGGATTTGCATGTCGTAAAAACAGGACTTGTTGACTTTCCATGTGACTCGCAGACAGACAGACAGACACACACACACACACACACACACACACACACACACACACACACACACACACACGCTAATACCAGTACACCTGTCATGAATGAGGCAGCTGTAGCATGTATTCAGTATGGACGGTGAGTATTAGTGTCGAAGTGGTGGCATGCGAAAGTGTATATGGCAGGTAGGGGGACTGAAACACACACACACACACACACACACACACACACACACACACACACACACACACACGGAAAGAGAGCGATGGAGAGAGAGAGAGAGAGAGAGAGAGAGAGAGAGAGAGTCATTTTCCGTAAGCTCCTCAATTTAAGCCCCAGAAATTACAAGAGTCTGTGGTCAGTTTATGGCGTCGCCTGGGTAATTGAATTTTGCCACACTACCACATTCCTACCACACTACCACACTGTCCTGCCACACCACTACACTGTCCTACCACACCACGACATTCCTACCACACTGTCCTACCACAACAACACATTTCTACCACACAACCGCATTTCCACCACACTACCACACTGTCCTACCACACCACCACACTGTCCTACCACACTACTGCACCACCACACCGCCCTACCACATCACCACATTGTCCTACCACACTGTCCTACCACACCACCACACAGTCCTACCACACTACCACTGTCCTACCACACACTCCTACCACACTACCACTGTCTTACCACACACTCCACAACACTCGCCAACTACACCCTTCTACCACGTTGCCGCAGCTCCCTACCACATCTCCCTACCACACCATCCTACCACACTACCACATTCTAGGATCGCCAAATAATCGCTAAGGTTGCCATGGTAACTGATCTTCTAATACTCTATTTGGCGGTTTCTACGATCGCCAAATTATCGCCAAAATGTAGCGTAGAAACGTCTCCCTCAGAATATTGGTCTCTCTCTCTCTCTCTCTCTCTCTAGATTATTATTCTTAACGCCAAACTATTTTCTATTTATGCGAGGAAGAACAAGGGCTACACTCTATTCACTCTAACTTGGCCTAAAATTACCATCTCTCCATCTTGAACCCTGAGCTGTGGCAATAGACTAATGTTAGAGTATGATGCTAGTCACGAGGAAGTGCTTTGGAAGGGATGTAGAGTCGTAGTGTTGTCTTTTTCTGAGCTACGTGAAATAAGCTGCAAAAGCACGAAAATCTGGGCCAAGTTAAGGTGAATGAAGTATAGTAAAAGAATTAATGAAGGCGAGACCTAAACCCTCCTGTGCAAAATAAATAAATAAATAAATACAATAAAAAGAATATCTCGAGCTGAATAAAATCGTCTGAAGATACAATGGATGTAGTAAAGAGGACGTTGTCGGACTGAAGAGGTTAGCTGAAGAAGTGGATGTTGCGAGAGAGAGAGAGAGAGAGAGAGAGAGAGTCCACGAGTTCAAAGGTAAGGCCAGGTAATCTCAAGGTAAATAGCACCACATCGACATCCTGTATATCGCGGTAAATAATTTAGTATACCGTAACTAATCACTCTAAGCTAACCGGTTATTTAGCCATACCCTGCATTAACCCTTTATATGACCGGGCATTATTACCTACGCAGCGAAAGTTGGAGAAGGTTGTGTATTCATCCACGTCTGTCTGTTTGTTTGTCCACACGATATCGCAAGAAGTTATCGATGGATTTAAGTGAAATTTTGTAGATGTGTGAGCCGTGGGCCAAGGAAGAGCTGATTAAATTTTGAGGGTGACCTGGCTTCGAGTCCCACTTGAGGACCGTTTTGTGTTTGTTTGTCCACAAGGTATCTAAAAAAATTATTGGTGGAATTCAGTGAAATTTTGTGGAGATGTGGATCATGGCCCAAGAAAGTGCTGAGTAGACTTTGGTGGTGGGCTAAGTTATTTGGTATAGGCAATGGCGGAGGTATGTACTCTCTGAATGCGCTTAACTTGTTTTATGTCTTTCTGTCTGCCGCCCGACGGTTTTATTCAGCTGAGAGAAGGTCGTTTCCCTCGCTAGGAGGAAAAAAAAAATATGGCATACTTCGCTGTCACTCATTAAAGTACCTTCCTATATGAGAGAGAGAGAGAGAGAGAGAGAGAGAGAGAGAGACTTTTTATTACCTTGGGGGCACATTCTGGCTTAATCTCAGAGGCCTATTACAACAGGAGATAATATAAGGTAGTTTGGGAATGTAATTAGTTGGCAGGAATAAATTAGTTCAGGGTGGAAATAGCACAGAAAATGGGATGATTACCGGGGGGTCTTAATTATAACTGGGATAGGTGGATTTAGGGAGTTTATGATGCGCTTATGTGAAGGTATTTGTGGTGATAGCAGAGAATGTAGGGTTGTCTTTCTTCTTCCTCTCTCTCTCTCTCTCTCTCTCTCTCTCTCTCTCTCTCTCTCTCTCTCTCTTTCCCTCTCTCTCACTCAAACGTTTGGGCAAGACGGTTTTATGGTTAGATTAAAATTGATTAAAGATTATCGGTTGGCGCTGCATTATGGTTTCCTATTAATTTTTCCAATCGAAGGGCTTTTTCTGTTGTTTATTTTATTTATCAGTTCATTTATTTATTTTTTTAACTTTATTTAGGTGGTGTTGCATGATGGCCTCTTATTAAGTTTTTCTATCAAACTTTTTTTTTTTATTTTCTATCTTACTTGTTTATTTATTTTTTTAGCTTCTTCTCGCAGCTAACTTACGCTCTTTCTTAGCTTTGGAGGAACGTCTCGTAGTGAAGGGGTTAATGAAGGCTATAGCTACTTCCTCCCCCCCCCATTTCGAAATCTCTATCCCAAGGTTTTCATTTTTCTGTCTGATGTAAATGGTTCACACATCACCTTCAGCTGCAACAAGCTACGGGGAAGTGTCGCCAAACTTTTGCTCATTACTGTAGGTACGCTAGAGAACAGTCCTACACACACACACACACACACACACACACACACACACACACACACACACACACACTCCTCTACACACACACTAAGAAGGCCGCGAGAGTACACACACACACACACACACACACACACACACACACACACACACACACACACACACACACACACACACACACACTCCTCTACACACACACTAAGAAGGCCACGAGAGTACACAGACAGACAGACAGACAGACAGACAGACACACACACACACACACACACACACACACACACACACACGGAGAGAGAGAGAGAGAGGGGGGGGGAAGGAGGGAGGGACGGACACAGACAGACAGACAAGTAGGCGGATGAACAGAGAGAGAGAGAGGGGGGGGGGGAGGCTACGAGGAACTAGTTATCATAGTGCATGTTATAAAAAATGGTAAATAATCAGTAATCTGCATATGCAAACGAGGTTCTGCATTGTTACAGGTGCATTATACTTACCTGTAACACCCCCCCCCCCGCCTTCCTTCCGCCGCCACACCGCCACCCACCACGCAGCTACCTGTCTTCCTCCTTCCCTAACCCCTTCAGTACGATGCCGTCTCTCCTACGTTACTCCTTCTTATCCTTTACAAATATATATAATCTTTTTCCTTCTCTAGCCCCTTAAGTGTCGTTCCATCTCTCTTACCTTTTTTTCTTATCCTTAAAAAATATATGTATACTCTTTTTACTCTAATTTGGCCTAAAACTGCCCTCTCTCCATCTTGAATTCTGAATTGTAGCACTAGATTAACACTAGAATATGGTGCTAGTCACGATGAAGCGCCGTGTGAAGGATGTAGTCACAGTACTGTCTTATTTTTCCACTAAGTTCCCTGAAATAAACCACGAAAGGAAGAAAATTTGGGCCAAGTTAAGCTAAAAGAAATATACCTTTTGTTATCCCATTACTCCACTGACTTCTCTCCTAGTTTGCTGTTCTTATTACCAAAAAGTATCATTCAACTCTCTTCTACCTGTTCTTTACCTTCTCGTATCTATTTACTTCTATAATCTCTTCTGTTTTACTCTCTTTATTAGCCACACAATATATTTAAGCTTGCCTTCCACCTTCTCTCATATTTTTACGACAATGAATTCTCTCCTGATTTACACTATTTATCTCCAGACGATATTATCAAGCGCGTTTCTACCTGCCTCCCACCTCCTGTTACCTCCTTACTAAAGTAATACCTCTCTTATTTTGCTTTTTATCCCCAGACGATTATTATCAAGCTCTTTTCTGCCTGCCCTCCGCCTTCTCTTATCTCTTTGCTATGATAATGTCTCTCCTACTGTACTTTTTTTCTTATAACCTCCAGACGATTTTCTGAAGCTCGTTTGTACCTGCCTTTCACCTCCTCTTATCTCTTTACTACGATAATGTCTCCTATTCTACTCCTGTTATCTCCAAACGATATTATTTGGCTCAGGAGAGCTTTGTAAATGGAGAGGTTCAATATAGCCTTCATGACGCCTACAATACGAGGGGCATTACTGAGACTAAATGCAATCGTCTGGGTGGTAGCCTGTATCAGTACGAATAATGCGTCATAGTAGTAGAAGTAGTAGCAGCAGAAGTAGTAGTAGTAGTAGTAGTAGTAATAGTTCCAGTAGTAGTATGAGTAGTAGTAACCTGTGGCTAATCTGAACGTGGACTCGGTGGACTGTAGGCCGAAGCTGATTGCCGTCTTTCACAGTCCACCATCTTGTTTTCAGGGGGTAAGGAGGGGACTAAAGCACGTTTGTATAACCTGGCACCTCCACCGACCGGCCATATCGGTGCCACCACGTGAAGGCGCCCCTCCCGTCATATAAGTAAAGAACCAGGTAACGTACTAGCCTTATTCCTGCTAACGTCGAATCATTTTATTGTTTTCAGACAGACTTCTTGTTTTCAAAGGGTGAGTGAACGCAATATCAAGCCCCGTCGTTCGAAAAACTCGTAAAATAAATAAAATCGTCTGACAATAGCAAAAATAATCTACAAATTACGTGCTGAAAAATCTCCGAAAAGTGGGCAATATTATTTAAACAGGTAAATCATAAATATCAAGAAGCTGGCAGGCATAGGAGCACGTACTGTACACAAAGTAAGTCTTTTTTTATTATCCCTCCAAATCTCATACTTAATACTGAATTTAATATTATGGCTGACTTGCTGTTATTAAAAATCCCCCTAGAGGAAACAATGGACAGAAAAATAGCAATCAAACAACCATGAAAAAGAAGACAAATAACAGACCAGCCACAGCCAGCATAAACCGGAACAGAAAAAACAAATGCTTTACCCGAAACATCTACTTAACTTGTAAACAAAGCGGCAGCCATTACTCCACTCCTCACCCCGGCCACCCAGCACTCCCATTTGTCACTCATCTCCGCTTGTTACTCCTCATTTCCCGCCCTGAGTCAGTGAAGATGAGCTGTGAGGTGATGACGGTGAGGGGAGGTTAAGATGAAGATGACGCTTGACAGTGACTGATGTGGGAGACTTAGAATCGTACTCTATGGCTCGTATTTTCTCCCTAGCACATATTCCTTAGCGATTTATTTTTGGATGGCTAGTTAGTATCCTTTTTATACGTAATTCATGCAGAGTACGGAGATGTTTGAAGATTTTTATAACACAGAATAGGACAGGGAGGTGCAATAAGCAAAATAAATCGCTGAGAAAAGGTTTTAGGGAGCTCCCTTAGCCAACGAGAATGCGGGCCTAAAGTTAAACAGGAAGCTTCGTAACACCTCTTCCTAAGCGATTTATTTTGCTTAATAAATCTGAACATCTATGGTGTTTGCGTCATATTTATATCAACATACCTTGCATCGGTAACACACGAGGGTACTGAGGCGTAAGATGTAAAATAAATCGCTAAATAAAAAGTGCTACGTAGTGTACAGTGTCACTTAGAAAACCGCCATTAAAGTGAAGCAACGACGGTGTGATGGTAGATGTACAGTAGTAACGATGGTGGCAGGATGGTACGGTGTGGTGGTAGCTGTGGTAGCGATGGTGGTAGGATGGTATGGTGTGGTGGTAGCTGTGGTAGCGATGGTGGTAGGATGGTAGGGTGTGGTGGTAGCTGTGGTAGCGATGGTGGTAGGATGGTATGGTGTGGTGGTAGTTGTGGTAGCGATGGTGGTAGGATGGCATGGTGTGGTGGTAATTGTGGTAGCGATGGTGGTAGGATGGTATGGTGTGGTGGTAGTTGTGGTAGCGATGGTAGTAGGGTGGTTCGGTGTGGTGGTAGTTGTGGTAGCGATGGTGGTAAGGTGGTATGGTATGGTGAATGATGAAATGATGATGATGATGATGATGATGATGATGATGATAAACAAACATACTTACCGACTTAATTGTTCATATATCAAAAAATAAACACAAAATACGACAATTTTTATAACGCGCGAGGAGTATGCTGGGTTTGGCGTGTAGGATAATTGCAGCATGAATATTTAACAAACACACACACACACACACACGCGCACACACACACACACACACACACACACACACACACACACACACACACACACACACACACACACACACACACACACACACACACACACAAGGAGTTACAGGAAAACAAGGTCGCACATGATATATGGCTACACGACCACTGGCTATGTGTACATGCAAAGTTGACACGCATACATAAAACAGGTACAGAGACATACATGCACACACAAATGTAAACATGCCCCAGAAGTTGAAGTTGTTACACACACACACACACACACACACACACACACACACACACACACACACACACACACACACACACACACACACACACACACACAGAAATACAAGGTCACACATAATACACGCACTTACTAAGCTTAGCATAAACACACTATCTATCTATCTATTTATCTATCTACTCTATCTATCTATCTATCTATTTACCTATCTATCTATACACTTAAAGCAGAATTTTCACATACACTTCCTCCCATATCTGCCCTTACCTACCCCCCCCCCCCGGCTCCCCATCCCCTACAACACCCATATACACCTGCATCTACCTTGTACCCCTTCACAACGAGGAGCTCAGGTATATTGCATTCTATATACACTCCTTTTAACTTAACTTGGCCCAGATTTTCGTCATTTCGCAGCTTATTTCACGTAGCTCAGTGGCTGGGAAAAAAGAGAAAAAAATATAAAAACACAGTACTGGGTTCCACATCCTTTCCATATCACTTCTTCGTGACTAGCATCATAGTCAAGTGCTAATCTATCGTTACATGGCACTCAAGATGGAGGGAAGGCAATTTTGGGCCCAGGTAGAGTAAAAAAAAAATCGCTACTCCCAGACGATTTTATTAGGGAAAGACCTCACCTGTGTAAACCGTCTGGCCACCTGTCTCACCTTTGTGCCTCACCTGTCAATTAGAGGGGCTGTGGAAGGGACGGTACTGGCGTGGGGAAGAGGGGAAGGTGGGGGTAGCGAGGGTAGAGGAAGGTGGGGGTAGCGAGGGTAGGGCAAGTCTGGGCAATTACATGGAAGGATGGGGTAACCGTGGGGTGTCTAATTGTGTGTGTGTGTGTGTGTGTGTGTGTGTGTGTGTGTGTGTGTGTGTGTGTGTGTGTGTGTGTGTGTGTGTGTGTGTGTGTGTGTGTGTGTGTGCCTCTCTCTCTCTCTCTCTCTCTCTCTCTGACCTTGGTAAATAAATTAACCTATGTTTTTCATTCTCGCCTCTGGTCATCCACACACAAAAAACAAGAAAGCAACCAGGAACCACATACCACCGCCAACGCCAGAAAGATTTATTATAAAGTCTTGTAATTCCTCTCTCCTACCAGACGAATACTTTTACGGTCTCACATGATTAATTCTAGGGTCCTTGTGTACCCTGCTTCACGATCTCAGTAAGCGCATACCTCCCGCAACGCCTGTAAGTTTATGATTTGTTCCTGCATCCGGATTCGTTACCACTTGAAAATCTAATCAATTCTTCCTTGACCCCATGCCCACCTACTCACCAAATTTCAGTGGAATCCGACAACAACGTTATGAGATATCTTGTACACAAATAAACAGACACAGGTAAATATACATATACATCCGTTTACCTTGCCCTGCTGAGGTAAAAATAAAGTAAAATAAAATCACCAGTTTTATCAAGACTTCTGGCATCGTCCAAAATTCACTATGACACCTTCAGGAGAGAGAGAGAGAGAGAGAGAGAGAGAGAGAGAGGAAGGAAATGGGGGGGGGAATTCCATCAAGCGCCCATCCCAGCCACCTGTGATGCCCGTTTTCTATGCCCTGAGAGAAGCCCTATGACTCTCTTGATTCCCCCCGGGCCAACTATTTTACATTTCCCAAACCCTCACGTCTGCTTCAATGCCATCCCCGTGAAATAAGCCCTGGAATCACTCTATACCTTACATGCGTCTCTGCTGCTGGATAGTCACGTTGGAGGTATTGGATTCTGTTGGTGTCTAGTTTGTCTTTATTTTTTTGGTAATAATTATTCTTTTCTTTTTGTACTATGCATGATTTTGGCGTTAATGAAGTGCGCTAATGAAATGGTAATGTCTGTTGTATATTCTATAGTATTTTGGCCACGTTAATTTTGCTGGTCTATTTCTGAGTCTGCCTAGAGAGACTGACTAGAAGAGTGTATGTGTGAGGTAGAGGGGGAGAGGAGAGGACCGAAGATGAAGTGGAGGGGTGGAGTACAATGGAAAGCAAACAGCAACAGCCCTATTGGTCCTGTCGACGATGTTTGTTACAGAAAAGAATATAACTAAGGTAACTATTCTCTCTGCCAAACACAACGATAGGAAAGCAGGAAATGGAAGATAATACTTGTACTATTTATTCCTATACTCATTTTACTCTAACTTGGCCTATAATTTCCATCTCTTCATCTTGAACGCGGAGTCATAGCAACAGATTAGCACTAGAATATGATGCTAGTCACGAAGAAGTGCTACGTGGAGGATGGAGCGCCACGGTATTTTCTTATTTTGCCACTGAAGCCCACGGAGATACAGGAAGGACAAATATCTAGGCCAGGTTAAGATGAAAGGACTACGCCACACGGTTTTATTAAATTTAAGACGGAAAAAAAGAGAGTTAATAATGGATATATGCAACCCCTCCAGTAAAAAAAAATAAAATAAAACAGAGAGAGAGAGAAAAGAAAGAAAAAAGAAAAGAGAAAAAAGAAATAAAAAGGGAAAGAGAAAAGAAAAAAAAAGGAAAAGAGAAAAGAAAAAAGAAAGAAAAAAGAGAAAAGGAAAAAAGGAAAGAGGAAAGATAGAAAAAAAAGAGAAGAGAAAGAAATAAAAAAGAAAAGAGAAAAGAAAGAAAGGAAAAAGAAAAGAGAATAAAGAAAAAATAAAAAAGAAAGAAAAAAGAAAGGATAAAAGAGAAAACAAAGAAAAAAGAAAGAAAAAAGATAAAGAGAAAAGAATGAAAGAAAAGAGAAAAGAAAGAAAAAGAAAAAAGAAAGAAAAAAGAAAAGAGAAAAGAAAGAGATGAAAAGAAAAAGAAAAAAGAAGAGAGAAAAGAAAGAAAGAAAAACGTCCCTCCTCGGCTGAATAAAATCGTCCAAGGTCGGCAGGAAAATAATGAAAAAAAAAATGTAATTGGGTTGAAGGAATGTGTTATATTTTCAGGTTTGATAATTTTGTGTTGTCAGTTTTAAGGCCTCTGAGTTTACGCTGATAATTCCTTTTGCTGCTATATGTAGGTTGATAGATACATAGGTAGGCAGATAGATAGACAGATTGACTGAGAGGTAAATTAGTTGAGCGGTGGATACATAGAGAGACAGGTAAATTGACACACAGGTGGATGGATTTAAAGATAGATGAATTCACGGATACAGACAGACAGACAGATGGATACAGATAGATAGATGGATAGATAGACAGGTAGAGAGATAGATAGACAGTAGATAGGTAGGTAGACAGACAGACATAGACGCATGGATAAAGAGACAGGTAAATAAATAACAAAACAGACAGAAAGACAGGTAGCCATTACGACAATACTAGTTCTTATGGACACATACATAATATCTAATAATCACAGTCCTTCTTCTCTGTCCTGTTAATACCTATAACTAAATTCCAAACTCTTTTAGGCTCCGTCCCTATAATATCAATTCCTTCTCTCCTTGTCTCTGTAATTTCTACTTCTTTGATAACTGTGACCAAGAGAAGCTTTTGTTACATGTGGGTGGTCTGGTGCTTCCCTGTCCCTCTCTCTTGGCTCGCGTTTTTTTTTTCTCTTTCCTCTCTCTCTCTCTCTCTCTCTCTCTCTCTCTCTCTCTCTCAGCCTCCCAGCAGTCAATTATGTCATTCGCCTCAGTCTTGCTCCTCTCCTGGCAATTTTCCTTTTTGCTAAACAACCACGCGTAACACGAGATTCGACCTGAGTGCAGATGAAGGCGTGTAATTGCGTGCGTGCGTGCGTGTGTGTGTGTGTGTGTGTGTGTGTGTGTGTGTGTGTGTGTGTGTGTGTGTGTGTGTGTGTGTGTGTGTGTGTGTGTGCTGGTGGTCCTAGGGTATGAGGAAAAATGTAACACTCAATACACATCTACACACAGACACACTCATACATACACAGGGAATGTGAACGTGTGCACTTATGTATGGATTCGTGGCTAACACACACACACACACACACACACACACACACACACACACACACATTTCCTAGTCGGGGGGAGGGGATAGGGGGCAAAGTGACGACGGTAGCTCCCCCAACTCCTCTCCCCCTTCTTCGAACCCCCATAACTGCAGCACCGCACATGAGAGGGGGTGGGGGTTGGGGGGGGAGAATATTTCTGAATCTGCCCGTCTGAAATCCTGGAATCCTGAAGCCAAAGACCCATTATAATCCCTATCGCATCAATCCTGTAATCTGGTGTATGGATTATTTTTTTTTAATTCATTTATTTTTTCTTCCTCTGTTTCGTTTGTTAAAAAAATGGCGGAACCCCAGATTAATATTATCGAAATCTTATCACTTTCATGGACACACATTTTAATATTTCCTGTGATATGCTCGTCAGTTGTAGAAGCTCCCAAACACCTTTTCCTAAGCGATTTATTTTGCTCATTACACTTTACCGCCCTAGTCTAGCTAATAAACCCTTCCAACATCGCCATACTCTGCATAGCTAACGTACTGTACAAAAGGATATTACCCAGCCATATCCAAAAATAAATCGCTAAGGAAGATGTGCTAGGGAACCTCCTCCTATCCGGCCAAAATACGAGCCTTTGAGAACCATACCAGTACTTCTCCTACCTACCTGATAAGAAGGAAGAGAAAAGGAAAAAAGAAAAGAAGATGGAGAAAAAGTAGTAATTATAGTAGTAGTAGTAGTAGAAGAAGAAGAAGAAGAAGAAGAAGAAAGAGGAGGAGGAGGAGGAGGAGGCATAGATCAGAACCTATCGTCTGCAAGTGGGCCATGCAGACAAGCAATGATTTCAAAGTCTCAATCTTCTCTTTGAAAATATCCGGTAACTATCACTATGTTAGGCCCAAGTCCCCAGTTATATACTTGGGTGGACAAGAAATATTTTAAAACAGACTTTCTTGAAGAGTCCGATTGCATTATAAAAAAAAAAAAAAAAAAAAAAAAAAAACAGTAATACATCGACCTTTGCTTACTAATGAATTTCCATTAACGACAAGAAACAAAATCGGGTGCCAACTCAATAAATCTGATGTATTATTCCGTATAATCTTCCTCTTTGTGGGCGGTGCTGGAGGGACGCCTTCACGTGGTGGCGCTAATATGACCTGGTAACTCTGCTGCCAGGATATACAAACGTCCCTCAGTGCCCTCCCTATCCCTCAAAATAAGGATGTTAAGCTCTCGGAGATGGATCACTTACATAAGGCCCAGTTAAGGGCCAATAAAAAATTGTTTTAGACTCATTGAGTTGTTCCCCTCCACGGAAATCTTTAGTAAAAGGCGAAAGATTTATGCGTTTTGAAGGGAAACCAGAGTTGACTTTGGTGGGTCTGGGTTTAGACCAGTTGCCTGTGACTGAATGGTGCAGCCAGCCACCCTTGAGGCACAGAAAGCCAGGCGTAGCTGTTGTCAGGACTGTTAATGGCTTGTGTCGCTGAGCACACACACTGTAACATTTTAACTGTTGTCAGTCATGTAAGACGCAGATAAAAGTGTGTCAGACGCAGCGATTAGGAGTTATGTTGAGTGGTAAATGAGTAGCAAGATTGCCTGTATATCCTTCTTGTACGCACTATCTCCATCCCTCTCTCTCTTCGATTACTGTCTCTCTCTCTCTCTCTCTCTCTCTCTCTCTCTCTCTCTCTCTCTCTCTCTCTCTCTCTCTTCGATTACTGTCTCTCTCTCTCTCTCTCTCTCTCTTCGATAACTGTTTATTTTTAACCTGCAGTCACCATTGCTCTACCAACTTACATCTACTTGTTACACAAGGCTTGTCAGTATGTCCTTGTTGCACCCACCTATTCACCCAGGTAAACTCGGTGATTACCACGTTGCAACCCACTTAATGAATATCAGGTAAGTGAATATTAGGTAAGTGAATATCAGGTAAGTGAATATTAGGTAAGTTAATATCAGGTAATAAACATAACGCCGGTCAGTATTCCCTTGTTGCACCCATCTACCCAGCCAGACACAATCGGTGGTTAAGGAAGCTCCCTAACACCTCTCCCTACACTCCTTAACCTACACATGCACGACATACCAACACCCCACACACCACAAATACACGTAGCTTCCTATGCAGACGACATAACACTTACATGTACACACCAAAACGCAAACACAGCCGCACACATCCTCCAACTTTACCCCAACACATTACACGAATGGTTCACCACAAACAGGCTCAAAATAGCCCCAGCCAAATCTACAGACCCTTCTCACAAACTGGACAGCAGAACACAATCACATTCCACACCTCACCATAAACAACACTCCCCTACCGTACACACACATACACACACACAATCCTTGGTGTAACATACATAACATCAAAGTCGCGCAACTATCACTATGTTACGCCCAAGTCCCCAGTTAAATACTTGGATGAACAAGAAATACTTTAAAACTGACTTTCTTGAAGAGTCCGATTGGATTATTAGAGTAAAATTAATAATAAAAAAGAAGGCAGCAAATACATCAACCTTTGCACACTAACAAATTTCCAGTAAAGACAAGAAATATAATCGGGTGCCAACTCAGTAAATCCGATGACGTATTCAGTATAATCTTTCTGTGGGCGGTGCTGGAGAGGGACGCCTTCACGTGGTGGCGCTAATGTGATCGGGTGACTCGCTGCCAGGATATACAAACGTCCCTCAGTGCCCTCCCTATCCCTCAAAATAAGGATGTTAAGCTCTCGGAGATGGATCATTTATATAAGGCCCAGTTAAGGGCCAATAAAAAATTGTTTTAGACTCATTGAGTTGTTCCCCTCCACGGAAATCTTTAGTAAAAGGCGAAAGATTTATGCGTTTTGAAGTGAAACCAGAGTTGACTTTGGCGGGTCTAGGTTAAACCAGTTGCCTGTGACTGAATGGTACTGCCGGCTACCCTTGAGGCACAGAAAGCCAGGCGCAGCTGTTGTCAGGGCTGTTAATGGCTTGTGTCGCTGAGCACACACACTGTAACATTTTAATTGTTGTCAGTCATGCAAGACGCAGATAAATGTGTGTCAGACGCAGCGAGTAGGAGTTATATTGAGTGGTAAATGAGTAGCAAGATTGCCTGTATATCCTTCTTGTACGCACTATTTCTCTCTCTCTCTCTCTCTCTCTCTCTTCGATAACTGTATATTTTTAACCTGTGGTCACCATTGCTCTACCAACTTACATCTACTTGTTACACAAGGCTTGTCAATATGTCCTTGTTGCACCCACTTATTCACCCAGGAAAATAAGGTGATTTCCACGTTGCAACCCACTTAATGAATGTCAGGTAAGTGATTATCAGGTAAGTTAAGATCAGGTAAGTCAATATCAGATAATAAACATAACGCCGGTCAGTATTCCCTTGTTGCACCCATCTACCCAGCCAGACACAATCGGTGGTTAAGGAAGCTCCCTAACACCTTTCCTTACACTCCTTAACCTACACATGCACGACATACCAACACCCCACACACCACAAATACACGTAGCTTCCTATGCAGACGACATAACACTTACATGTACACACCAAAACGCAAACACAGCCGCACACATCCTCCAACTTTACCTCAACACATCACACGAATGGTTCACCACAAACAGGCTCAAAATAGCCCCAGCCAAATCTACAGTGACCCTTCTCACAAACTGGACAGCAGAACGCAATCACATTCCACACCTCACCATAAACAACACGCCCCTACCGTACACACACACACACACACACACACACACACACACACACACAATCCTTGGTGTAACATACATAATATCAAAGTCCCGCAACTATCACTATGTTACGCCCAAGTCCCAGTTAAATACTTGCATGAACAAGAAATACTTTAAAACTGACTTTCTTGAAGAGTCCGATTGGATTATTAAAGTAAAAATTAATAATAAAAAAGAAGGCAGTAAATACATCAACCTTTGCACACTAACAAATTTCCAGTAAAGACAAGAAATATAATCGGACACCAACTCAGTAAATCCGATGACGTATTCAGTATAATCTTTCTGTGGGCGGTGCTGGAGAGGGACGCCTTCACATGGTGGCGCTAATGTGATCGGGTGACTTGCTGCCAGGATATAGAAACGTCCCTCAGTGCCCTCCCTATCCCTCAAAATAAGGATGTTAAGCTCTCGGAGATGGATCATTTATATAAGGCCCAGTTAAGGGCCAATAAAAAATTGTTTTAGACTCATTGAGTTGTTCCCCTCCAGTGCCTCCACGGAAATCTTTAGTAAAAGGCGAAAGATTTATGCGTTTTGAAGGGAAACCAGAGTTGAGTTTGGCGGGTCTGGGTTTAGACCAGTTGCCGGCGACTGAATGGTACTGCCAGCCACCCTTGAGGCACAGAAAGCCAGGCGTAGCTGTTGTCAGGGCTGTTAATGGCTTGTGTCGCTGAGCACACACACTGTAACATTTTAACTGTTGTCAGTCATGTAAGACGCAGATAAAAGTGTGTCAGACGCAGCGATTAGGAGTTGTATTGAGTGGTAAATGAGTAGCAAGATTGCCTGTATATCCTTCTTGTACGCACTATCTCCCTCTGTCTCTGTCTCTCTCTCTCTCTCTCTCTCTCTCTCTCTCTCTCTCTCTTTGATTACTGTCTCTCTCTCTCTCTCTCTCTCTCTCTCTCTCTCTCCCTCTCTCTTCGATAACTGTTTATTTTTAACCTGCAGTCACCATTGCTCTACCAACTTACATCTACTTGTTACATAAGGCTTGTCAATATGTCCTTGTTGCAGTCACCTATTCACCCAGGTAAACTCGGTGATTACCACGTTGCAACCCACTTAATGAATATCAGGTAAGTGAATATTAGGTAAGTGAATATCAGGTGAGTGAATATCAGGTAAGTTAATATCAGGTAATAAACATAACGCCGGTCAGTATTCCCTTGTTGCACCCATCTACCCAGCCAGACACAATCGGTGGTTAAGGAAGCTCCCTAACACCTTTCCTTACACTCCTTAACCTACACATGCACGACATACCAACACCCCACACACCACAAATACACGTAGCTTCCTATGCAGACGACATAACACTTACATGTACACACCAAAACGCAAACACAGCCGCACACATCCTCCAACCTTACCCCAACACACTACACGAATGGTTCACCACAAACAGGCTCAAAATAGCCCCAGCCAAATCTACAGTGACCCTTCTCACAAACTGGACAGCAGAACGCAATCACATTCCACACCTCACCATAAACAACACTCCCCTACCACACACACACACACACACACACACACACAATCCTTGGTGTAACATACATAATATCAAAGTCCCGCAACTATCACTATGTTACGCCCAAGTCCCCAGTTAAATACTTGGATGAACAAGAAATACTTTAAAACTGACTTTCTTGAAGAGTCCGATTGGATTATTAGAGTAAAATTAATAATAAAAAGGAAGGCAGCAAATACATCAACCTTTGCACACTAACAAATTTCCAGTAAAGACAAGATATATAATCGGGTGCCAACTCAGTAAATCCGATGACGTATTCAGTATAATCTTTCTGTGGGCGGTGCTGGAGAGGGACGCCTTCACGTGGTGGCGCTAATGTGATCGGGTGACTCGCTGCCAGGATATACAAACGTCCCTCAGTGCCCTCCCTATCCCTCAAAATAAGGATGTTAAGCTCTCGGAGATGGATCATTTATATAAGGCCCAGTTAAGGGCCAATAAAAAATTGTTTTAGACTCATTGAGTTGTTCCCCTCCACGGAAATCTTTAGTAAAAGGCGAAAGATTTATGCGTTTTGAAGGGAAACCAGAGTTGACTTTGGCGGGTCTGGGTTTAGACCAGTTGCCTGTGACTGAATGGTACTGCCAGCCACCCTTGAGGCACAGAAAGCCAGGCGTAGCTGTTGTCAGGGCTGTTAATGGCTTGTGTCGCTGAGCACACACACTGTAACATTTTAACTGTTGTCAGTCATGTAAGACGCAGATGAAAGTGTGTCAGACGCAGCGATTAGGAGTTATATTAAGTGGTAAATGAGAAGCAAGATTGCCTGTATATCCTTCTTGTACGCACTATCTCCATCCCTCTTTCTCTCTCTTCGATTAGTCTCTCTCTCTCTCTCTCTCTCTCCCTCTTCGATAACTATATATTTTTAACCTACGGTCACCATTGCTCTACCAACTTACATCTACTTGTTACATAAGGCTTGTCAATATGTCCTTGTTGCACCCACCTATTCACCCAGGTAAACTCGGTGATTACCACGTTGCAACCCACTTAATGAATATCAGGTAAGTGAATATCAGGTAAGTGAATATCAGGTGAGTGAATATCAGGTAAGTTAATATCAGGTAATAAACGTAACGCCGGTCAGTATTCCCTTGTTGCACCCATCTACCCAGCCAGACAAAATCGGAGGTTAAGGAAGCTCCCTAACACCTCTCCCTACACTCCTTAACCTACACATGCACGACATACCAACACCCCACACGCCACAAATACACGTAGCTTCCTATGCAGACGACATAACACTTACATGTACACACCAAAACGCAAACACAGCCGCACACATCCTCCAACCTTACCCCAACACACTACACGAATGGTTCACCACAAACAGGCTCAAAATAGCCCCAGCCAAATCTACAGTGACCCTTCTCACAAACTGGACAGCAGAACGCAATCACATTCCACACCTCACCATAAACAACACTCCCCTACCGTACACACACACACACACACACACACACACACACACACACACAATCCTTGGTGTAACATACATAATATCAATGTCCCGCAACTATCACTATGTTACGCCCAAGTCCCCAGTTAAATACTTGGATGAACAAAAAATACTTTAAAACTGACTTTCTTGAAGAGTCCGATTGGATTATTAAAGTAAAATTAATAATAAAAAAGAAGGCAGCAAATACATCAACCTTTGCACACTAACAAATTTCCAGTAAAGACAAGATATATAATCGGGTGCCAACTCAGTAAATCCGATGACGTATTCAGTATAATCTTTCTGTGGGCGGTGCTGGAGAGGGACGCCTTCACGTGGTGGCGCTAATGTGATCGGGTGACTCGCTGCCAGGATATACAAACGTCCCTCAGTGCCGCCCTCCCTATCCCTCAAAATAAGGATGTTAAGCTCTCGGAGATGGATCATTTATATAAGGCCCAGTTAAGGGCCAATAAAAAATTGTTTTAGACTCATTGAGTTGTTCCCCTCCACGGAAATCTTTAGTAAAAGGCGAAAGATTTATGCGTTTTGAAGGGAAACCAGAGCTGACTTTGGCGGGTCTAGGTTTAGACCAGTTGCCTGTGACTGAATGGTACTGCCAGCCACCCTTGAGGCACAGAAAGCCAGGCGTAGCTGTTGTCAGGACTGTTAATGGCTTGTGTCGCTGAGCACACACACTGTAACATTTTAACTGTTGTCAGTCATGTAAGACGCAGATTAAAGTGTGTCAGACACAGCGATTAGGAGTTATATTGAGTGGTAAATGAGTAGCAAGATTGCCTGTATATCCTTCTTGTACCCACTATCTCCCTCTCCCTCTCTCTCTCTCTCTCTCTCTCTCTCTCTTCGATTACTGTCTCTCTCTCTCTCTCTCTCTCTCTCTCTCTCTCTTCGATAACTGTATATTTTTAACCTACGGTCACCATTGCTCTACCAACTTACATCTACTTGTTACACAAGGCTTGTCAATATGTCCTTGTTGCACCCACCTATTCACCCAGGTAAACAAGGTGATTACCACGTTGCAACCCACTTAATGAATATCAGGTAAGTGAATATCAGGTAAGTTAACATCAGGTAATAAACATAACGCCGGTCAGTATTCCCTTGTTCCACCAATCTACCCAGCCAGACACAATCGGTGGTTAAGGAAGCTCTCTAACACCTCTCCCTACACTACTTAACCTACACATGCACGACATACCAACACCCCACACACCACAAATACACGTAGCTTCCTATGCAGACGACATAACACTTACATGTACACACCAAAACGCAAACACAGCCGCACACATCCTCCAACTTTACCCCAACACACTACACGAATGGTTCACCACAAACAGGCTCAAAATAGCCCCAGCCAAATCTACAGTGACCCTTCTCACAAACTGGACAGCAGAACGCAATCACATTCCACACCTCACCATAAACAACACTCCCCTACCGTACACACACACACACACACACACACACACACACACACACACAATCCTTGGTGTAACATACTGTACATAATATCAAAGTCCCGCAACTATCACTATGTTACGCCCAAGTCCCCAGTTAAATACTTGGATGAACAAAAAATACTTTAAAACTGACTTTCTTGAAGAGTCCGATTGGATTATTGAAGTAAAATTAATAATAAAAAAGAAGGCAGTAAATACATCAACCTTTGCATACTAACAAATTTCCAGTAAAGACAAGAAATATAATCGGGTGCCAACTCAGTAAATCCGATGACGTATTCAGTATAATCTTTCTGTGGGCGGTGCTGGAGAGGGACGCCTTCACGTGGTGGCGCCAATATGACCTGGTAACTCTGCTGCCAGGATATACAAACGTCCCTCAGTGCCCTCCCTATCCCTCAAAATAAGGACGTTAAGCTCTCGGAGATGGATCATTTATATAAGGCCCAGTTAAGGGCCAATAAAAAATTGTTTTAGACTCATTGAGTTGTTCCCCTCCACGGAAATCTTTAGTAAAAGGCGAAAGATTTATGCGTTTTGAAGGGAAACCAGAGCTGACTTTGGCGGGTCTGGGTTTAGACCAGTTGCCTGTGACTGAATGGTACTGCCAGCCACCCTTGAGGAACAGAAAGCCAGAAGTAGCTGTTGTCAGGACTGATAATGGCTTGTGTCGCTGAGCACACACACTGTAGCATTTTAACGGTTGTCAGTTATGTAAGACGCAGATAAAAGTGTGTCAGACGCAGCGATTAGGAACTATATTGGACAGTAAATGAGTAGCAAGATTGCCTGTATATCCTTCTTGTACGCACTCTCTCTCTCTCTCTCTCTCTCTCTCTCTCTCTCTCTCTCTCTCTCTCTCTCTCTCTCTCTCTCTCTCTCTCTCTCTCCTCGATAACTGTATATTTTTAACCTGCAGTCACCATTGCTCTACCAACTTACATCTACTTGTTACATAAGGCTTGTCAATATGTCCTTGTTGCAGTCACCTATTCACCCAGGTAAACTCGGTGATTACCACGTTGCAACGCACTTAATGAATATCAGGTAAGTGAATATTAGGTAAGTGAATATCAGGTGAGTGAATATCAGGTAAGTTAATATCAGGTAATAAACATAACGCCGGTCAGTATTCCCTTGTTGCACCCATCTACCCAGCTAGACACAATCGGTGGTTAAGGAAGCTCCCTAACACCTCTCCCTACACTCCTTAACCTACACATGCACGACATACCAACACCCCACACATCACAAATACACGTAGCTTCCTATGCAGACAACATAACACTTACATGTACACACCAAAACGCAAACACAGCCGCACACATCCTCCAACTTTACCCCAACACACTACACGAATGGTTCACCACAAACAGGCTCAAAATAGCCCCAGCCAAATCTACAGTGACCCTTCTCACAAACTGGACAGCAGAACGCAATCACATTCCACACCTCACCATAAACAACACTCCCCTACCACACACACACACACACACACACACACACACACACACACCACACAATCCTTGGTGTAACATACTGTACATAATATCAAAGTCCCGCAACTATCACTATGTTACGCCCAAGTCCCCAGTTAAAGACTTGGATGAACAAGAAATACTTTAAAACTGACTTTCTTGAAGAGTCCGATTGGATTATTAAAGTAAAATTAATAATAAAAAAGAAAACCTTTGCACACTAACAAATTTCCAGCAAAGACAAGCTATATAATCGGGTGCCAACTCAGTAAATCCGATGACGTATTCAGTATAATCTTTCTATGGGCGGTGCTGGAGAGGGACGCCTTCACGTGGTGGCGCTAATGTGATCGGGTAACTCGCTGCCAGGATATACAAACGTCCCTCAGTGCCCTCCCTATCCCTCAAAATAAGGATGTTAAGCTCTCGGAGATGGATCATTTATATAAGGCCCAGTTAAGGGCCAATAAAAAATTGTTTTAGACTCATTGAGTTGTTCCCCTCCACGGAAATCTTTAGTAAAAGGCGAAAGATTTATGCGTTTTGAAGGGAAACCAGAGCTGACTTTGGCGGGTCTGGGTTTAGACCAGTTGCCTGTGACTGAATGGTAACGCCAGCCACCCTTGAGGCACAGAAAGCCAGGCGTAGCTGTTGTCAGGACTGTTAATGACTTGTGTCGCTGAGCACACACACTGTAACATTTTAACTGTTGTCAGTCAAGTAAGACGCAGATACAAGTGTGTCAGACGCGGCGATTAGGAGTTATATTGAGTGGTAAATGAGTAGCAAGATTGCCTGTATATCCTTCTTGTACGCACTATCTCCATACCTCTCTCTCTCTCTCTCTCTCTCTCTCTCTCTCTCTCTCTCTCTCTCTCTCTCTCTCTCTCTCTCTCTTCGATAACTGTATATTTTTAACCTGCAGTCACCATTGCTCTACCAACTTACATCTACTTGTTACACAAGGCTTGTCATTATGTCCTTGTTGCACCCACCTATTCACTCAGGTAAACAAGGTGATTACCACGTTGCAACCCACTTAATGAATATCAGGTGAGTGAATATCAGGTAAGTTAATATCAGGTAAGTTAATATCAGATAATAAACATAACGCCGGTCAGTATTCCCTTGTTGCACCCATCTACCCAGCCAGACACAATCGGTGGTTAAGAAAGCTCCCTAACACCTCTCCCTACACTCCTTAACCTACACATGCACGACATACCAACACCCCACACACCACAAATACACGTAGCTTCCTATGCAGACGACATAACACTTACATGTACACACCAAAACGCAAACACAGCCGCACACATCCTCCAACTTTACCCCACACTACACGAATGGTTCACCACAAACAGGCTCAAAATAGCCCCAGCCAAATCTACAGTGACCCTTTTCACAAACTGAACAGCAGAACGCAATCACATTCCACACCTCACCATAAACAATACTCCCCTACCACACACACACACACACACACACCGCTCGCTGGTGCAGTGGTAACGTTCTCGCTTGCCATCTGGTAGACGGGAGTTCGCGCCTTGCTCAGGTTGCGAAAAGTTTCACTGACGAAGTGGGTGGTTACTGTCCCCCTTGAGCAAGGGGACGGGTGTGTGCGTGTGTGAAGGTCACAGCCTTGCCTTTAGATCGGACTATATGAGCTCTCAGCTCCCTTCCGGGAGGGTAAAAGCTGACGATCACGACCATCAAGTGATCCTGACCGACCCGGTGAATTACACACACAATCCTTGGTGTAACATACATAATATCAAAGTCCCGCAACTATCACTATGTTACGGCCAAGTCCCCAGTTAAATACTCGGATGAACAAGAAATACTTTAAAACTGACTTTCTTGAAGAGTCCGATTGGATTATTAAAGTAAAATTAATAATAAAAAAGAAGGCAGTAAATACATCAACCTTTGCACACTAACAAATTTCCATTACAGACAAGATATATAATCGGGTGCCAACTCAGTAAATCCGATGACGTATTCAGTATAATCTTTCTGTGGGCGGTGCTGGAGAGGGACGCCTTCACGTGGTGGCGCTAATGCGATCGGGTGACTCGCTGCCAGGATATACAAACGTCCCTCAGTGCCCTCCCTATCCCTCAAAATAAGGATGTTAAGCTCTCGGAGATGGATCATTTATATAAGGCCCAGTTAAGGGCCAATAAAAAATTGTTTTAGACTCATTGAGTTGTTCCCCTCCACGGAAATCTTTAGTAAAAGGCGAAAGATTTATGCGTTTTGAAGGGAAACCAGAGTTGACTTTGGCGGGTCTGGGTTTAGACCAGTTGCCTGTGACTGAATGGTAATGCCAGCCACCCTTGAGGCACAGAAAGCCAGGCGTAGCTGTTGTCAGGGCTGTTAATGGCTTGTGTCGCTGAGCACACACACTGTAACATTTTAACTGTTGTCAGTCATGTAAGACGCAGATAAAAGTGTGTCAGACGCAGCGATTAGGAGTTATATTGAGTGGTAAATGAGCAGCAAGATTGCCTGTATATCCTTCTTGTACGCACTATCTCCCTCCCTCCCTCTCTCTCTCTCTCTCTCTCTTCGATTCCTCTCTCTCTCTCTCTCTCTCTCTCTCTCTCTCTCTCTCTCTCTCTTCGATAACTGTATATTTTTAACCTGCAGTCACCATTGCTCTACCAACTTACATCTACTTGTTACATAAGGCTTGTCAATATGTCCTTGTTGCACTCACCTATTCACCCAGGTAAACTCGGTGATTACCACGTTGCAACCCACTTAATGAATATCAGGTAAGTTAATATCAGGTAATAAACATAACGCCGGTCAGTATTCCCTTGTTGCACCCATCTACCCAGCCAGACACAATCGGTGGTTAAGAAAGCTCCCTAACACCTCTCCCTACACTCCTTAACCTACACATGCACGACATACCAACACCCCACACACCACAAATACACGTAGCTTCCTGTGCAGACGACATAACACTTACATGTACACACCAAAACGCAAACACAGCCGCACACATCCTCCAACCTTACCTCAACACATTACACGAATGGTTCACCACAAACAGGCTCAAAATAGCCCCAGCCAAATCTACAGTGACCCTTCTCACAAACTGGACAGCAGAACGCAAGCACATTCCACACCTCACCATAAACAACACCTCTACCGTACACACACACACACACATATACACACACACACACACGCGTACACACACACACACACACACACACACAATCCTTTGTGTAACATACATAATATCAATGTCATTTAAACAACACATCACAAACATTAAAGATAAATTAACACCAAGACTCTATGCATTGAGGTCACTTGCCCATACAACATTTGGACACAACAAAGAAACCATCACCACAGTATACAAACAGTATATACGTTCAGTGATGAATTAAGCAAGCCCTGCTTGGGCTTCTAAGCTCACTAAAACACACAACATTCTACAGACCATCCAGAACAAGGCCCTAAAAATAATCACAGGCTGCACAGCTACTACACCCACAGACCACCTACAAAGAAAGAAACCAAAGTCCTCAAAGTCAAGGATCATCTAGACATGAGAGGCACCCAAATTCTCTCTGCAGCCTCGACAAACCCACAACATCCACTACACTACATGACAGCACATCCACACACACCAAGGAACATCAAAACATCACCCAGAACACGATGTCATGCACAAATACTGTCATCTCTCCCCCCCTCTCCCGCCTCAGACCAGCTTCCAGAAGCATATCCTTACTCAAATCACTCGCCACTCCATTCAGTCACTTAAAGACAACACACAGCTGCATGCACGGCCTCCTGATATCCACCCTTCTAAATCTTATCTCCCTCGTGAGGACAGAGTCCACCTGGCCAGGCTGATATGTGTGCATCATTCAGCCCTCTTAAGTTAGAAGAGGCTGGATGACTTCGTCGCTGACGCCTGTCCAGGATGTAACACAGCACCCCATACTATTAAGCACATTACGGAAGACTGCATTGCACACAGTCACGTACGCCAGCAACACAACATACATTCCTTGAGAGCTCTGGGGGAAAGCCCGGTCTCGGCCGTGGCCTTCCTTAGGAATTCGGGGTTGTTCGGCCAGACTGCCAAGTGAACAACTACAGTACTACTTCTACACCTCTCCCTTAGCGATTTATTCTTGGATATAACTGGCTAATATCCTTGTGTGCGTTATTCATGCAGTTTGGGCGATACTGGAAGGGTTTACGTAACACAGAGGAGGACAGTAAAGCGTCCTCCTAACAGATCGCTAAGAAAACTGTTAGGATTATGAACTGCCGAAGAAGAGTAACTTAAATAATAAAAAACAGAGTTGTTCCCCTCCACGGAAATCTTTAGTGAAAGGTGGAAGATTTAAGCGTTTTGAAGGGAAGCCAGAGCTGGTTTAGGTGGTTTATATGAAACTGAATTACAGGTTTTAAAAATTCATAGCTATACTGAGATATGAAATTTATAAACAAAACTTAGGGGCGTTTGAGTTTAGACCAGTTGCCTGTGGCTGAATGGTACTGCCAGCCACCCTTGAGACACAGAAAGCCAGGCGTAGCTGTTGTCAGGGCTGTTAATGGCTTGTGTCGCTGAGCACACACACTGTAACATTTTAATTATTGTCAGTCATATATGAAGCAGCTAAAATTATGTAAAACGCAGTGATTACGAAATATATTGGATGGCAAACGAATAGCAAGATTATCTGTATATCCTTCTTGTACGCACACTACAGTCGCGACAGCGAGAGGTGGCGGAGAAGCGCCTCCCTCAGGGAGGACTGAGGAAAAGGCTTTCCTTCTCTCGTCCCTGATTGGTCTACGGTGATGGGCAGAATGGGGAGGTGTGAGAGCGCTTATATTTCCCTCATAGTACCGTCACCAAATTGATCGCCATGGTTCGAAGCTTTATTTATTGCTACAGCAGTTAATATGTGTACACAGACTATTACCTGTGGTATATCACAATACATACAGGTGTGCATGTTGATATTCTAGAATATGAAAGTCCAGCCAAAAACATTTAAGGAGTACAACATTAGAAAGGACAGGATAATACTCACCATAAGCCAAAATCAGGGAAGGAGAGAGAGAGAGAGAGAGAGAGAGAGAGAGAGAGAAGAATACAGAAAGAGAAACACGTGTGCTTTGAGGGACATACTTGTCAATCCTAAGCCCCTTTCTTCTCTCCCCTACCCCGTCGCTCCGGAGGGCGTACATGCATGCATTCAGACATATATATATATATATATATATATATATATATATATATATATATATATATATATATATATATATATATATGGGAATTAAGCAATGAGTGTACACAATCATAAAATAATCTATGTAAGCTTTGTCTTGTCACTTTAAAGCACTGGACGAAACTTTTGAAATAATTCTTTAGTAAAATTCTCATGCTTGTGAATCTCAGCTGTTTCTCTCAGAAAAACCATAAAGAAGGATTTATGTACCATATGGTTGGGAAATATTCATTCAGAAAAAACTGGCTTAAACCAACACGAACAGGAGCATCGCTCATTGTGAAAACATTGTTCACCTGTGTCAAGATTTTTTTTTTTTTTGATCGATTGAACGCAGGTCTGCTAAGTTTATATTTTAGAATAAAGCATTAGAATGGCCATACAATATTCATCTCAAGCCAAAAGCAATGCATTCCGTCGGACAAGCAGACAAAGCAGCTGGAAGGTGAGGTGAAGAGTCAAGATGCAAAATACAGAGGAAACAAAGGCAAACATTCTCTGAGGCTCACACTGCGCTCACGTCCCTGGGGATTGTCATGGAGGGCTGAAGGGAATCACAGGTCACAAGATCCACCTGTCCATACTTGCCACTCCTTAACCCTTTCTTCCCTATGTTGCTCTCTCTCTCTCTCTCTCTCTCTCTCTCTCTCTCTCTCTCTCAACACACCACAACAAAATGTAAGCAAAATAGTATATATATATATATATATATATATATATACGTCGAGGGATTGCATATACCGGTAATGACTTTATTGACGTGGAACAGTGTACAAGTCCTGGAGTATGATAGTGAGAGAGGGGCACACACACACACACACACACACACACACACACACACACACACCAGAATATATTGTCCCTTGAGAATTAGCCTCCCTCCTCAGGTCACACACACTCTTGGCTGCCTTTCATTTTAACTTCCTTCCTTATGTATTATGAAACTTATTTCTACATCAAATCCTTTATCAATACCCCTCTTATGTTTCCTTTTTTCACTCGCGAGAGAGAGAGAGAGAGAGAGAGAGAGAGAGAGAGAGAGAGAGAGAGACAGACAGACAGACAGACAGACAGACAGAGATGGGTTGAAGGGGAAAGGCTGGTGCAGTACATTTAAGGTTATTAAATTCGGCGATGAATTACGGATGACTTGATGAGCCTTATAATAGGATACTGACTGCATAAGTACAGCATGATAAATACAATATTTTCTGTATTTCAAGACCATGAAAAAAGAGATTATAAAATATAATGAAAACACATCACAACAAAATGTTAGAAAAAACGTACATACATACATAGAGAGAGAGAGAGAGAGAGAGAGAGAGAGAGAGAGAGTAGCACCAGGCAGGTGACGATGTCTTTCCAGATTAGACGGTACACCTGTACTGGTTATCAAATGGACTCCTAACCTCACTCACGCACCTCCCATCCCACCATCCACCAATCACAGACATTCCAGTGGGAAGAGAGTGGGATGAGCTTCTCCGCCACCTCTCGCTGTCGCGACTATATTCTCTATCCCTCTCTGACGTCTATAGTCGCGACAGCGAGAGGTGGCGGAGAAGCGCCTCCCTCAGGGAGGACTGAGGAAAAGGCTTTCCTTCTCTCGTCCCTGATTGGTCTACGGTGATGGGCAGAATGGGGAGGTGTGAGAGCGCTTATATTTCCCTCATAGTACCGTCACCAAATTGATCGCCATGGTTGGAAGCTTTATTTATTGCTACAGCAGTTAATATGTGTACACAGACTATTACCTGTGGTATATCACAATACATACAGGTGTGCATGTTGATATTCTAGAATATGAAAGTCCAGCCAAAAACATTTAAGGAGTAAAACATTAGAAAGGACAGGATAATACTCACCATAAGCCAAAATCAGGGAAGGAGAGAGAGAGAGAGAGAGAGAGAGAGAGAGAGAGAGAGAGAGAGAGAGAGTGAGTGAGTGAGTGAGAAGAGAGAGAGAGAGAGAGAGAGGAATACAGAAAAAGAAACACGTGTGCTTTGAGGGAGTGGTAATGACAAGATCAGGTCCACCGGGACATACTTGTCAATCCTAAGCCCCTTTCTTCTCTCCCCTACCCCGTCGCTCCGGAGGGCGTACATGCATGCATTCAGACATATATATATATATATATATATATATATATATATATATATATATATATATATATATATATATATATATGGGAATTAAGCAATGAGTGCACACAATCATAAAATAATCTATGTATGCTTTGTCTTGTCACTTTAAAGCACTGGACGAATCTTTTGAAATAATTCTTTAGTAAAATTCTCATGCTTGTGAATCTCAGCTATTTCTCTCAGAAAAACCATAAAGAAGGATTTATGTACCATATGGTTGGGAAATATTAATTCTGAATAAACTGGCTTAAACCAACACGAACAGGAGCATCGCTCATTGTGAAAACATTGTTCACCTGTGTCAAGATTTTTTTTTATGATCGATTGAAGGCAGGTCTGCTAAGTTTATATTTTAGAATAAAGCATTAGAATGGCCATACAATATACATCCCAAGCCAAAAGCAATGCATTCCGTCGGACAAGCAGACAAAGCAGCTGGAAGGTGAGGTGAAGAGTCAAGATGCAAAATACAGAGGAAACAAAGGCAAACATTCTCTGAGGCTCACACTGCGCTCACGTCCCTGGGGATTGTCATGGAGGGCTGAAGGGAATCACAGGTCACAAGATCCACCTGTCCATACTTGCCACTCCTTAACCCTTTCTTCCCTGTGTTGCTCTCTCTCTCTCTCTCTCTCTCTCTCTCTCTCTCTCTCTCTCTCTCTCTCTCTCTCTCTCAACACACCACAACAAAATGTAAGCAAAATATTATATATATATATATATATATATATATATATATATATATATATATATATATATATATATATATATATACGTGGAGGGATTGCATATACCCGTAATGACTTTATTGACGTGGAACAGTGTACAAGTCCTGGAGTATGATAGTGAGAGAGAGGCGCGCGCGCGCACACACACACACACACACACACACACACACACACACACACACACACACACACACACACCAGAATACATTGTCCCTTGAGAATTAGCCTCCCTCCTCAGGTCACACACTCTTGGCTGCCTTTCATTTTAACTTCCTTCCTTATGTATTATGAAACTTATTTCTACATCAAATCCTTTATCAATACCCCTCTAATGTTTCCTTTTTTCACTCGAGAAAGAGAGAGAGAGAGAGAGAGAGAGAGAGAGAGAGAGAGAGAGAGAGAGAGAGAGAGAGAGAGAGAGAGAGACAGACAGACAGACAGACAGAGAGAGATGGGTTGAAGGGGAGAGGCTGGTGCAGTACATTTAAGGTTAATAAATTCGGCGATGAATTACGGATGACTTGATGAGCCTTATAATGGGATACTGACTGCATAAGTACAGCATGATAAATACAGTATTTTCCTTTGTATTTCAAGACCATGAAAAAAGAGATTAAAAAAAATAATGAAAACACATCACAACAAAATGTTAGAAAAAGCGTACATACATACATACAGAGAGAGAGAGAGAGAGAGAGAGAGAGAGATAGTAGCACCAGGCAGGTGACGATGTCTTTCCAGATTAGACGGTACACCTGTACTGGTCATCAAATGGACTCCTAACCTCACTCACGCACCTCCCACCCCACCATCCACCAATCACAGACATTCCAGTGGGAAGAGAGTGGGATGAGCTTCTCCGCCACCTCTCGCTGTCGCGACTATAGCTTCACTCATCTCTCTCTCTCCTATGATACTATAAACCCCTGATGCCCCCTGCTCCACCACCTTATATCTCCTTGTTATATAGGAAGTGCTTTGGGCGGCACACGAATGTAAGGCTTGTCATTATGTCCTTGTTGCACCCACCTAGTCAGCCAGGTAAACTCGGTGATTAGTAAGGTGCAGCCCACTTAATATCAGGTAAGTGAATATCAGGTAATTGATTATCAGGTGAGTGAATATCAGGTAAATGAATATCAGGTAATAAATATAAGGCTAGTCAATGTTCCTTCTTGCACATACCTACCTACCCAAACATACTCAGAGGTTAAGGAAGTTCACTAACACCTCCTCCTAAGTGATTTATTCTTGGATATGACTTGCTGGAAAGATTTATATAATACAGAGAAGGACAATAAGGTGTAATAAGCAAAATAAATCGCTCACGAAAAGTTTAGTTCACGAAATTGAACACGGAGTAAGTTAGTATGTCTCGAAGTATCCTTGAACTCTCTCACTCACTCACTCACTCTCTCTCTCTCTCTCTCTCTCTCTCTCTCTCTCTCTCTCTCTCTCTCTCATTTTATTCAGGCTACCACCATACAATTTTCTTTAAATTTTCAAAGCATTTTAGCTGTGAAGAAATGAAGGAAAACTATCTCTCTATATGTGTATAATAATCTGGTGGAAAAATACCTCACTATCTATCTGTCTGTCTCTATCCAGACGCCTTAATACCGTGAGGGGTGGCCACAAACAAATCGCCTCCACGTCACTCTCCTGTGCGATACGGCTACCCTTCCTCGAACACACACACGCGATTTAAGGAGTCAAAATGACGAAGGAATTCTTTTTCAAATTACGCGCCATACTCTCCCGCCTACCCACCCAATCAATAACCCCGCGCTCACCCTCACCCATTGTTCCCTCCCTCCCTCCCTTTCTCTCTCATTTACCTCCCTCCCTCCCCCTCTCCTCCGACATGATCTAGCCATTACTTTGGGCTACCGTGGGGCTCGTTACTGCTCCGCCATAACGTAAAAGACTTGTGCTGGATTGATGGCTTCCGTATAGAGTCAGAGAACCGTTTTGTGTTCGACGAGATGGATGATCCTTCTTTTAAATTTAAAATTATTAGTTTTTCCTTAATGCTGGCTTTTTCTTTTCTTTTCTTTTTTTTTAATATTTTTTCTAGCGATTCTGGCGCGCGTGAACGTTTAGGCAATATCACTTAGCCCAGGAGAGACTATGAACTGCAGTTAGATATCGCCTTCATTACCCCGTTCGTGCCCAGGGTTTGTGAGCGAAGGATTTGGCTGAAACGATACTAAGCATACCGCCCTCCGCCTATCGGTTCATAGTCGAGAAGCTCCTAGGTCCCTCCCCTGGGGTTCTCTGCTTTCATGAAGTTTGATAATACCTAGTTCCATCCTACCCTGAAGACACTGGGAGCAAATGGGTTAACCAAAGATGGATGTTCATTCTTTTTGTGATATCTGTTGTTCTTTCATACTGAGCATCACTCCAGTTTTCATCATTTACGGGCACTTTATGAATTTATGTCCATCTATCCATCTATCTATCTATCTATCTATATTTGCTATCAGACTATTTCAGTGTTTTGAACTTCACCTTTTGGTTCTTATCATCATTTTTTAAGGATTATTATTCTTTAAACCCCTCAATCAGTTTATATATTTTTCATTTCCATTATTACAGCCATCAGATATTTGAATTCATTTTTGGATTCAGTTGCAGAGGGACAGACAAGCTAGGGAAGTTAAATACAGCCTTCCTTTACCCCTTCTAAGTTAGATAATAAAAATAAATAATGAAAAACAAATACAATATAGAAAGTACGTCCTCGGGGTGAAAGTGTTAAGGACTTTTAGATAAATCGCTCCCTGGCAGGATTTAAGGAGCGCTTTTGTGTTGGAGGGACCGCCATGATGGATTATACCCTTTTTTTTCTTTGTTTCTTTTTTTTTTTAACCTTTTCTGCCCGATGATGTGAAATGTGCACAGGTCTCGAAGGGAATATGTTTTGCTGTGTATGTTAAAGGGATGATCTCTCTCTCTCTCTCTCTCTCTCTCTCTCTCTCTCTCTCTCTCTCACACACACACACACACACACACACACACACACACACACACACACACACACACCCACAAACCACCACCACCCTTCCCTCAACCTCTTCAGCCCGTGTGTGTGTGTGTGTGTGTGTGTGTGTGTGTGTGTGTGTGTGTGTGTGTGTGTGTGTGAGAGAGAGAGAGAGAGAGAGAGAGAGAGAGAGAGAGACTTGAGAGAGACAGACAGACAGACAGACAGACAGACAGATAGAGATCTAATTCGAGAGAGAAATCTGATTCGACGCACCTAAATTCTCAAAAAAAAAAAAAAAAAAATCGCTTAAACTCATAAGTAAAAGTCAGAACATCGCCAAAATTTTGAGACCAGGACATAAATACATCTCGTTGTTCACAGTGAACTGCGGGGAGGGCAGTCAAATGGGGGGTGACAGAGCGACTTGGAGGCGTTTTGTCTGCGGCCACCCTTTGCGGGATAAGGGCGTCGGACTATAAGTAGATTATAGAAAACATTAAATCGCCAAATGGAATGCAAACCCACAATGTTGCAAAGTTCTCGGACCACCTGTGAATATTAGTTAGCCTGCATCCCACATTTTCCAGCGCAGGTAGACTCAGGTACATTTTCCAGCGCAGGTAGACTCAGGTACATTTTCCAGCGATACAGGTAGACTCAGGTACATTTTCCAGGGCAGGTAAACTCAGGTACAGTACATTTCCCAAGGACATTTTCCAGTGATACAGGTAGACTCAGGTACATTTTCCAGGTACATTTTCCAGCGATACAGGTAGACTCAGGTACATTTTCCAGGGCAGGTAAACTCAGGTACATTTCCCAAGTACATTTTCCAGTGATACAGGTAGACTCAAGTACTGTACATTTTCCAGCGCAGGTAGACTCAGGTACATTTTCCAGGTACATTTTCCAGCGCAGGTAGACTCAGGTACATTTTCCAGCGATACAGGTAGACTCAGGTACATTTTCCAGGGGTACAGGTAGACTCAGGTACCGTCCTAGTTCGGAAATGGTTGTAAAGAGAATTAGAGACCTTGCGCTTCTATTTTACAGTTTAATTTTTAGGCACTGACCACGAGACTTAAAATTTTCCTCTTACAAGATTGAAGACCGGTGGGTGATTACAGTAAACCTTGGCTCTCTTCATCCTGCATAAAAACACACACACACACACACACACACACACACACACACACACACACTGCAGTAAAGGAAAAACAGGCGTAATAAAGCACCTTAATTGGCTCTACGTTAATGATCTGATGGTGGTTTTTCTGTTTGTCTTCTGTGTAAATTATCGTTTGGCTTCTTTTATGGACTGCTTTCTTGAGAGAGAGAGAGAGAGAGAGAGAGAGAGAGAGAGAGAGAGTGTGTGTGTGTGTGTGTGTGTGTGTGTGTGTGTGTGTGTGTGTGTGTGTGTGTGTGTGTGTGTGTGTTCTTACCTAATTGTTCTTACCTAATTGTATCTTTACAGGAATGAGTCAAGCTCGTATTGTCCCGTGTCTTAGACCATATTTATCGTACATATCCTTAAATTTGTGAATTGTTTTGGCACACACTATTTCATTCGGTAGTGCATTCCATTGATCAATTGCTCTGTTTGGGAAACTGAATTTCCTTACGTCTTTATCACCTCTCTTCTTATGCAGTTTTTTGCAGTGTCCTCTTGCTGATGCTTCTCCATATGTTAAGTAATCATTTATGTCTATTTTCTCCTTTCCTGATATGCACTTATATAGCATTATCATGTCACCTCTTTTCCTTCTCTCCTGTAGTGTTGGTAGATTCAGTTTATTTAGTCTTTCTTCATAGCTTAGGTCCCTTAAGCTTGGTATCCATCTTGTAGCGGCCCTTTGAACTTTTTCAATCTTGTCTATATGCTTTTTGAGATGAGGACTCCAGACTACTGATGCATATTCCAGGGTTGGTCTAATGAATGATGTTATTATCCTTTTTAGCATGTCTTCATTTATGTATGTGAATGCTATTCTCATATTTGCAAGCAGTGTATACATGTTCCGTACCTTCTCGCTGATGTAGTCAGCCGGAGATAGTCTGTTATTGATAATCACACCTAGGTCTTTCTCTCTTTCTGATGTGTATAGGGTTTTATTTCCTAACTTATAATCCCAATCAGGTCTTTTTCCACTTTTACCAAACTTGATTACATGACACTTGTCCACATTGAATTCCATTTGCCATGTACTACTCCATTCATGAAGTTTATTTAATTCTTCTTGTAGCTCCCTACAAGAGTCTGTGCTAGTAATTCTCCTTTGTATTTTTGCATCATCTGCAAACATATTCAGATAGCTCTCATTTCCAGTGTTACTGTTTATATCATTTATGTACACTAAAAACATGATTGGTGCCAGCACCGAACCCTGTGGTACTCCACTAGTCACTTCTTTCCATGATGAGTAGTTTCCTCTTAGTACTGTCCTCATTTCTCTTTTTATGAGAAAGTCTTGCATCCAACAAAACAGTTTGCCTCGAATTCCTCCTTGATGGTACAGCTTCCATAAAAGTCTTTGGTGTGGTACTGTGTCAAAAGCTTTCTTGAAATCTAAATAGATACTGTCCACCCATCCTTCCCTTTCCTGTATTGTGTTTGTTACTCTGTCATAGTAGCTCAACAGATTAGTAACACATGATTTTCCTTTTCTGAAACCAAACTGTCTTTCTGTTATCATACTGTGTTTTTCTAGATGATTTACCCAAGCTTTTCTTATAAGTTTTTCTAATACCTTGCTTACAACACTAGTCAGTGATACTGGTCGGTAGTTGAGAGGATTTTGTCTATTTCCTTTCTTGAATAAGGGGACTATATTTGCTTTTTTCCAAATATCAGGTAGTTTCCCTTGACTCAAAGATTTCTTGAAAATTAAAAATAATGGTTTACTTAACTCATTTGCACATTCTCGTAACACCCAACATGAAATTTCATCAGGACCACTTGCTTTTCCTCTGTCTAATCCACTTAACTCCTCTTGTATTACTTTTTCTGCTATTTGTATATCTGGTAGTATGTGTGGACATGCGTGTTCCACATAGTCTCTCTCAAAATTTTTTTCTGTAAAAACTAATTGGAAATTCTTATTTAGTGCTTCACAAATATCTTTCTCTTGTGTATAAGTGATTCCCTCGTCCGTGATGGATTGTATTATATCTTTTACTTTGGTTTTGCTTCTGATATAGCTGTAAAACAGCTTTGGTTGATCACTACTTTTATTTATTATATCCTCCTCAAACTGTTTTTGGGCTTCCCTCCTTATTCTTGTATAGTCGTTTCTTGCCTGTTTGTAATTATTATATGCCCTTTCACTATTGTGTCTTCTGTATCTATTCCACAACAAATCTCTTCTTTCTTTAGATTTTTTACATTCTGTATTGAACCATTTCTGTATTTTCTTATCTGCTTCTTTGTGCTGTGGGATGTAATTCTGGACTCCTATTTCATAAAATTCACAAAAATTTTTATATACAGCATTTAAATCTTGTCCTCTAAGCTCATTTTCCCAATCAACTTCTAAGAAATACTTCTTTAGGTCTTGATAATTTCCCTTTTTATAGTTTAGTCTCTTTTTGTAACTGTCATTGCTGTTTACTATGTCATATGCTATCCTGAAGTTATAATTTAGTACTGCATGATCGCTTTTGCCGAGTGGAGGGTGATATATTAAACTGTCAATGTCATTTTCTTGCCTAGTAAATATTAGATCTAGCACTGAAGGTACATCAAGTCCTCTTTTTCTAGTGGTTTCCCTCACATGTTGCGTTAAGAAAAACTCTTGTACGAGATCCAGGAGCTTTTGGTCCCAGCAGCTTTCTTGGCTATTTATATCTAGAGTATTCCAATTTATATTTGTATTGAAATCCCCAGTTAGTATAATTCTTTCCGATTTCTCTTCCATTTTATGTAGCAAGGATCTTATACTATGAATTGTACTCTCTGCTAGGTCCTCATATTCGTCTCTTTCCCATGTGTTTGATTTGGGTGGCATATACAAATTGGCTACAATTACTTTACCTTCAGATGTGTTGATCTCTACTGCAATCAGTTCTACTTGTGATGGTATATCTAGGTTTATTTCCTTGACTTTTAGATTTTTCTTAGTTAATATTATAATTCCTCCTCCTTTTTTTAAATTTCTGTCTCTTCTCCATATATTGTATTCCTCTAAGTTTAGTATGTCATTGGATATCCTTGGTGTTAATTTTGTCTCAGTTAGGCATATTATTTGTGGTTCATTTTCTCTGACATAATCATTCATCTCTAGTAATTTAGATACCATTCCATCCACATTTGAGTACATCAACTTTATCATTTTGTTTATATACTTGTCATGACATGGTTCTACTAACTTCCTCCTTTTTCTTCCATCCTGTTTGTGTACCACTTTCGTATCTGCAATCCTATTACTTTGTAAAAAAATTTCTTCTTGTCCTCTTCTGATCTTCCCTCATTTTTTGTTTTTGCTTCCTCCCTTTTCTCTTTCAGTAATTCCAGTTCCTCTTGTGTTAGACATCTTTTTATCCATACATTTTTGAACTCCTCTTTTTCCATAAGATTCTTTGCATTTTTTAGTATCTCTTCCACAGTGTTTACACTCTGGAAAGTCACCTTTAGAGGTCTTGTCTTGCTTTTCTCGTATTTCCCTAACCTTTTGTGTTCCTCAATGTCTTTACTACAGATTTCCTCTGATACTTCTTTCAGTAAGTTCATTACATTTGCCATCTCCTTTTTGTCTCTAGTGATTTTGTTTTTAATTTCTTCCTCTTCTATACCAGTGATTACTATTGATTTATTTATTTCTACTGAATCTCTGACTAACTTTGGATTGTTTTGGATTATTCTTTTCACTTCCTTTTTAATGCTTTTTTCCTCCACCCTTGTTTCCAAGTCTTTCTTTACTTTCACCATTTCAGCATACGTGATTTCTACATCATTTTTGTAGCTTTGCACAGCTTCATTCACCTGTGTTATCTTCTCCTCAATGTCACTGCTCTGGTCCATAAGACTGCTTGCTTGTCTAATTGTCTCTGTGTCATTTTTTAACTCTTCCATAACACTCTCGTGATTAAATACTGTACTTCCCATTTCACTCACTTTCTTCCTAAGGGTATTCAATTCCACTGTTAGTTCACTGATGGTTGTGTCTTTCTTATTGGCCTCCTTCCCCAGTTTATCTATCTCTTCCTTTTGCAAGTGCATTTGCTTCTTTATTTCATCAATTTCATTTTTGAAAGCCATTTCTAGATTGTGTACACGTTCAACCAGTCTATTGTGAGTCTCCACTTCAACTAGTTCTTGGTAGAAATCGTCATTTTGCTTTTTACTTTTATCCCTTTTCTTTTCCAAATTTGTTTTACTGAAGTATGTATCCATTTTGTAATACTAAATGAACAGAGTATGTACTTACAGTGTGCACGCTTTCCCGGTCTTTCTGTAGTATAAACAAACCCAGCTGACTCAACGCATCGTGGTTCTTTGTTGTTTCAACCAGTCTTATTTAAACTTATTATTTCTTTTCCTTTTAATAATGAAAAATCATTTAGTCTAACCTGGTACAGAGCTTGACTCATTCAAAGATACTTATTTAGGTAATGCCTCTGGCCGTGTTGAGCTTGTATGGAGCGCCGGTACAGACGTCCACATCCACATCCGATGTGTGTGTGTGTGTGTGTGTGTGTGTGTGTGTGTTTTAACTGAGGAAGGACCTAAAGAAGTGAAAGGGTTAATAAAGACTGTGTGTGTGTGTGTGTGTGTGTGTGTGTGTGTGTGTGTGTGTGTGTGTGTGTGTGTGTGTGTGTTTTAACTGAGGAAGGACCTAAAGAAGTGAAAGGGTTAATGAAGACTGTATGTGTGTGTGTGTGTGTGTGTGTGTGTGTGTGTGTGTGTGTGTGTGTCGATATAGGATTAACACTCAGCTCCCATGACTCACTCGAGCGTTAAAACTGGAGTGGAGCTGTAGAGCTGTACCGGTCATGAGAGGGATAAGGACATAATACCCTGTTGACTCTAACCTGGCCTAAAAATTGCCATCTCTCCATCTTCAGTGTCGTGTTGTAGCCATAGATTAACACTAGAATAAGATGCTAGTCACGAAGAAGTGCGATGGAAATGAGGTAGAGTGGTAGCATCTGCCGCTGAGCTACGTGAAATGTAAAAAAAAGAAAGAAAGAAAGAAAAAGAAAATCTGGGACAAGTTAAAGCAAAAGAACTATAGTATTAGCACTCATACTGACACTCATACTCATACTGACACTCATACTGACAGTCATATCTCATATTGACACTTATACTGACATACGATTCTCACTCGGCTGAATAAAATCGTCTGGCGTTACTTGAGTATTCTCTCTCTCTCTCTCTCTCTCTCTCTCTCTCTCTCTCTCTCACACACACACACACACACACACACACACACACACACACACACACACACACACACACACAATCGCCGGTAGCCTCAGTTTTACATAATAACCAGGATAATTACTCCTTAACAACCTAACCACCTCAACCACCTCTAATTCCACCCATTATCCCTATCGACACCCACTGCCTAATCACCCTCCTGTAATTAGCCCTAGAGGTGATTAATGTCCGTACACACCTACGCTAATTACATCTCATTTATCTTTATTAGTATGTATCTGATGCCGGGGAGAGACGCCTTCTTGGGGTGGCACTGATATAACCAGGTGACCCCACTGCCTGGTTATACAAACGTCCCTAAACTACTTCCCTATCCCTCAAAAGGAAGAAGGTGGACTGGAGGGGGAGGATAGTTTTAGCTTGCACTCCACTGGGTTCACTACTACTACTACTGCTGCTGCTGCTACTACTACTACTACTACTACTACTACTACCACCAACACTACTACTACTACTACTACTATTACTACTACTGCTGCTACTACTACTACTACTACCACCAACACTACTACTACTACTACTACTACTGCTACTACTACTAATGCAATGTCTCTACCTTTTACCTGGGGAGCATCATATTCTAGCATCATATTCTAGTGTTAATCTACCGCTACAACTCAGCATTCAAGATGGAGGGATGACAATTTTAGACCAAGTTAGAGTAAAAAGAATATAAAAACACAAGAACAAATAAAAGAAGAGAGAATAACTACAGTAAGCCAGTTGGCCCATGTTAGGCAGCTCCATGCTTAAACTACTAGAATGAGACAAGGATAGCACAGAAGAAGGCCCCAGTGCAGCTATTTAAGGAGGAGGGTCTAATTAGGCGGTATCAATAATTTTAGGTCTTAACTGCGTCTTTCAGAAAATTAGAGAGACGAGTATTATCTTCTGTCTTGCTTTTTTCCGCCATGTTCCCTTCCTCCCTTATATACAACCCTGGCGAACACACAGTAATTAAAACCATCACCAAAGAAGAGTTTATCTGCTTTTCTTGTGTGTGTGTGTGTGTGTGTGTGTGTGTGTGTGTGTGAAAAATCCTACTTGAAGATGATACCTAGTTGATGGATTTTCAAAGATAATTTTCATATGCACTTAAGAGCTTAATATAAATCTTTATCTTAAGGTTGTAAAGGTGATTTGTGGAGGCCTCTTATATTTCTCCTCAAGTAAAGGAGGAGGAGGAGGAGGAGAAGGAGGAGGATGAAGAGGAGGAGGAGGAGGAGGAGGGGAAGGAGGAGAAGAAAGAGGAAGAGGAGGAGGAGGAGGAGGGGAAGGAGGAGAAGAAAGAGGAAGAGGAGGAGGAGAGAGGAGGAAGAAAAAGAAGAAGGAAAAAAGGAAAAAGAAATAACAGGTGAATAAAATCATTCAGAGAAAATGAGAATGTAATTAAACATATCCTCAGGCTGAAGGGGTTAATGAGGGTAATTAGACTCAGGTTCAGGTGCTCATAATTTCAGAGGTAATCATCTGGTAGCTAAGATGACAATTAGGGTAGCTCAAGAGGGCGTGGGGGGTTAATTGACGGCTGTAAAGGGTTAATTGTGAGCGAGGAGGAGGAGGAGCAGTACGAAGGAGAAGTAGACCAAAGGTGATGCGTGTTCATAAGAGCCGACTCCGTACTTTGTTAGCTTAGGTTTTGGTTTTTGCAAGAGAGAGAGAGAGAGAGAGAGAGAGAGAGAGAGAGAGAGAAAAGAATCAATGAGAGGAGAGTTGATGAAACGAAAAACCTTTGACTCCAGTGTGTTTAAATGTGCTCCTGTGAAAAGCCCCCCCCCCCCTTCCCTACACACACACACACACACACACGGACGAATAAGGCACCTGTGCAAAGCCAGCAAAGAGTGGAATTAAAGAATGCACGGAAGCGGCATAGCATACCTAACCTCTGTGAAGCTTCTCTCTCTCTCTCTCTCTCTCTCTCTCTCTCTTATGACAAGTAATGTGATCTTCCAAGCTAGCGCAAGAGATATCAGTGGGATAATTCGGAAAAAGAGCATAGGCAATAAATAAATAAATAAAGGATGAAAGTCAGCTCTATTTTTCCAAGTGACAATTATACTCCTTTAACTTGGCAGTGGTAGGTGGTGGTGACCATCATCCACTGACTTGATGCGGTGCTGTCTATTTCTTCCTTCACCATTACCATTCTATTTCTCTGTCTGCCCTCCTCTCTTCTTACTACTCCCTTGCCTTCCTGTCGCCTTTAATTGCTCTTCTTTCCACTTCAGGTGACTCTACACTGAGTGGTAAGTCTAGGTAAGGGTTCAACCTAATTAGTTTTAAGGTTCAGTGTTGTACAATGGCAGACACAAATATCCATCCACAACACTACGATACAACGATACACAACGAGACAGTGAACAATGCATTTTGAAACCCTCTGATGCCCTTTTCGGAATCCAGCACATTTTTTTAGAATAATGCGTAAGGGAGTCAAAATTTTTCATCTTAAAACTGAAGCAATACTCCTGACCGCTTGTGTACAGTTAGCAACATATGAGCCTGACACAGCATCCGTATGTAGCAGAGGTGCAGCGCTTGGTACCCTTGACAACCCTGACATAATCGCATGTTTGTTGGCGGCACTGACATGAATGGACGGAGGGGGCAAATATGCGTTGAAATGACCGTGATGCATGAACGTAGGGAATTGTAGCTAGACCTCCACCTCACACAAACACTGTACCATGTTTACGTGCGGCCAACATTGCTTTATCGCAGGGGAAATTGCCAACGGGGAATATTTTGAGGTTAAAAGCGAATCAGACAGGTATAATATTGCCACTGCCCATTTTCTAAGCGCCCGGTTCTGAAAGCAGGTTAACTGAGCTATAAAAGTCAGTGTACAGTATATATCTGCCATCTCACTTGCCCACATAAGCCACAGGGTTACATTAAAGGGGAAAAAAATAAGTATACTGGATATATATATCTTGTTTATCTCACCGCCTCACTCACTCACTCCACGACGGCAAAAGTGAAGACAAAACAGGAGGAGGAGGAGAAGAAGAAGAAGAGGAGGAGATGGAGGAAAAGAAGAAGAAGAAGAAGAAGATGATGATTATGCTGATGATGATGAGGAGGAGGAGGAAGAGGAGGAGGAGGAGGAGGAAAGGAGGAAGGAAGAGAAAAAAATAAAACATTGCCTTCTGGAGCCAAACCTGTCTGGCAATCAGGTATGGAGGTGGTGCAAATCTAGCGGCGATGTGTTTATGTTTGGCGGTGAGGCACAGGCCATGGCTCAGGGCGGGGGTGATAAATGAGTGTGCCGGGGTGAAGGAAGAATGTTGTGTGGCAGTTAATGGTGTTGTCTACTACTACTACTATTACTACTACTACTACTACTACTATTATTATTATTATTATTATAGATGTTAGTACTGCTAAGAGAGTTAAGGGGACTGTCATTGGCATCAGTTCTAGCGGTAATATTGGCTCTGCTGGTGAGGATCCACGACAGTCAGTACTTTGGCCACCTCACTTAGCTCTGGTAGTAGTAGCAGTAGCAGTAGTAGTAGTAGTAGTAGTAGTAATAGTAGTAGTAGTAGTAGAAGTATTATTAATAATAATAATAATAATAATAATAATAATAATAATAATAATAATAACAATAATAATAGGATAATAATAATAACAATAATGATAATAATGATAATAATAATAATAATAATAATAATAATAATAATAATACAATGCATTAATTTCTTCCTTTTTATCAGACTTGCATTTACCACCATCATCATCAACACACGACCACCACCACAACTACCACAACAACTACCACAACATCCACTACCACCACAACTATCACAATCGCCAGCACAACAACCGCAAAGACAACCACTACCACAAACATAACCACTAATACCACAACTACCACTACCACAACTACTACCATTACCACCACCACTACTACTATTATTACCACAACTACCACTACCACAACTACTACCATTACTACCATCACTACTACCACAACAACCACAACCACCACCACCACCGTAATTAAAGTCAAAGGCAATCAATATACAATATGTAATACTTTGTACTCTACTGTATACTCAATTGTCCTGTCATGGTACACACACACACACACACACACACACACACCTGACTTATGTACACCTACGCCCTTCACTCTTCTTTCATAATAATGTTATATCACATACTGTACACTATTATGCAACTTCATCACAATCATCATCACCATCATTACCGTTATCCTCATAGTCTTCTTACTTACTACCATCATCAGTATATTGTTAGTACCCATCGTCATCATCATCATCATCATCATTATATTTTTAGTATCCATCGTCATCATCATCATCATCATCATTATATTTTTGGTACCCATCGTCATCATCATCATCATCATCATTATATTTTTAGTACCCATCGTCATCATCATCATCATCATCATATTATTATTATCATTATTACTACTACTACTACAACAACAACAACTACTACTACTACTACTACTACCACTACTACTACTACCATTACTACTACTACCATTACTACTACTGCGACTAATACTACTACTCAGCATCAACTTAGCATCATCCATCATTTACATCCTTCATCTCAGCCAAAACATCCCCCATTCATTACCATTCCTACATTTTAAAGGGAAATATGAAGTCAGCACGCCTCAGCACCGCAACATTCACTATCAGCTCATCACAGGAACATTCGCTATCTTCACTACATTCTTCAGGGAGAGATAAAAGCCATCATCTTCCTTTACAGTAACATCTTATCTCCCTTACCATCACAAGCCACGTCTACTCTCCCTTATCATGACAAGTATCGTCTTATCTCCCTTACCATCACAAGCAACGTCTAATCTCCCTTATCATGACAAGTATCGTCTAATCTCCCTTATCATCACAAATATCGTCTAATCTCCCTTACCATCACAAGCATCGTCTAATCTCCCTTATCATCACACGCATCACCAAAGAAACTCCTCTCAAGAATTCGAAGTTAGTTTTATTTATTTATATTTATTTACGTATTTATTTATCATTTTTTATTGCTTACGTTTTTCAATTTGCAAAGATTAAAGTCAGCACCATTCCTTGCTTTAACATTATAGTTTCCGTATCATCGCAGGCAATGCTAGAGGAAAAAAAAAAATGAAAGAACAGAAAAGAAAAGACAGAAAAATTAGAAGGAAAAATGAGAATAGGAAAAAAGAAAAAGAAAAAGAGAAAAGATAAAGAAAGGAAGAAAAGAAGGAAGAAAATAATCAGGAAAAAAATGAGAAAAAAGAGAAATAAGAAAACAAAGGAAGGAAGGAAGACAAAGAAAAGAAAGTAGGAAAAAGAAAAATGGGAAAAGAATAAAGAAAAGAATAAGAAAAAATGGAATCCTTACAAGAACAAGCATTACAGTAAAATCCATGAAATAAAAATATCACAGTATCTTTTCAGAGTAATTTTCGGCTCCCTTCTCACCACAATCATCTAAGGTAATCACACGAACATGCCCTCTCTTCTTAACATTAAATTTTCTCCTTTATATATTCTCCTCCGCAACTTAATGCAGCCCAGATCAACTCAGCGTCCTTCCTCAGCCTGGCGTTTAGCACCCTTATCACCGTCTTATCACGCCTGCACATGCCTCTCGTCGCCTCGCTGGCCGAACTGGTTATGTTGGTACAATTAGAGATAAGAGTCTAATTCTCCACTTTATATATTTTTATTTAGTTGTCTATTTTAAAGTTGCTTTATTTATTTACTTTATCTCTTTATTTATTTTGCTTTTCCCTCCCCAGCGCTTGCCGATTCGAATCTGTCTATCTATCTATCTATTGCCAGACACCATAATCCCGCAAAGGGTGGCCATTTGACACTGAGTTAGTTGTTTTACAGGGAGGGGCACCAACCCTCCACCAACCCACTTGTTGACACGTAGGGAGCACGTATGGTTTGGTTATATGGTTACCACCCAGCGTTGTAAATGGTTTCTTGGCTTACAGGAAACCATTTGGCTTGTCACTCAATGTAAAGCCACCTGTAAAGGAAAGAAAAGGAATAAGAAGTGACAGGAAAGATAGGAGAAATAGGAAGAGAGGAGGGCAGGCACAGAAAAAGAACGATAAAAGCTAAGGAAGTAGGCAGCACTACATCAAGTGAGTGGATGATGGTCGCCACCACCTACCACAAATAAAGGTAATCACAAGTCTGGGATTCGATGGACTATAAATTATCAGTCCCGCTCCTCACCCACCATGCCACAGAACCAATGTATTCGAATCTGACTAATGTTTAAATTTTTCTGTTTCTCTCTTCCCCTCTGCTTGCTAATTCTCTTCAAGTGATACCGAAACTGCGTTGCTATGTAGTCGGGAAACTGTATTATCACCCAGGCATTTTGAGTTGAAACAGGACAATCATAAACACCTGAAAAATGCACTAACCCTACGCCCGTAATAAAGATACATACATAAATAAATAAATAAATAAAGTTGTGATCTTGAAATCGGGTGGGTAAAGAGACGAGAAAGGAAATTGTTCATCCCGGTATCTTACGCTGAGACTTGGTATGTTTCTCTCCCCGTATATGATTATCTTTTTTCTTTTTTTTTCTTTTTTTCGAAGTCAGTGATAAAACTTTCTTTCAGGCGATTTAAATTCAACTTAGGAGAGCCTCTCGTTGTGAAGGGGTTTAAGGCTCTACTCTCTCTCTCTCTCTCTCTCAAATCGACCTCGTAAAATCCATTATCGGCTCAGTTTTTTGTCCTCTGCTCTAATTAATGTTGATATACAAGGCGAGCTGCATTCTTACTTCCCCACAAATTATTACTCTTTCAATTTACATACGGGGTTTAATGATGCTCTTTTGTTTTGATGAGCTACGTAATTATGTATGTTATTGAAATCATCTATTGTTTAAACCTGTACTGTCTATTGTTATGAGTTACGTTGCTGTGGTACGTGGTGTGTGGTATTTATATTTGAGAGCATAAATAGATAGATAGATAGGTAGGTAGGTAGGTAGGTAGGCAGATAGATAGGTAGCAGATAGATGCACATACACATATCCGTACGTACATGCATGCATAAATACATACGTACATACACACAAACGTAAATACACAGATACCTAAAAACGTACATAAATATATACACATACACATTTACGCATTCGTACACACATATGCATCGTACATCCACACATCAATACATGCATACATACCGGCACCCATCTACACATACCCATACATCAGGGCTATTCACCTCCTGTAGACGTAGTGCCGAATTAGGAAACTCAGATTAACTAAAGGACCATACATTACTTTATCTGTATTTTCTTCCCTCTATCTACTGTAAACACATACACCGAAAGAAAAGAGAAATTCATAATATTATTTGCCTTTACGTTTTCCGCTAAATACGTATATAAAAAGAAAAACGCAAACCTTTCTGCTTTATACTGTACTTGTTTATTTGTTTATATTCATTCTTCTGAGTCGGTCAAAGGGCCAGACCAAAAAGAATCAGGGCCGGATTTGTCCCGCGGCCCGTCAGCTGAATAGCCCTGCCCTACACAAATACTAATCCACCAACACATCCAGCACACATACACAAATACCCCCAGACACAACGCACAGAATGACACATACACATCCATACACATGCATCCAACAAGCAAACACAAATAAAATGTACAGCCAGCCATTTACACACACACACACACACACACACACATGCATCCAACAAACAAACTCAAATAAAGTGTACACACTGTACAGCCAATATATATATATATATATATATATATATATATATATATATATATATATATATATATATATATATAGCAAAGTAGTGTACTCTAGGATGAAGATGCCTTTAGTCTGCAGTCCACCATCCTCCTTTGGAGGGATAGGAAGATGAGGGTAGTTTGTATTCATTTATATCGGTGGCACCACAAGAATGCATCCCTCACCAGCACACACACACATACATACATACAGAAATACACACATACATACATACATACAACTATACAGTACATACAGACATACACAGAAAAAGCTGCACAGACAAAACCACATACGCACATCGACAGGAATACGTCAACGGAATGAAGGGGCTATGGGTAAGTGACGGGTGTACCCTGCTGATGGCACAACATGAGCCAAGAATCACCAGCCGTCCATCAGTTACTCCACACCGCACCAACACAATCAAACCTTACCTCAGCCGCAGCGCAGAGGGACAGGCGCAGGATCCAACGCTTCCTATGTGTGTGTGTGTGTATGTGTTTGTGTTATGGTCACTCACACTAATTTGTTCAGCTCCGTAGTGTTAGTCATCATTAACCACTTCACTGCTATATTAACCTCACTACTGTGCTTCACCATCACAGCGACTTTTCTGTTTCATGTTGGTCACTTTCACACGGTTCCGTTTCAGTGGTTAGTGTTCAGCGGCCACTTCACTACGGTTATGGTGTATTTCGTGCCAATATTAGACGATTTTGTTTTAGTAGTAAAGCTCTATCAATCCCTCCACTTTTTCGCCTTTATTTTTTATACTGGTTTCTGTCACAAGGTTTTCTTTCAGTAGTCAATGTCAGGCGAATTATTTCACTGCGATTATTATTTTTCTTTTTCCTTCCTTCCTTCCTTCTTTCTTTCTTTATTGTATTTTATGCCGGTCACTGTCACACGATTTACTTTCAGCAGTCAATCTCAATCAACTATTTTACCTCGATTATTATTTTTCTTCATTCATTCTTTTCTTTTCTTTTCTTTTTCCTTTTTCTTTTCTAGCTGGTCACTCAGACGACTTTCTGTAGTTAGTCTTCATCAACCATTTCCCTATTTCACTGCGCACTGGACAAGAGTTTTTAACACCGTATAATATATTTTCGAACGCAAGTTAAGAAGTCGAGGTGGTGAAGGAGACGAAAGAAAGAGGATAACTGGGTGACTGGGGAGGTTGGGTGGGGGGGCGGAGGCTGGCAGGGGTGGATGGGTGAGGGGGAGGCCCGGGGGGGGGAAGGAGGCTGGGTGGTTTACTGCTTCACCCAGCACAGTGAACCAACGAGGCTCGCAGCTTCGTTAAGGTCGCTCCCTAACACCTCACCTAATCTATTCGTTTGACTCATTACGGCCTACTGTCCTCTTGTATGTTAAGTCCTTCCAACATCGCCATACTTTGCACCAATAATGTAGAACAGGATATTAACCGGCAACATCAAAAAGTAAATCACTATGAAAGAGGTATTAGGGAGCATCCGTAATCAGCGAGAATGTGGGGGAGTTGTGTGCGTCACCCTTGTTGATGTGCTTCATCCTCAGAGGCCCGGCATGAGTTCAGTGAAGCAGCGAATCACCTTTATCAAGCGTAAAGAATTCCAAACCTGGTGATGTGCGGGTTTAGGGGGCCGCTGATGTACGAGTAGTGATTAGTACGTCCATCTTGCAAAATTTGAAAGACTGCAATTTCAATTCACATACTGGTTAGATTGGTGGACTCATTCTGTTTCCCCCTTGGCCCCGTTCACACATCATGGGACTAGACGTGAGCCAGCTGCTGCGGGTCGGCTTTTGCGGGGAGCCTGAAGTTGACTACCTTACTGAGCCTCGTGTAGTCGATGATCATTATTCAAAACCATTTGCAGGACAGGACACCACTTCTTTTCCTTTTTCTTTCTTTCTTTTTTTTTTTTTTTTACTTGGCGTCTTCCATCTATCTATCTGTCCCATCTCTTCCTCTTCCCGCACACCTCCCGCCAGTAATAACACTGGAAACGAGGACGATCAGAGGGTGACATGTTTTATGGGCGAGAGTTGTATCAGTTAGCAAACTCATCTTCCCACTGTAAAGAGTTCAGCCTTTTTTACATCCCCTCATTCAGTGTCACCTATGCCATCCCCCTAAACCTTTGTTCTTATTCCTAACACCTTGTCAATAATGATGTACTGTATGTATGTATATATATATATATATATATATATATATATATATATATATATATATATATATATATATATATATATAAACAGGAGTCCCGAAGGTGACATGGTCAACAGAGCTACTGACCTTGCGACCCTGGCATCAGTAGTTCGGTTATTTTGCTTCCTCTCCCTTATTACTTCACTTCCTCCGCCTCTGCTTCCCACCCAGTTTTTATTTCCGCCCACTCCCCGCCAGTAATGAAAAACCTCGAAACAGGCGGTCCGAGTGTGACGTATGGGGTACAGTGCTACCAGGAGGCGAACTCGTCAGCCTGGTGTGTGATTTGCCGCCCTTCCCGCCATTTCCCGCCTACCTATTCCCTTATCTGCGCGAACATCTTGCCCGCCCCTCCCTTATCTCGCGTCGGGATCTCTTATTATTACCGCAGCGGCCGACATTTGGAATTCATTTGCGGAAATTAGCGAGTCCATGAGGAATGTCTCTCCCTGTCTTCCCTCCATTGGGCCCCGGGACGCCTGTAAATGATCAACCCGGCGCCGTAAATCCTCCTTCCGCGTCATCAGGGAGACCATAATGACAACACGTTCTGATTCGCCATTACCCTGACCACCTCGCGCACAGTTTTCACGCATGTAATTTTCATATATCACATACACACATATAGGTAGAAACAGACGCGGTAACTCACGCTTGTCCTTTCATTTTCACCTTCAGCGGCGCCCCTGGGATGACAAACGGCAGCCAGGTATTAATTTTTCTCCCGCCGATAAGATCAGAGACGGTATTTGTAAATTCTCCTAAACTTAAGCTGTGTCTTTTCCATAGTTTCTAGCCAACAAACATTGTACAAGAATATTAGCGAGTTTTTACGTGACAAACTAAAACGATCAATCCACTGTCATGGGGATACATTGTCGTTAAAATTGGCAAGGTTCTTTTATAAATACGCTCCTTGTACGCTGTGGCCTTCGGTATTGCACCCACCTCGACGCCTTAAGGCCCCAAAAAAGTGCTATGGGATTTTTTTTTTTTTTTTTTTGTGATTCTACCAGCTATTCGGCAGCATTCTCTATATCTGAAAGAGAATTCGTAACACCTTTTCCTCAGCGATTCATATTGTATATTAGACCTTTAACCCGTCCAATCAGGCCGTGTATTCTATTGGCTCATCCTTGGTACCTTCCAGACGATTTTATTCATCTGATAGAAAACCTTTCGTAGAGAATGAGTCGGTGAAAATTATACCCAACCCCCCAGTTCGCCCGGAAAGGCTCTCCTAAGCTGAATAAAATCGTCTGGAGGTAGCAAGAACGGAAAAACAAACATGATCAGAGTGCAAATGTTTATATTTTCTAGTATGTTATTGATACAAACTGTCGATATTTATGTGAGATGCGTGACCTAAAAGACAATACTTAAGAAGTAGTAGTTGTAGTAGTAGTAGTAGTAGCCTAGTAGTGGTAGTAGTTGTCGCATCCCGAGGTTCATTTGAACGCGAACCCGATGGACTGCATGCTGAAGTTGCCGCGTACCTGCAGTTAACTTTTTTTTTTTTTTTCGTTGCTAGGGAGGGGAATGTCGGCCTCTGTAATTTGTGTGACCGGGCTGTTCCGTTCCCCCGCCATGCTTGTGCCACCACGTGAAGACCTTCCTCTCCATCACCATATCTGAGGAAGGGTTGTTAAATGGTACTTAGATTTCGTAACGCCTCTTCGTGTGCGATTTATTTTGTACATCACTCCTCGGTATCCTCGCATGTCTTACTGAAGCAAACTTTGTCCATATTAAAAAAAAAAAAAATGTAGATAATCAAGAGACTTTTAATGTTTTAATAATAATAATAATAATAATAATAATAATAATAATAATGATAATGAGCAGCGAAGCCTCCTATACCACCCACAACACCAGCCAAGTCTCCTATACCACCCACAACACCAGCCAAGTCTCCTATACCACCCACAACACCAGCCAAGTCTCCTATACCACCCACAACACCAGCCAAGTCTCCTATACCACCCACAACACCAGCCAAGTCTCCTATACCACCCACAACACCAGCCAAGTCTCCTATACCACCCACAACGCCAACCAAGTCTCCTATACCACCCACAACACCAGCCAAGTCTCCTATACCACCCACAACACCAGCCAAGTCTCCTTTACCACCCACAACACCAGCCAAGTCTCCCATACCACCCACAACACCAGCCAAAGTCTCCTATACCACCCACAACGCAAGCCAAGTCTCCTATACATGAAATGGGCTGCTAAAGAACGAAAATTTGGGCCAAGTTAAGGCGAAAGGGATATAGCATCATATTTTAGTGCAAATCTGTAAAACTCAGCGTTCATGTGGGTGAGATGGCAGTTTTATCCCTTTTTGAAGAATGCAAGAGTGACGAGGCATGGAGAACGTTCCCATTTTTCTTGTTTTGCGTTCCGTTTCGTTTATAAAGTCTGTTCCCATGTTTCTTGTTTTGAGTTCCGTTTCGTTTCGTTTCGTTTGTAAAGCCTGGGTTACTTTTTGGCGGCTCTCCACGCTGCTCGATCTCAAGCTGCCTCTTTGTTCAGACCCTTATCCCTGCGGTCACACTGGATTACCTCGTCCCAAGTCTTTTTCGGTCTGCCTCTCGCGCCTCTACCCTCAGCGTTCTCACCTCTCACCCGCCACATCCATTTGTCATCCTTCTCCACATGTCCGTACCATCTCAGTCTACCCTTTCTCATCATATCGCAGCCTAATAAAGTTCCATCCTTTCTCTCATTCCCTCTTTCGCAACCCCCCCAAGGCATGTACAAAGATGGGCTAGAGAGAGGCGCCTTCACCTGTTGGCACTGACATGAATGGGTGAGTTCACTGCCCATTCATACAAACGTCCTTCAGTTTGGGATAAGGCGAAAAAAAAAAACGGAGATGGTGTTGTTAAAATTAATTCACTGTACTTCATTCATATAGCGAGTTTTTACTGTTTTTCACTTCGTATATCCATCTATTTGTCTATTAACTGCCTAACGCCGCATCCTATAAGGGACAGCCTCGACAAACAGAGACCTTTCAATAATTATCGTCATTCTGGGGTTCGTCCACACCTTTTCACTCTCTGTTTTAAGAAAGCGTCTCTGTCCCTAATCAGTAAAGAACTCTCTCCCTGTGACACTGCCACCCTCCCTTGCACACTTGAATCTCATCTCGTTCTCGCCCTTCCTCTCCCGGACACAACACCCTCCCTTACACACTGCTGCATCTTATATCGGCCTCCTCATTCTCGGTCTTCCTCGCCTTGTCCCATTCATCTCACGTCTGTCCTCGTCTCCATTTGCTTTACAACGGTGTGTGTGCCCCCATATCAACCTCGACATCTCATGCTCTGCCAGTGTACATGGGTACAATCAGAGCATTTTCCCATTCTGCTGGCACAGTTTTACTAATCCATGCCTTCTTACATATCTCCAACAAGCACTTCATTCCGCTCTCTCCAGTAAATCATCTCTGCCTACACCTCCACATAAATCCTTTTCATCACTACATCCATTCTCTACCATACTGTACAGAATATATGTTTCCTTGATCAACCATACCAGCTGACTCAATGTTTATCAGTGATCACATCTTCACAGGTAATACCAAACATACTTTTCAATCCTATTCAAACGGAACTGGGGATGAGATACTAAACAATTATTTGTCACAGTATTTACTTCACACAATTCAGTTATACAGTAGAAAATGTATTGCAACATATAACAACAATTTCTATGTTGATGCTCATCACACCCTGCGAGAGCAGTACCAGTATTAAATAATGGTTAGCAGAAAATCCATGTTTCTACAACCTGTCCAAAAATGCAGCATTGCTGATAATCTTGCACACCTACAGTCACAACTGTAGCTGATTAATGACTTTCTGTATTAGTGATTTTAAGTTTCCTGCACGGTCTTAAAATGGAGCCCATTAAATTGTTAAAAGCTATACTTATAGTACTAGAACCATCTAAAGAGAAACAACGAAATAGATCTGTAACGCACATCACCCCTGTATGAAAACCTGATGTATCAATCATACATCACAACAGTCACCATCCAATACAGACTGCGGCACTTTATCATCATCAATAAGTCCACAGGATCAGTACCCACTGAAGATGTAGATTTTCTGAGTCTTGGGCTACACATATGCAGGAGGGGGGAGGGGGAGGAATAAAATAAACAAATGGTTATGCCTGGGAGTCAATGCCAAGATTTTATAGGCCGAAACAATGTCTGACTGACAGGTCTGTTACACTGTGCATGGTGTTTATAGTTTTCCCATATTTCACAGTTCCTCTTTCCTTTCTACCTCATCCTATCCTTGGGTGGGAAAAAAAAAAAGGGGTCACAATTATGATGGATGATGAACACATTTTATTCTATCAACACAACTTCCACACCACATAGTTGGGTAAATGCAATTAATGCAACCAGGTAGGATGGGGGATGATAATTGGGTGAGGAAGGTGAGAAGTGTTAATATTGGGGGTGGGGTTATGAGGGGTAGACCGAGAAAGACATGGGACGAGGTCATTAAATGTGACCTTAGGGTTAAGGGACTGAACAGGGAGGCTGCAATGGATCGTGCAGCATGGAGAGCCGCCATTAGGTGACCAAGGCCGACACATGCAAGCATGTTGGAACCTTTAAAAGCGAAACGAAAACGAAACGATTCTATACTCTGTGATGTCTTAACGGGGTTCACAGCAATAATGCACAGTTTCTAATAACACACAACATCATTCACTGATACGTAGGATACAGTAACTTATCAGTAACTTTACCAAGAAAAACTTATAACTGTGTAATGCAGTTATTCCTGAAAGGAGGAAGAAAAAGATTCATAGTCCAAGGACTGATAACCTCACCCCATCCTGGTACTGGCATGGAAATGAGGCAAACACACAGCTGGGCATCTGCTGTTACCAACTCCACAGCTATGACTTGGGAAATATTTTTTTTTTACATCCTTTGATTCGAGTCAATTGGGGACACTCACTCGATGTAGTACTGCTCTTGGGTGGCTGCCCTTTCCTCTCTCCCTCCCTCTTATGTCCTTCTTTCTTTCCTTTTCTTTCTGTCTATGGGTGACTCTACATTGAGTGACAAGCCAAATGGTTTCCTGCACACCAGGAAACCATTTACTATGCTAGGTGGTAACCAAATAACCAAACTATGGCACCTGGTGGTTTAGCAGCTAATTAAGGTGCTCCAACCAGACTGAGCCTGCATCAGTTTATATACAAGGAGTGGCTGGGGTTTATTGCACACATAATGCCACTCAGGGATGAGTGAGGCTGGTCACTCTCATCTTAAATGTCAGGACCACCTTGCCTAGCCCCAGGCTCCTACGCTCCTCATGGAGCAACACAGGATTAGATGATGTATCTATGTAAGATGTCATGTCCTAGACACAAGAGACAGAGTAACCACTGTGCTACTGTGACTCAATGATTGCTGTACTGGTTTTTAAAAGCTTAGCCATTTACCAAGTTCTTACAGTATGATACATACAGTACAGTGCCATACCTCCCACAGCTGGTAACAGTAACAAGTACCCGGTACCGTATAAATTAACGTGAAACATTTTACAAAAAACTATGCAAGAATTTGAAAACCCTATCTTCTGACAACACTCTTCAATCTAATGACTTTCTATTTCTATGCCTGGTACCTTCTGACTATTCAGTTCAGGGAGACAATGATGAGTTAATGAAGACTGTAACTCTAGATTCTCTTGCCAAAGTTGAACAAATCTACCCACCACCCCACCTCACCCAAAAGAAAAATAAATAAAAATAAAAAATCATTGTACTGAAGAGGTTGTTCCATGCCATGAAGACAACCTCATGAGGAAAAATGAAGGTCTGCACAAGTCAAGCTGCAAGCATTACATGAGGTACGATTTAAAACAGCTGTAGAACAATGACTTGGGGAAGATAGCCTAAACTACCTTACAAAGAACCAGCCTGGCAGGGGTTAAGAATACAACTAATAAGAAATAATAATAAAATACTGCTTCCTTTCACCTCTCCACTTAACGAATTCTCAGATTAAGCTGCTATGCTCACAGAGCTTTTACATCTGCACAGCTTTTTCAAATGCTATATTTTTTTCACTTGTTAATTTTCCCAGTGGCAACCCATAAGTTCTCTTAGCCTTTATGGCTTGCAGCTTCAATCCCCATTTAAAGTTTAACCTCTTCAAGCAAAATGACATGCTTTATAGTTTATTCCTGCTACCACCAGATGATTTTACACATCTCAGGAGAGACTTATTGGACTGAAGAGAATATACACTGTCTTAATCTCCTCATCACAAGGTCTCCCCTTCATCTGTTTAAACAGTTGGAAAAAAAACAATAAAAGTTGACTGGAAATAAAAACAATAAAAGTTTAAAATCTGTCACTGAACAGAAGTTAGTAACTTCACTACTACGTCATCCAATGCCTCCATAGCATGTCATGAAATCATACCCTTGGCACTTTGGAAAAAAAATCTTTTCAGTTTTATATATCTCTTCACTGACTAATGCCAGAAAAAAAATTTTATTGTACTTTATGGGTGCTTACCTTTACATCTATTTCCTCCTCTTTTGTTATTGTCATCTCTGCAATTTTGTCCACTTCAATACCTATTAATATTTTCACCTCTTTTAAGTTAATTTTTGTCCATTTCATTACTCTAAGTTTACCAACAGCAACCAGTTCTAATCTACATCATCTTTACCTTTTTCACAGCCACTCCTTGTTTGCCCATACAACTCTTTGTCATCACCATGGCATGGTAATAATTTTATCTATATTCTGAATAACTTTTTAGCCATTTTAGTCATTCCCTGTTTGCACGTACAACTCTTTTATCATCCTCAAAATATGGTAATTATTTCACATATACTTTGAATTACTTTTGGCCATTTTAGTCTCCCTGTTTGCCAGTGACAGTTTTCCCCTTCTTCATTGTCTTCATCTTCTCAGTCACTCCCTGTTTGCCTAAACCATTTTTCATCTTCTTTACTTTCTTCTTCTCAGCTGCCGTCACACCCTGCTTGCCAGTATCATTTTTCCCTTTCTTCATCTTCTTCACTTTGTTTTTCTCAGTAGATCCCTGTTCACCAGCACCAGTTTTCTGTATTTTCTTTAATTTCCTTTTCTTGGCAGCTAAGGTTTTCTTACTACCAGGGCTATCTTGCTGTACTTTCTTCAGTCTGTTCTGCTCAAGTATCAACTCCAACTTCAGCTTCTTATGCGCTTTGGTCTTAGCCCTTTTCATCTTCACAATCATCTGCAACAAACAACAGGTGTGTAGTTATTATCAATCAGTCAATTAAATGATGCCAAAATTATTATCAACCACTCAATTAAATGATGCCAAAGTCTCTCTTTAGAAATCTCCAAATTGATGATGGCCATGGTACATATGATGTTTTCCATGAACTGGATAATAAAAAATGTGCCAAAATGAGCACATGACTTCCAAACTGTCGCCGGAAACTATTAGGGAAGAAAAGAAATTTCGATGAGTAGTGAGATATTTAACACTGAGAGACTCTCAGGATAGACTTGACTATTTACCTGCAGCTGAATGTTTCCTGCCTGAGAGTGATGACTGCATGGCTAGTTATCGAGCTATAGTCACATTTCACTCTTATGGTAGTACCTTCTAGGGTTACTAGTACACAACCATCTACTACCTTTCTACAGTATAATGTTTATAAGAAAGCTATAGTGGTAGGTGGTGGCAACCACCATCCACTCACTTGATGTAGTGCTGCCCACTTCTTCTTAGCCTTAATCATTCTTTTTCTGTGTCTGTCCTCCTCTCTTCCTATTTCTCCCATCTTTCATGTCACTTCTTATTGCTTTTCTTTCCTTTACAGGTGGCTTTACATTGAGTGACAAGCCAAATGGTTTCCTGTAAGCCAAAAAACCATTTACAACGCTGGGTGGTAACCATACAACCAAACCATACGTGCTCCCTACGTGTCAGCAAGTGGGTTGATGGAGGGTTAGTGCCCCTCCTCGTAAAATAAATAACTCAAAGTCAAATGGCCACCCCTTATGGGATTATGGCGTCTGGCAATAGATAGATAGATAGACAGATAGAAGAAAGCTATGCTGTTGTTGAATTTGTTGATGTCCCAGATACATTTGAATATCAACTCTGTGGACAGCAAGCTAAAGCTGCTCTCCTCTTGCAGTCTTGGGGGATATGGAAGGAGATGAGTTTGTATAATCAGGCAGAGGAGCCCCCTGGCTATACAGTACCGGCACTCAGCTACAATGTACAGTACCTAATCATTAACTCTTTGAATCTGGTGACATCACCTTTCCTTAGCTTGTTCTTGCTATTTTCAGACAGTTTTATTCAGCTTTCAGAAATGACCTCTTATACTGAAGGCTGCATCTAACCTGACCAGTTTGAACACATCTGTTCTTGAGTTAGATTAAATCAAGGGAAAAAATAAATATATTTGATGCACACTAACCTCACATTATCTTCATTATCCATACCTCCTTTCCTCTCTAAGGTTGAGATGAGGAACCTAACAAATACTTCATCAGCTTTCATGGTTTCTCATCCCATCCTTTGGCATGAAAAACAGGTCCAGATGACAATGATGATAATCAGATTAAAGAAAACATGAAACAAGCAGTTTGCACCATTCAACAGCATTTTATGCACACTTTCTATAATCCCTCCCTATTCACCTTGTCTTACACATATCCACATCCGTAAATGACAGCCAAATACAGTACCTGTACCTTACAGTTTTTAATGCAGGCGTTCTCCACTAAGTACCTTACTATGACATTTTCACTTTAACTTGGCCCAAGATTTTCTGTCTTTTACAGCTATTTCACATTGTTCAATGGCAGATACAGACAATACTACAGCTCTATGGTCTTTCCTTGTCACTTCTTCATGACTAATACCACCAATCTACGGTGTTAATCAAACATTACAACTCAGCATTTAAGATGGAGAGATGGCAATTTTAGGCCAAGCTAGAGCAAAAATGGTATATCCTTAACCTGATAGCTGCTACATACATCATATGAAGAATAGCGTGCGACTGCTATGTACGTCATATGATCAAGCTTTTTTTTTTTTTCTTTTTTTTTTTAAAGCGTGCTACATTTTTCACCCAATTGTCCATAAATAGCATACCACAGCCAAACTAAGGTAAATAATGAACTCATATTTGGTTTTCCTATTGTTTTCCATGCACTCTTTCATTTATAAGAACAAAAATTATTTTTGAGGAAAATTTTTTTTTTTTTTTTTTTTTGTGCATGGGGGGATCAACCACGAAACCTAATGCCGAAGTTAACAGGTTAAAGCAGAACTGCAATGCTCCCTCCCATTTATAGTACCAACTGCATGGAAAACATCGTGATATTCTGGAGCACATCCATGACATAATGAGAACTAACTGTATTATTAACTCCTTCAAGCCAACAGTTTTTTTCAATTTATTTCCACTAGCTATTACCTCTCTTATTATCATTATTATGATCATTCTGGAAAATCCATGACATAACGAAGACTGACAATTAACTCCTTCAATCCAACGAAGTTTTTTCCTGTCAGCTTTTCAGAAACAAGTACAGTAACCAGATTATTACGATTATCAATATTATTATTGCAGTATTATTACGGTGCTCCAATCGGATTCAGCAGCTGAAGGTTTATATCCAAGGGTTGGTTGGGGTTTATTGCTCACGTAATGCCACTCAGGGATGAGTGAGGCTGGTCACTCTCATCTTAAATGCCAGGACCAACTTGCCTAACCCCGGGCTCCTACGCTCCTCATGGGGCAACGTAGGATTGGATGATGGATACATTAGTTGGTGGTAGATGGGGTGCTCATCATCCACTCACTCGATTAGAGCTGCTCTCGGGTGTCTGCCCTCTCCTCTCCTCCATCCTTCTTTCCTTCCATCCTCTTCTGTCTTTCTTTCCTTCAAGCTTTCCTCTTCCTTCTGCCTGTGGGTGACTCTACACTGAGTGACAAGCCAGATGTTTTCCTGTACACCAGGAAACCATTTACTGTGCTGGGTGGTAATCATATATCCAAATTTTGGCACCTGGTGGTTTAGTGGGTAATTACGGCAATCCAACTGGAATGAGCCGGTGAAGGTTTATATCCAAGGGATGGTTGGGGTTAATTGCTCACGTAATGCCACTCGGGGTATTTCAGGACCAACTTGCCTAGCCCCGGGCTCCTACGCTCCTCATGGGGCAACGTAGGTTTGGATGATGAATGAAGGATGAATTATTATTATTATAATACTATTATTATCATTATATTGGGTGACTGGCCTTTTCTCTCTTCCTTCCTTCCATCCTCTTCCACCTTTATTTCCTCCACTCTTTCCCCTTCCTTCTATCCATGGGTGACTTTATGCATCCTCATCTGTCTATCTTTCCCTCATTCTTTCCTCTTCTTTCTGCCTAAGGGTGACTCTGCACAGACTGACAGGCCAAATGGTGTCCTGTACACCAAAAAACCATTTACTATGCTGGGTGGTAACCATGTAACCAAATTATGGCGCCTGGTGGTTTAGTGGGCAATTATGGCGCTCCAATTGGATTAAGCCTGTGCAGGTCTCTATCCAAGGGCTAGCTAGGGTTTACTGCTCACATAATGCCACTCAGGGATTAGCGAGGCTGGTCACTCTCACCTTTAATGTTAGGACCAACTTGCCTAGCCCCAGGCTCCTACGCTCCTCATGAGGCAACACAGATTAGGTGACGGATAGACATATTATTCCCTGCGACACTTACTCAGCTTGGGGAGGGAAATCAAACTGTGGAAGGGCTTATGGAGACAGTTTCTAACCCCATCAGTATAAATGGTTTCCCCAAAATTGATATATCACATGGAGAAAGAACAAAAATAACCTTATAAAGTATATACACACATACATACATACATATATATATATATATATACATCATCAGATTCATGGGGTCAAGAACAAAAGAAAAGTCTACTTCTCATTAATCTTACCTCGCGCTCTGAAATCCCTTGATCCTGGAGTGATGCCTTCAGCTCATCTAGTTTGCTGACCATCTCCCGCTTCACCCACACTGTGTCATATTTCGTCATGTGCTCATTTTCCTCAAAGGGTAGATTAAACAAGGCCTTCCGTGTCCCATCTTTAAGTACTTTCACACGCAGTCCATCAGCATCAGTGAGAAATTCAGCTTCAGGGAAGGACAATTTATTCTCCTTGTTCTGACTGCCTGCTTCATTGCTCCGCTCTTCCCTCAGCTTCTTTTGCTCAAGCATCAACTCTTTATGCAGCTCTTGATGGGCTTTTCTTTTTGCTCTCATCACCTGCCTTTCAATCTGTAACAAATAACAGTGTAGTCCTATCTCCTTCATAAATTCTCTACATGATACAATACAGTATCTTGACATACGCACAGGTGAAGAACGCTGTGAAGCGGATGAAAAATGGGAAAGTAGTTGGGGTTGATGAGGTGTATGAAGAGATGAGTAAGTGTACAATAAGGAGCAAAATGAAGTGCTTGTTGGAGATATGTAGGAAGGCAGGGATGAGTGAAACTGTGCCAGCAGAGTGGAAAAAGGAAGTGATTGTGCCCCTGTACAAAAATAAGGGTGAGCGAAGTGAGTGCAAGAATTATCGTGGCATAAGTTTATTGAGTGTGGCAGGGAAAGTATATGGAAGAATTATTATTGAGAAAGACAGATATCAGAAGCCCTAGCGAATGAAGAACAGGGTGGCTTTACGAATGGCAGAGAATGTCTATCTATCTATCTATTGCCAGATGCCATAATCCCATAAGGGGTGGCCATTTGACTTTGAGTTATTTGTTTTACGGGGAGGGGCATTAACCCTCCATCAACCCACTTGCTGACATGTAGGGAGCATGTATGGTATGATTACCACCCAGCATTGTAAATGGTATCTTGGCTTACAGGAAACCATTTGGCTTGTCAATCAATGTAGAGCCACCTGTAAAGGAAAGAAAAGCAATAAGAAGTGACATGAAAGATGGGAGAAAAAGGAACAGAGGAGGGCAAACACAGAAAAAGAACGATACAGGCTAAGGAAGAAGTAGGCAGCACTACATTAAGTGAGTGGATGATGGTCGTGCCACCACCTACCACAAAGCAGAGAATGTGTGGATAAAATATTTAAAAGTGAGACATAGTGGAGAACGCTTGTCAAAAGGACTATAAGGTGTTCATGCCATTTATGGATCAGGAAAAGGCATATGATAAAACAGACAGAGAAGGACTGTGGAAGACTTTGCGCATGCACAATGTTGATGGTAAGCTGCTAGGTGCTGTGAAGAGTTTTTATAATGGTAATGAGGCATGTGTAAGGGTAAATGCGCATCTAAGTGAATAGTTCACAATCAATGTAGGCGTGCAACATGGTTGCACTTGCTCCTGTGAATTTAAGACAGACTTTTGCCTCATGACACAGTGTTAGTGTTTTATAAGTATGGGCCTAGAGCACTAAGGCACAGAGCACTGAGGAGCCACAAGGTTAGTCACAGCATTACAGCAACAAGTAAGGAATGGGACGGCACAGAATAAGTCACAGCAATAGAGTTTAACCCCCTCATGGGTCACATGAACAGAACAGTATGGATACATCCTCACTGTACGGCGTCCACGAGAGAGATAGAGAGTGACAGTAAGCTTGGTGTGCCGGGTAGGCCATTCCCACAACACACTGTGATTGCATGGTGCACTGCAGGGTCTGCAAGTGCGCCAACTGGGTCCCACGTCTGACCCAGAGGGCCGATTGCTTCCCGTTTCTGAGCCGGATATTGCCTAATTTCGCCAAATGTTGTTTTAACAGAGTCAAGCAAAATGCGTCCAATATTACAAGGACGGATAATTGAGAGTTTACTGTAGTAAGGATTGGCTACTAGTTTACTTACCTCTGCCCTCTTAAGACCCTGACTCTTGAGTGATTCTTTCAGTTCATCTAGTTTGCTGACCACCTCCTTCTTCACCCACATGGCTTCATACTTGGTCATGCGTTCATTTTCCGCATACGGCAGTTCAATCCAAGCCCTTACTCTCCCATCTCTTAACACTTTCAACAGTTTTCCATTTTCATTGATGAATTCAACTTTCTTTCGACTGCCTCCATTACCCTCCTCCTCCTGCTTCAGTTTCTTTTGCTCATACGTCAACTCTTTCCTCAGCTGAAGGTGGGATTTTCTCTTAGCTCTTGTCATTTTCTTCAATATCTGCAAAAAATGACATATGCAGTCATTACCTATTCCATAAAAAAGCTATTGTATACAGTCTAATTAGGGTGACCAGTGAAAATCTAAACTCATAGTTCACTTTACACAGTAGGCCATAGTAACCAACAACATAATACTATACAGCCAAGTCTTAACATTCACACATTGTTCCATTCACAAATTATCATACAACATACAAGATGATGACAAAGGTTTTGCTAAACATATATGCGAGGCAGCGAGGATTCAAGTACTGTATTAGTTGAAAAAAAAATTGCTGGTAAAACAGATGCTGGTCACTTAAAAAGAACATATTTGTGAATAAACACTGCCAACACATTATGTACATGAGCTTATAGTGTAATAAGTGAATTACAGACCAAAGCATACTTGTAATGTCAACGAAGCATAGTACGGTATGTGTGAGAGTGTGCTGTTCTAAGCTGGAAAGAGAAAAGGGATTGCTACGGCATAGCATGTTTGTAAAGAATGACTGGAAGAAATAAAAACTGTACATGAGCTTATGTTTGAATGTGTACAGAGTTTTATAAAGCACAAAGTGAAGATACTGTACCAGAGAGGAGCACACAGTGTAGTTCTATGTCATGAATATATACCATATAATTTGATATATAAGGGAAGGAAATATCTATTCTATCTATCTATTGCCAGACGCCTTAATCTCGTAAGGGTGGCCACAAACAAATCGCCTCCGTGTCACCCTGTCCCCCACCATTTCACTGCCCTGCACCCAGCTCACACCCCCCTCCCTCATATACCTCTCCACTCCATCCCTCCATCTCATCCTTGACTTCCCCCTTCCTCTCCCCCCCTCCACCTCACTCACTTACTGTACACTCTCCTCATCAGTCTCTCACTCTCCATCCTTTCCACATGGCCAAACAACCTCAATATGTTTCTCCTAACGCTTCCTATCACATCCACATCCACATCACAATGCTCCCTCACATCCTCATTTGTCAGTCTGTCTCTCCATGTGACTCCACATGCTCCTCTCAAGTAACTCATTTCCACTGCTCTCACTCTTGACTTGTGTCCCTCCAACAAGGACCAAACTTCACTTCCATACATTAGAGTTAGTATCACATTACTATCATGTAATAACTTTTTCACTTTCATGCTCACTTCCCTGTTTCTTATCACTGCTTTCAAGGAACCAGCAACCTTTCTTCCTTGTTGTACCCTTTTAAGCACTTCCCCCTCCAAACTTCCATCCTTACTCATCACACTACCCAAATACTTAAACATACTTACATTTTCCATTTCCTCACCATCCAACCTCACTGTACATTCCTTGACTTCACTTCTCTCGAAGACCATAACTTTACTCTTCCCTACACTCACCTTTAGATTCCGTTTTTTACACACACTCCCAAACTCATCCACCAAGCATTGCAGCTCCCCTTCGTCTTCACTTAACAATACAATATCGTCTGCAAACAACAGTACAGGGAGCTTCCAAACAATGTCCCCTCTCACTAGGGCCACTCCAACACCCACTGCCCTACCTTGTATCGTTTTTATAACTCCAGTCATATACAGATTGAACAACCATGGCGATGTGACACATCCCTGTTTCAATCCAACCTTCAAAAAGAAAAACTCACTCAATTCACTATCCACACACACTGGAGCTTTAGCACCCTCACACATACTCTTCACAGCGTTCAACAACTTCTCATCTACTCCATATATTCTTAATACTTTCCACAAACCTTGTCTATCCACCCTGTCATATGCTTTCTCCAAATCCATGAAGGCCACATACAACTTCTTTCCCTTCTCTTGAAACTTTTCCACTAAAGATCTAAGAATGAATATCTGATCTACAAAACCTCTTCCCTTCCTAAAGCCTCCCTGTTCTTCTCCAACTAATTCCTCTGTTATTTCTCTAACTGTCAATAAGTATCCTACCGTACATTTTTTTCTATTACACTAAGGATATATGTGCGATTAGAATTAGTGTTTTTTACCTGACTGAACTACTGTAGGTCACCCACACAACCTGAATATGCATTAAGTTGCAGCTGCATGAAATTCAATGAGCCTAAATTGTTAAGTGATACAGTATCTACAAATGAGTCTCCTCAGTTACTATTCAATCTGATTCTCAATCTAACTGCACTTGGTCATCACCTGAGTCAAAAGGAGTTAGACATCTTCATCAGATATGAAATGAGCTTGACTGTGGTAAAAAGGGCTCTTTAGTCAAGATGCCAGAATTAAAATTACCTATACATGTGCAAATTCTATATCTGTAGTCAAGTCAAAGACCGAAATTAATGATGAGGCCAGATTGTACTGGACTGCAAAGGTGAGGCATTGAGAACTAGTTAGATTATTACAGCATTGCACTGTAGTATGTCCTGGTTAACTGTTGTCTTGTTTGACATTTTTTCCTAATAAGAAATGATGAAAAGGTGTTTAAAGTTACACCGCTACCCACTATGCTGATCTGCCAGTTTCCCCAAATTTAGTCCCAGTTGTATGTTTTTTTTGGGGGAACAGATCCCTGACCTGTAATGAGGAGTGACTTTTCTCTCACAACACACAACAATATACAGTAAAACCTCACTATAACGAAGACAATTGGGGCCCAAGCCACTGAGAGTTTCAAGCATAGGCTAGATAAGCATATGGCAAATAAGGGGTTGGTATAGAGGGGAAAAAAAAAAAAAAAAACTTATAACCAATACTAATTCATACTTTTTCCTTTTCAGGTTACACTACCATAGTCTCTATTATCCTTTCACACATTCCTATTAAATGTCCACGCCAGTTTTTCTATACTGCATGGTGTTCTTTCTGACTTTTTCCTGCCAGCTTCGGCTGGAGGGTCTGGAGGGCAGGGGAGAGCCTTCTTCTTTGCTGTCCTTATCTCATTCTAGTAGTTCAGTTACTCTTCTAGGAGCTGCCTAGCATGGGCCAACCGGCCTACTGCAGTTATCCTCTCTTCTTACGTTCTTATGTGATAAAAGCGACATCCAGACTTCCCCCTGCTAACCTGGACTTTTTCCAATATATCAGACATCAGTCCGGATAGCAGAAACAGTTTATAAACTGTTTTCACTACAGTACCATTGCAGTACTGTACTGTGTTACACTTTCACTATAATAATCAAATGGTATAATCCATCCATCCATTCATCATCCAATCCTATGTTGCCCCACGAGGAGTGTAGGAGCTCGGGGCTAGCCAGTTGGTCCTGACATTTAAGATGAGAGTGACCAACCTCACTCATCCCTGAGAGGCATTATGTGAGCAATAAACCCCAACCAACCCTTGGATACAAACCTTCACCGGCTCAATCCGACTGGAGCACAATAATTACCCACTAAACCACCAGGTGCCAAAATTTGGTTATATGGTTACCACCCAACGTAGTAAATGGTTTCCTCGTGTACAGGAAACCATTTGGCTTGTCACTCAGTGTAGAGTCACCCACAGGCAGAAGGAAGAGGAAAGAATGAAGGAATGAAAGACAGAAGAGGGAGTGTAAAGTCACCCATAGGCAGAAGGATGAGGAAAGAATGAAGGAAAGAAAGATAGAAGAAGATGGAAGGAAAGAAGGATGGAGGAGAGGACAGGGCAGACACCCAAGAGCAAGCAATACATTGAGTGAGTGGATGGTGAGCGCCCCCACCTACCACAACAAAATATGTATAATAATACCGTCCTGTGCACTGATAAACATGTCTTTCATTTACGGTACCTTATCGTGGTGAACATAGCTGAAGTAGTCAGACAGTCTGGGCTGCTTCTGGCTTTATTAGACTTTTTCCAATATACAAGAAATTAGTCCAGTAGATCTTCTATTCCAATCAAAGCGAATTCTGGTCTATTGAATCCATTATATCAAGGTTTTACTGTATATTCATAAAGACCTGTTCAACTACATACTGAATACAATGGCCCCTCGGGTTACAAGTCATTTTGTTGCATGAATGCGAGTAGTGCAGTACGTGAAAATTTGTCATCTCTGCCTTGAATACTCATTTGTAAAAAGAGATCACCTAACACTAAAATACAGAGCTAGTAATAAAAAAGAATGCAGAACTGTAGCATTATTTTGTCACTGACCAACAGGAAATTAACTGCAAAAGGATGAAAATCTGAATGAAGTTAAAGTGAAGAGAATATCATAGTTGTCAGGAGCCTTACCTCCTCCTCCCCAAGACCCTGTTCCTTGAGTCTTGCCTTCAGTTCATCTAGTTTGCTGACCGCCTCTTTCTTGACCCACAAGTGCTCGTACCTAGTCATACGCTCATTCTCCTCGAAAGGCAGACCATCCCAGATTTTTTTACACTTCTGCACTGTCTCCTCCTTAGCTTTATTTACTTTGCCCTTCTTCTTCTTTTGTTTCTTATTTATTGCTTCAGTTTTGGGAGAAGCAATGCCATTCTCTTTTTCCTCCATTTTCTTGGAAGCAGCACTGGTACCATTAACCTCACCCTTCATTTTTTTCTTTTGTTTTTTCCCTCCAGATTTACTTGCAGGGGAAGCAATACCATTCACCTTGCTCTTCTTTGTCACCATACCTTTCATCAGATTGTTCTCACTGACATTTTCCACAGTGTTCTTTTCTGTCTTCATTTTCTTTTGTCCTGATTTTTCATTTATACCTTCATCCATTTCCTTGCGCTTTCCACTTCCTTTCACTTCAGCATTAGCAGTCCCATTGTTCATCACCCCAGGTTTCTTCTTCAGTCCCTTCTTCTGTGCACCCTTAACATTCTGCTTCCTCTTGGGTGCAACATTGTCTGGCTGGGTCACCATCTTCGTTCAGCAGTCAGTTTCCTTCAAGACTCACTTGTTGTACCTGTGATGATGATGATGATTTAGCTTGTGCCAATCTCACCATGTATAACTAGAGCCTAAACTTGAGTGAAAAATTATGGTTAACATATTTGGTGAAACAGAAGCACTGCTTGTTGAAGTACAAGGCTACAATAGCAAATTAAGGAAAATAACCCCCACCTCTGGAAGGACTTCAGTTAGACAAACCTTAGAGAACAATTACAAATACAGTTCTAGGTTTATGAATACTCTTGGCCACCACCCAAAATTCTTGAACAGCTAATTATATTCTCTATAATAATATGTTATGGCTTCTTCCTACACAGGTACACAGGTACAGCTCACATGCAGCATGGCCAAAGTTAACTATACCCAGTGATAAGGCATTCTGAGCAGGGATTTTTCTCTTGGAGCAAGATTCAGCCCAGTCTCAAGTATTTCCTGAAAACGATTGGCAAAGGAGCAAACAAAGAGTGCATTTTCATTTCCTGTATCTGCTGTACCATGTAGTCACAATTCCAAAGAAATTTATTAAGTTTGTATACATCCTAAGCTTATGCTTAGTTTTAGAAAGCCTTGGAAAGGGCAAATTATAATATTTTGATTCCCAAATATCCAGTAATAAAAAAGTAATGAAGACCTGTACTGATTTACAATCTTAGAAACATAATGTTATGGGCAATGAGTAAAATTTGTTTTTGGCAAAGAATGGTACAAGTCTTGACTGCACCAAAAACTTTCTAGCAAATGAAAACCACAAAATAAATCTCATTACGATGCTGCATTATGAATGACACCACTGATGGACAATAAACAAAAAGATACAATGCTTTATATTTTATTTTCAGAGAATCAAAAGCATCCAATGTGCATCAAAACAGATAAGCACTGCACTTTTATGATATCACTCACATTTTGTAATGTCTCAAAACACTGCTAGATGGGCTATGGACATATCTGTGGTACGAGTACACAGCTAATACAAAGATGATACTGGTACATTAGAGTACTGTACCTAAATTACCCGGTCATTCCAATGACATATAGTATTATTTTACTCTTGCTATCTCACGATTTTGGTCTTTCCTATACTGAGTTAACTCATGTGGGTGTAGCAAAAGAAGGAAAAAAAGGAAAAGAGAAAAATGCATCAGTGGATTTAGGAGCTTAAATGGAGGTAAATATGGAATAGGCATGATGCTGTTAAAATTATACACAGACTGCACAAATTAAGCACCAGCATAATTTCTTGATACTGTGTGTGTGTGTGTGTGTGTGTGTGTGTGTTCAAACAGTTTTCCGAGGCCCAATGATCCTGCATGTCAAACACCATTACATGTCATCCTCCTTAATGATATTGAAAAATTACCTTCAATTCCTCCTCATACTATATTTTTGTTCACAATACTGACACTCCTTCATTTTCCTTTTCTCTACATTTTAATCTCAATAGATTCTGGTCCCTGTATTAACCTCAAAAACAGCAATATTCTGTACTGTATAATAATCTTTTCCTAGCAATACAAAACACAAGATATAAGTACAGGCATATCCCAGTTTAATGATGCAATTGGTTATGTAAAAACCCATCGCTAGGAGGGGTATCATATCTCGGGGTAGATTTAACATGAACAGTATAAAGATGCATTTTGGAGCCTTGGGTCCCCCCCCCCAACCAAGTCCAAAACCCAATAAAAATGAGTCCAAAAACAAGTTTCTAGCTCACCTAAACCCCCAAATGGCTTTAAAATAAGCTAAAATAGGCTCAAAAGCAGTTTATAACTCAACTAAACCCCCTAAAAAATCTGAAAATCATCAAAATTAAGTCTGGAAAAAAATCAAACTTAGTGAATTGTACCCCTAAATGACACTGTTCACTCCACCAATGACTAAAACACATTAATCTAAGTACCGTATAAAAACAGTTTACGAATCAACCTAAACACAAAATTTAAGTCTACGATATAAAAATCAGTTTAAAAAACAAAACCCATCGTCATACTGGAGTTTGGCCATTGTTCAGCAGGGTAGAGTGGTATTTCTACCCTCATCGCTATGCTGGGGTATCGCATCTAGGGGTCTGCCTGTACAAAAACCAGCATAAAATATCTGGGAGCTATACTCCAATCCACTGGTTGCTGGGATTCTTTTTGGCCTGAACAAGTGTCTAATGTTGACCTACTGTATATATAATTCCAAGGAGTATCACTAGCAGACAAAGAGTTAGTCAAGATAATTTTTGAAGCTTCTAACTGCTATTATGTTTCTCAACTGAACAAAATCTTCTGGTGTTGGCCTGAATAAAATACAGAGACTCAAGTGTACCACCTGCAGCATTATATATATATATATATATATATATATATATATATATATATATATATATATATATATATATATATATATATATATATATATATATATATATATATATATATATATATATATTCATCATTGGCAGACGCCACGTATCCCTAACGGGGTGGCCAAGGGCTTAGGGTTAATTGTTTTACAGGGAGGGGCACTAATCCTCCACCAACCCCACTTGACACGTAGGGATGCCAACAGCATCTGGTGTTCCCAGGGGTCACCCATCCAAGTACTAACCAGACCCAACGTTGCTTCTGTATATATATGTATGTATGTATGTATAGGTGGTAGCTGGCGGCACTCACCATTCACTCACTCAATGTAGTGCTGCTCTCAGGACACTGCCCTTTCCTCTCTCCCTTCCTTCCTCTTCTGTCTTTCTTTCCTTCATTCTTTCGTCTTCCTTCTGTCTGCAGGTGACTCTACACTCAGTGACAAGCCAAATGGTTTCCTTTAAGCCAGGAAACCATTTACTACGCTGGGTGGTAATCATATACCCAAATTACGTGCCTGGTGGCTTAGTGATTAACCCACCGTGTGCCAGCTATTTTTAACCCTATTGGTCATCCCTGTGACGGCCTTTTTTTTTTTTTTTTTTAATCGGCTAAAATGATAGATTTTGATGCGAAAATAACGAATTTCACCATTAAAATACTCACCAAAGCTCAGAAATAGGTTTTCTTGAGTTCTGCATACTCATATACAGGTATTCCCGTTCTCTCACACTCGCCACGTATGTGAGAGAAAGCCTTTTTCTGTGTAAGGTAGACTCAGGTATTTATGTTGGGAAGGTATAGCAATGTTCAGTTCACTTTTCTGATTACTTATTACTTCAACATCTGTCACAATTTGCATGTCTCTCACTGTGAATGCATTGTCTTACACTTACTTGAAGATAGGTACTGGTACAACCTGACTTCACTATGAACTTACAAGAAAATATTTACAACTTGGTTTCACTATGTATAGTCCCTTCACTTACATGATAATATTTACAACATGCCTTCACTATGTACAGCACTGCGTGAGGCACAAAGGCAGAGTGAGGCAGAGCGAGCGTGAGGGGGGGAGTGAGAGGGTGTTTGGCCTTGACCACCTGAGGCATGATAGAGGAACAGTTAACATATATACCTGCCAATTTTTACCCAGGAATCTTGAAAAATGTGGTCACAGTGAATTTTTACATTTTAAACCATTTTAAAACGGCAATGGCACTGACCGCAGATTTTTGTTAGACCGTTTTAAAACAGCACTGACACGTGGTGGGTTAAGGCGCTCCAATCAGAATGAGCTTGGGCAGGTTTATATCTAAGGGGTGGTTGAGGTTTACTGGTCAAGTAATGCCACTCAGGCATCAGTTAAGCTGGTCACTCTTATCTTGTCAGGACAAACTTGCCTAGCCCCGGGCTCCTACACTCCTCATGAGGCAGCACTGGATTAGATGATGAATGAATGAATGAATGAATGAGAGAGAGAGAGAGAGAGAGTTTGATTTTATCTGACAGAACTGAAACAGTACCACAACATAAAAAATTGTGGTTCATGAAATCTGATGTCTATGTTAAGATGTTGGATTGAGTCCCCTTAGTTATCTGTGAAACTGACCTTCCATCTGACTACACCTGGTCATCAACTAAACTGAAAGGGTCACAGGCCTTCATCAGGTGAGAACAAATGTCCTATGACAGGAGGGGGATGGGGGAGACATGCCATCTCAGTACCATACAGTAATAGCTACATATTGTACTTGTACCAGTGACTCCATAACAATGAGACCTTTTCCATCCTTTGTGTAAAAATGTCCAAAAGTAGCAAGAGTAAACTAAAATCGATATAATGAAACAGTTAATGGAGACTTATTTTAACGCAGTCAGCTATTATCAACCTTTCACTAAGCTGAATGAACTAACTGGAGGTAGCAAAATTAAGTAAAAGTGTCATCATACTGAAGTGCTTATTTAAGGAAACGTTCTTTAAATCAATGATAATCCAGTACCATATACAAAGGCTAATCCCTCCAGCTAGGAAAATGTATTTAGTACTGTATTTCATTCAGGCAAATGCTAATAATTTCATTCAGCCCAGGTAAGACATTCTCGGGCTCCAGGTATTCAGACATGATCTCATTGACACCTTCAGTCTGGGGATATCTTTCTTATTTTATTGTACTTAATGACATTATTTTACTTAGGTTAGATGTTCCCATACTGAAGGTGTTATTAACTTCAAGCATACCTTACAGTACAGTACACATTCTATTACTGCTACCACCAGACAGTTTTATTCAAAAGACTTGTTGAACCAGATAAATTAGATACAGCCTTCAACCCATTCACTACTAAAGATCAGTCCTAATATGATTAACAACATCTGCTGGTAGCAAGAATGAAATGCAAAATGCCACAAAACTGACAAGGTTATGAGTATCAGTACTTTGATGCCAGTGGAAACTCTGTGATGTACAGCACACACTGAATCTTCCTATTACACTGTATACACATGAACATCACCACCAAACTGTCATTTATCAAATGGTATACTGTATATCATATAATGAAAAACATTATTCAGAGATACAGGCACTGGTACTTGAAACCCTGTATAGTAACAAATTAACAAAATGGATACAACAGTTAATAACATACCAGTACCCTATACAGTAATCCCATTTATCCATCATAATTTAGTCAAGGGTCTGTCGGAGAATGCATTTTTTCATATACCTGTACAGTAATGCCATAAAACTCCGCCCCCCAACAACCCCACTACAGGGGATATAACACCTATAAAATCCTATCCAGTATAAGTCTACCTTGTTTTCAACAGAGATTACATTATACAATTCTTACACAACCACTCATATGTTGTGTTAATGTGATTTTAAAGAATATAAATGCGCTTCTTTTATACAGTACATATTGCACCATAGGCCTGTCTCACTCACAATGAATGCTTGTTATGACCACTAAGAATATTGTTATTTATTAAAAGCGAGTGCCAAACGTGTAGATGGAAATGAGCAAAGTCAAAAGCAAGTGACTACCTACATACTTTACGTAACACAAAGGAAAATGGCTGGTGCTGCCTGGTGAATGATTATGTAAAAATTTTAAGTGCTACAGGGACTACGCATATTACTTTATTTATAAAAAAAAGATATGTTGATTGATATGAGTAGAACCGAAAGCAGTTGACTAGCTACCTAAGATACATAACACAAGGGAGACAGTCTGGCGCTGCCTCCATGCATATTTACGTAAACAATATATTATTTTTCACAGAAGGACCTACAGGCACTAAGAGTATTTTGTTATTTCTTAAAATGATAGTAAGATGCATAAATGGATGTGAGCAGAACCAGAAGCAGGAAACTAGCTACAGTAAATCCTCGTATTTGGACGCATTTTACTTCGACGCCTCATTTTTCGTGCAAGAAAAAAGTTTCTGAGTTGTCTCACAATTCACAAATTTCCCCACAATTCGATGCTCCCAGCCGGCAGCCGACACTAAGCAGACGATGCGTACCGATACTCAGTCTAGGCACTGTCCATTTTTCTATGCAACTGTTTTCCTTGATCTTTATACAGCAGGTCCAGCAGGGCTGTAGACACACGTGAGTTGGTTATTATTTATGACCGTAACGTACAATCTTCAGCCGTGTCGTGAATACACAGCAGGTCCAGCTGGGCAGTAGAAACACGTGAGTTTGTTATTGTTTGTGATGGTAACAACAATCTTCAGCCATGTCTTGCTACTATTTCTTAAAGAATCGTTGCATGTTTCTCGTAATGCTATTTATTTTGTTTTGATGGACAAATACCTGAAATGGATGTAAAATAAAGCTTATCGATATTTAAGGAAGGAAAGAATAATAACCATCCCAATACAAAGATGGTAGACTCGGCCCACCAATTTCTGATTCTATTGACAATATTACAGCCTCTCTTCCTTGTAGCAATGAGTAAAATAATGTTATAATTTCTCCCTTCCTTTTAGTGACAAAGAGGGCACATAAAATGACCAGGGTTTAGTTGACCTACTTTGATGTCAAAAATTAAATAATCTGGTGAAAAGTGGCAGCTTTTCCTTGGTTAGTGACATCGGGAACTAGCCCATCCACTCTCAACACACCTTCACTTGCCGCTCAAGCCAGTTCTCACTTTATTTCCGGTAGGGATTTTAGGTGTTGCAGCTCTTTATAACAGTTTTAATGTCTTTTCAGGCACATGTTTATTGTGTTATGATGAGTAACAAACACTCTTCATTTAATTTTGGGTAAGGCTTGTTTGGTGTTATAGTACTTTCTGATAGGGTAGGTGCGTGTCCTACCAGAACGCTCCTCTATTTTTCCCACTGATTCTTAATACAGTAATCCCTCTAATATCCAAATGCCCAATATCCGAACATCCCCACTAACCAGACATAATCGTCCTGGGATCCAATATTCCCAAAATGGACCAAAAAACGCAAAAAATTCGAAAAAAATCTGACTTTTTTCCCACCGGTAATTTGAAATTGCCGCCTGGCGCCGAACAGCTGTTACACCATGGTCCCTTCATCCCTTCCTTCCTCCCCCCTCCCCTGTCAGGGTTGCCATTTGGTATTTTTCATCACCAAGTGGGGGCCAATTTGGTAATGAAAAATTTGTTTGGTAATGAATCAGAATAATGCATTATCAAATGGATTTTTCACATGTATGAGGATACACAGGATGGAGATGGTGGATTGTTTGCTCTGTCTGATTAATCTGCTACCCTACATAGCATGAAAATAATCAACATGGTGTTAATTATAAGGAGAGTGATTACATGTATTTCCACTTGTATATATAATTAGTGAAGAATAAATGCTGGCTTTATGAATTTGGTAATGAAAAGTTAAATTTGGCAATGAAAGTTGAGGAGACTGGTAATGTGGCCGTTGCGATCTGGCAACTCTGTTACCCCGCCATCATCAACAGTCACAGCCTAACTCCAATCGAGAGCAGATGCTCATAGCAGTGCAAGACACAGGTGCTTGTATTTTGTGGATAAACTGCAATACCTCGCCACTAGAACACACAGGAATTTACAGTGTTGTGCAGTGTTAAGAAATTAGAATTTAGAGTGCAGAGGATTAACTGTGGACTGCAAACTGGCAGTTCAAACTAATCCAGGAGCCAGGGACTTGTAAGTACCCAGAATGTTTAATATTGTATAAACTCACCTCTAAAACCTCATTTTATGGTTCTTTTGCATTTACTTCAGTCTTTTATGTCCCTTATTGGTGTGATTTGGGTCTTAAATAGGTGCAATGCATGTCCAGAGGGTGTTGTATAGGTGTTTTTCTGAGTTAGGGTCCATAAGTACAAGTCCAGGAGGCTGGGGCCCAATATCCGGACAGGATCACTATCCGGACACGCCTTTGGCTCTATTACATCGGATATTGGAGGGATTACTTTCGACGTTTCACGGTTCACGAGGTTTTGGCGGAACATCCAAGCAGTAAAAAACAAGGATTTACTGTATAAGTTATGTAATTCCATCTTGTGCAGTCTTTGTGATAAATGGGTGCACAAGAGATGTAGTGGTATTAGAGGTAGACTGTGAGATAGTGCTGATTTTATATGGGTGGCGAGTCAGGGAGAGCAGGTGGAGATTGTCAGGCGTGAAAGGGTTGAACTTCCTGATGAGTCTCTTGAGTGTGTGGAAGAGTTTTGTTATTTGGGAGTCACGTTATGTGCTGGAGGTGGGGCTGGAGCTAGCTCTGTGGCTAAGGTGAGAAGTGGTTGGAAGAAGTTCAGGAAGCTGTTGCCTCTCCTGATACTGAGAGGATTCTCCCTATGTGCTAAGGGGTCTTTGTATGCAGCATGTGTTAGGAGTGTGATGCTGTATGGTAGTGAGACCTGGGCAGTAAAGGAAGAGGATATTCACAGACTCAAATGTACAGAAATGACAATGATTAGGTGGATGTGCAGTGCATCCCTGCGTGCAAGGCCTGGGGGGGCTGGGTTTAAGATGGAAGAATTGAAAGGTAAGATGGAACTGGAGTGTATTGATGTTGTGATAAGGAGAGGTAGATTGAGTTGGTTTGGGCATGTGGAGAGGATGGGGGATGATAACTGGGTGCAGAAGGTGAGGTGAGAAGTGTTATATTGGGAATGGGGTTGCGAGGGGTACACCGAGAAAGACGTGGGACAAGGTCATTAAGTGTGACCTCAGGGTTAAGGGACTGAACAGGGAGGCTGCCACAGATCGAGCAGCATGGAGGGCCACCATTAGGTGACCAAAGCCGACGCATGCAAGCATGTTGGAGCAACAAAAACGAAATGAAACGAAACATAATATAAAGGAGAAAAGTTGGCACAGCCTGCGTTAATATTTATGCAAACAATATGTTGTTTTCCACAGAAGGAGCTACAGGCATGCAAACACATGCCAGCCAGCACAAGGGCAAGCAACATGGTCCCTGCAAAATCTCTGGTACGGTAACGAACACCACATAATCCAGGATGAACTTACTGTGCACCAATACTAGATGGCTTATTATAAGAGACTACGGTGGGGCAGGCAGTGGCTTTGGTTTTGGAATGCATTATCAGTAGCGTGCAGGTGGCAAGAGTGTTGCAGTGAGAGGCAGGCAGTTTTAAAAATTCGGTTTCCATGCATGCATGAGAGAAAAAAAAACTTGCTTTAATGTGGCCGCGTTCTTTGCTTTGTTGGATAATGACGTACAACGGGAAACGCAGCATCGGATAAATGAGGGATTACTGCATAAAGACACAAACCCTACTACAGTACACCAAAACTATTATAAATGCCAGGAAGTTATAACTTTTATGTACTGTATTCTAAACCATTTCCCTGTGGTACTGGGAGAGCTAAAGCAAGGTTCTTTGATCAAATACAGGATGTAAATTACAGAAGAAAGGAAGCCAAAGTTACAGTCAGGGACAAAAGTTCTAATATTTTAGGGCATCTGCTTCAAACTAATTATATTTCTTTCACCAGACATACTGTAATGCCATTCATGTAGAAACTGAAAAAAACTAGAGGCCCCTCCATGGTGGAAATCACACCAGCCGCACACCGATACATACCTAGCGCGGCTTGGAATATGAGTTTGACCTTGATCTACTTTCACCAATTTTGAACTCATACCGGTATGAGACTTTCATCCCTACTACACACCTATAAAATATTGTGATGATAGCTTGAGCGGCTGCGAAGTCATCATGGTAACAAACACACAGACAAACTGAAGACAATACCAGCTTCGCTATCACGGCTGGTAACAACGTCTTTCTCGTCTAAGAAACATAAGCCAACAGAGGGCAGTGAGAAATACAAAGTGGTTGATATTTGCAAACTAATGTTCCTGACTGTATAATCTTCTTCCTATGCTGTGGGAGGTAGTCAGCCTCAAAAGTTTGATGGCTATTTCCTACTGGTTGTTATGAAGAAAGGTGCTACAAGAACAATTTCTGCAATAGCAAGATGAAGTATACAATAAAAATAATATGAGAAGCAAGAATACTATCTGACATTTGGGGAAGAATGAGAAATATGAAAGGCAAGACACAATACCAACACAGGACTGTCAACAAATTTTGCTCATTATTATACAGTACAAGGATACTAGCAAATCTAGGCAGTGGGGTTCTCATATCCCTATACTATACCAAGAAACAGAGGGAGGCTTTCTACCTTTTATTTTCCCTCAATTTAGTCACGCTGCACTATGTGGTAAATGTTTATTTAGTACAGTACCCAACTTGATATCTTTAAAATTAACCCCTTCAGCCAGAGTATATAATGTTAATCTTAATATTTGATACTACCAGAAGATTTAAATCAATTTAAATAAAGACCTCTCATATAGATGGAGTTAAAGAAAGTAATGTTTAACTCCTCCATCTGGTGAATGAAACTGTCTATTTATAGCAAGAATAGAGCAGAAAATGTCACCTGATCGAAGGGGCTAACAAATACAAGAGCATCTGAAATTCTTTGGTGTTCAGTATGTGTGTACGACAGCTTGGTTGTACAGTAAGTAGAATTTGCAAAATGAGGTCCAGTACATCGTAGTACAGTATAAAATAGTTCAAGGAAATCTGATTCTCTCCTCTTGAATGTTGCCAAGAATTATCCTAAGCTAATCGATTAATAAAACTCACAGCACAAAGGAGTGGGAAATCCCCCATTTTATGACAGTCAATTTCAAGACACTCATGAGGATATGAAATGGCTACTTTGTATTCAGTTGTAATGCATGTCATGCAATCAACAATGCAGCAGAAGTGTTACACATCTCATTTTCCATCTGAAGTTGCAGTAATGATGTGAAAAGTGGTGATTTGCCTTCTTCATGACAATACAGTAATATGGACCTAAGTTTTCTTAACCTTGCCAAAGACCACAACCATTGGCTTATCATTGAGTATGTAACCATTGGTATCACTGAGTGCTTCACTGGCTTGTTTCTCAGAAGGGAATGTTACGAATGCCTGGCCCTTCATGCGACCTTCCTTCATCAACCGGATGGAGAACAGACTAACCTCTTCATCACTCTGCCAAAATATATACCGGCCATATATATGCTTTAAATCTTCTTCACTTGTTGTCTTGGCCAAGTTCTTGATATAAAGCTTGGCTGATGGTTCCCCTGGAGTGTAATTTTTGAAGACTGGTAAAATGGGCCAATCTGCTTTATTAACTCTGTTACCCAGGAGCTCTTCTTTAGTTATGTACTTGGACTTCTCCCTCCATTCCTCCATGCCTTCCTCATCCTGCTTCTTATCGGCAGTGGATGATGACTCTATCTTACCAAAGCCACCTTCCTCCAGGATTATTCCCACAGCCTCTGTTTCACGCTGTGGCAGTGTTGCTGTCTGTAGGTTCAAGCAAAGTTTCTTTGGTCCTTGATTCTCACTACCTTCAAAAATATCCTTTACTGAAGAGGGTTCAGAAGTTCTACTGGAAGATACAACTGTCTGATGAAGCTGAGATAATTTTGGCCTTTTATTAACTCTCTTTTGGGAGAAAGTCTTCCTCTTGACCGGTGTTAATTTCTTTTCTCTTTGGATACTGAAACTCTCCCCATCACTCTCTAGTTCACTTTCAGATTCAGAAGTTTCATGGAGAGATCCAACAACTCCATCTTCACTTATCCCTTGGCTAATTACACTTGTTTTTATCTGAGTCATGGTTTCTGCAGCACCACCTGACACAAATTTTTTCTTATCTTTCTCAAAATAACTCACTAATTTTAGTACTTCTTCACAGGCTGGAGAAATGTCAAATAATGGTCCAAAAGGTGTAGGGAGGTTCATTTTGTTCATTAAATGTAATACTTGGGTATAGAACTTTGGAACAGCAATGAGAGTCTGTGCAATATTTGCTATAATGGATGCTGATGGGGGAGGGTAGACATACTTTAAATTTGTTGGTAAAGGATGATTAATACCAAACTTAGCTCCCACTGCAAATAAGCGACCAATAACTTCCTGAATTTTCCTTTGTGTTTTCCCAACTTGGCTAGGTTCTTCAGAGTCAATGGGCTTTTGCAGTGTGTGAGGCTGTTCTGAGGTCAGATGGCTTGTATGATCACTATACATGGCCATAAGTCTTACTCCAAAAACTTCAAGTTGATGTAGCTTATTTAAGGCATATTCGCAATCTACATCACTCTTAAAACTTGCCAGCACAGCCATGTCTATACCTCGACGAGTGACATGCCTTACATCAACGGCTCCATAGTGCTTTACTAAATCTTCCTTGTCCTTTTTATTCAGTGCTTTTGGAAAAGACCAAATTTTAAGCTTGGCTGGCATTTTCATTTGACGGAGATTTTGTAGTGTTCATTCGATGAAAAGCAATCACAACTCAACTGTCTGGCAACTATGGTTGAAGTGAACACAAAATTCACTATCTTCTTGCTAGTATGAATTGCTTTGAGTTCTTTTTACTGTGGTAATGAACGGACACAATCAACACCACGCACCTCCGTGCCCTGCAAAATGCTGAAAGAGAAGTACAAGGTCCTAAAGTCAACTGGCTGCTTAGATTTTAAGATTTTGTATTAAGCTCAGTGAAACAAACTTAAACCACTACACTGACAAATACTATATTTTAAATCTCAAACCTCAGGAGACTTCCCAGAGTTAGTCAAACATCCATCAGAATACAATATATCAGACATTCCCTGAGGTTCAAAGGTTATATCAAGGCAGTTTCTTTACACCTTGGGGGGGATGGGAGTCAACAGGGTAGTAAGTAATGTAAGAAAATTTGGTATTTGTCTGGGTACAATATAGTATACCTTGAATTTGCACTTTTAATGTACAGTATCCATGAATTTTACAATGCAGTCAAATGTGCAAATCACAACACTGAAACCCATGTTATAGCTAACTGGTTTAGTGAAATACCAAATTTCCCCCAAAGTCCCCCTTCGGTCCTCTTCAAAAGTTTCACCTTCTCCTGATCAGACCTAATATTCACTGTGGTGCACATACATCCCCAAAGATGATCACTGGGAATAAAAAGTGTACAAAGTGGTAAGTGATAACTTGCCATTACAGGTGATGAAGCAAGGGTTGGGTGCTAGAGAATGGGAAGGGGGTATCTTCAGATGAAGACTTACTGGTATCTACCTAGACATAGGCTATGTGAAAATCTATTTTAATAACATGAAGTAATGAAAAACCTAGTTGAAAGAGTACATACACAGTGAGTGGTGGCAATGGATGAGCTTCCAAACACATTTCAGACCAACTGAGTACACGGCTATCAGTCCTTCCTCGTGTCTCACTGACTTTACCCCGCAATCATATGGGTCTCGCAGTTTAAGGGGACGAAATTGAACAAAAGTGTTTGCTAATCAGAAAAAATATAACTCATCCACATGTTCTCGTAAGTTAGCATTCAGTTTCACATTTTTCATTCTTCTCTTTCCAGACAGTCTGTTATCCGGTATTTTTCTTATGATTTCTGCGATGTAAATAAACATTGTGAAATCTGCTTCCCACTTTTTATCTGCTAAGTTCCAATGTGTCAACTAGTTTGACTTGTCAGGGTACTGGCAAAAGGACCTGTCCTAGGTGTTTAACTACACCTAACTTCACCTAACAACTGTACCTAATAATTTAATTCTAACCTAACCTAACCTAAGCTAATAGTATTAATCAATCTCTTCCCCTTCTCACAAAGCATCTGTGAGAAGAAGCCCTTCCCAGTTTGGTACTTATCAACCCTGGCCGGGTAGCCTCTTCCATGAAGGAGACTACAGAAGGGTTGGTATGCTGCAGAGGTGCTCTCTGGGAGAGAAATCGTGAGATTGGTACACCAGAGGAGCACCAGTTCCCCCCCCCCCCATTTTTTTTTTTATGTATACTGTATTCTAGTGTGATATATTGCTAAAATAATATGCTAAATCTGATAAACCACATCTCCAAATCAGTCCAAAGGTAGGATATAGTTTTAATACTTGATACATTATACTTGAGAGGGGGTCCAATGGTGGAATTTAGCGGTTTTGTTTGGTTGTTCAGTTAGGTTAGAAATACAGTAGGTTTGGTTAAATCAGGTTATCTAACAAACTTGTACACCATTCCACTTTTTATTACTGTCATCAGAAAGGTAAGCACATGATGTAAGTTATGGCCACGAGGAGGATTACGGCAGTTAGAATTTAGCGGTGACTACCATAATCCTAACCTCTGGTAGGATTACCGCAGCTACAATTTAGCGGTTTTGTTTGGTGGTTCAGTCATATTAGAAATAGGTTAGGTTAGGTCAAGTTAATTTTGGTTACCAGTAGGTTAGCTGAGGTTAGTACTGCTACAATTCAGCTTAAACCACTAAAATTTAGCAATTATGTTTGTTCTTTTCAGCTATGTTAGAAATAGGTTTGGTTAGGTTTCTTAGGTAAAGTTATGGCTACCATTAAAGGAAGTGATTTGGATTACGGCAGCCAGAATTTAGCCGCAACAGCAGTAATCCTAACCACAGCCTTAAATTATACCATGTGCTTGCCTTTTTGAAGACAGTATTGAAAAGTGGCATGGTGTACAAGTCTGTTAGATAAAGCGCTCTTGGCAATAAGCGATGAAGATGCCTTGGTCATCACAGTATGAGACATAGGTAATGTGGGAATGGTAGAAGTCAACGGGCAGTGTGGATGTAGCAGTAGTTTGATCATAAACGTGTAACACCAATCTCCTAAATATCCATAAATATAGTATCACACACCAAAAAATGGTATTTTTTTTTTTTTAATCGCAAATGCATTTCGTGAATGTTAAGGTAATAACTAGTTACATGAATATGGTACCACTATAAGACAAGCTACAAAAATATTTCCAAAGAGGTGGGTGATAGTCCTGCCTCATGTTCCAGTACTTTCAACCCAAGACAGACCCCTTCGCACACCGTATGATGAACCTCTTCACTTTAAAACTACAATTGGAGAGACAAGGAGGCTGCCTGTGGGAAGAGGTTGTTTAATACTACTAGCCCAAGCAACAAGTTAGGAGGTTGGGAAACGAAAACCACATCAAAGTACATCAAGACGGACAATCGTAGGTACGGCTTAACCCCTGGGCTCCGGGGAACAGTTATATCTGACTCAAAGTCTGTGGATCAGGGACGTCAGGTGACGGCCACAGCCACAATTGTTTGAAGTGACCACCAATTTATCTCATCACCAGAGGGTGGTGGCATACTCCCGCCTCCTTACTAACACGTGAGTCGGTCTGTCCCATGCCCTGGCCTGGTGTAGTACAATGTCTTCAGGATCCTCCTTGTCCAAATCTGTCCCCGCCACTTGCAGCCCCTTTGCATCTTCCACTCCAGCCAAACTCCTGCCTATGGATGCGAGGAAAGGGCTTAGTGACAGTGCCATAGGGTGTGTACTTAATACTGTGTCCACTCTTGCAGAGAGTGACGAAACTTCTTTAGAAAACGGAGGAAGTTATCACGCTGAGAGCGAAGTGACACATGTGCCCACCCCTGCTCCCTCAGACACGTCAGGTAAGGACCTGAAAGTGCTTCAGGAGGCTGGAGAGATGTACGAAAATGACGCATTTGTTACTGAAGATGAGAAGGATGTGTCAGGAAGTGTGGGAAGTGAAGAAGATGGTGCTGATGATGACAGCCACGTTCAGCATAAACGCTGCTGCCACAGCTCTTCATCATGCTCCGTGCAAGAAGGTTGCCTTCCCTCCCCGCCACAAACCTCATCACAACAACCTAGCACCTTAAGGGCCATTTCCCCAGAACCTGGTCCTTCATATGTGAGGAAAACCAGGTCTGCAGCTCCATCATTGACACATGGCAAGCCAGCATCACCCCAGGGAGTCCCCACTACAAGTAAGTCATCACCCGCATCCTCCCTCACCTCCACCACGACCTCTCCTTCCCCTCCTCCTCCTGCCCTTGGCCATGGGCGCACACGTGGTCATGGGCATGCTCATGGCGCAAAGAAGCACCTTATTCCTGTTAGATCACACCCTAGCAGCCCCAGCATCGACAGGCTTGACACTTTTGTGTGAGAGGAGGGTGAAGAATTTCAGCCTACCCTACCTGCCTTGATGAGACAGGGGCTGATGTTCAGAGGGAGCACCTGGGGACAGGACAACCAACAATCCTGTCCTTTTTCCCAGCCATATTTACTACCAGTATTAGGCAGCACCTGGCGGAAGAGATAAACTTTCACTACGCTATATCCATCCACTGGCTTGAGGTGTCAATGTCCCAGAGTGCAAAAATGAAACAATGAACGGTAGCGGAGGTGGGAAAAATGCATGTATGGTTCGTACTGACAATGATAATGGCACACCTAAAAAACCATGTCCTTCACGATTATTGGACTATGGATGAAATCCTTCAAGCACCTGTCTTTGGTAAGTATATGGCCCATGACACATACCTGGCCATTCTCATGTTCCTACAAATGAAAGGTTATGGAAGATCAGGCCACTTCTTAGCTCAAGGAGTCATTATCAGGCTTTTCCAGCCGTTTCAAGAAATGGTTATTGACGAGTTGCTTGTTCTATTCAAGGGGATTTTAGCATTTATTCGGTATGTGCCTTCCAAACGACATCGCTTTGGCCTAAAGTTCTTTGTCTTAAGCGAATGCAAGACTAGATATGTTCTAGACATGATAAGGTAATGTACTCGGCTACAAATGTGGATATACTCAGCGATGATCAGCACGGGTTTTCTGCTGCCGTGGTAAAAATGCTGATGGACAGATACTTCCACAAAAACCACATCTTGTACACCGACAAGTACTACCCTTCTCCGGCACTGATGCAGTATTTACTTCAAGATGGCACTGGGTCCTAATGAAAAGATCGCACCCGCAGACGGAATTTTCCATCATTCCCAGAAAAGACTGAGAAAGGTGCCCTATGAACATGGAAATGTGGTAACATGTTGCCCATTCACTGGCACAGCAAGCAAGAGCTAAAGATATTTATGACAGTTCACCATGTGGTTTTGCAGGATACATGCACAACAGATTACAGGACCAGGCACCCATTGTTGAAGCCAGATGCCATCAATGATTACAATATTAACATATAGCCCATGGATAAAACTGACATGCAGATTGGAGTGATACCACAGACTGCCTTTGGAAGTCTTGCAGATGGTATTAAAAGGCATTCCTGCACCTTCTGGATATCAGTATTGTGAACTGTTACGTACTTTACAATGAGGTTGTGGGTAAGAGTCTTTCCTTACGCAAGTACGAGAAAGAACAGGTACGGCAGCTCCTTGAAAAGTATGGTACTGTTGAGGTTGCAAGTGGAAGGGGGCAAGTGCACCAGGGCCTGTACCAACAAAATTACTAAGTACACTTGGCCCTCCACTTCCCATACCCCGATTTCCAGGATTTTGGATTTCATGGACATGGGCTGAGGCCAGACAATACTATCAAAGGCCAGACATATGCCTGCACAAGTCTGGGATTCCCACAAAAGTCCGGCATTCATATTTCCTGGGTTAGGCCCGAGTTCCCCGACAAAGTCCAGGGATGCCGCCACTATTCTTACTCTCTCTTACTAATCTTTTCACCTCTCTCTCTTCCTTTCTACATATAACTCTCTCTTCCGTCTCTGAACTTCTTACACGCCCCTATTTCTCATCCATTCATTATATGCTTTCTTCTTCTGTGCCACAGCCTGTCTCACCTCTTCATTCCACCATGCTGTTCCTTGCACCCCTTTTTGTCTTCTCTTCACCACACACACCACCTCACATGCTGCACATATTTCCTCTGTGAATAACTTGCACACACCTTCCACGGAACATCCAAGCCGTGAAAAACGAGGATTTACTGTATATATATATATATATATATATATATATATATATACACACACACACACACATACATACATTATACATATATATATATATATATATATATATATATCTATCTATCTATTGCCAGACGCCATAATCCCGTACGGGGTGGCCATTTGACTCTTGAGTTATTTGTTTTACAGGGAGGAGCACTAACCCTCCACCAACCCACTTGACACGGAGGGAGCACGTATGGTTTGGTTATATGGTTACCACCCAGCATTGTAAATGGTTTCTTGGCTTACAGGAAACCATTTGGCTTGTCACTCAATGTAAAGCTACCTGTAACAGAAAGAAAAGCATTAAGTAGTGACAGGAAAGATGGGAGAAATAGGAAGAGAGAAGGGCAGGAATAGAGAAAGAATGATAAAGGCTAAGGAAGAAGTAGGCAGCACAACATCAGGTGAGTGGATGATGGTTGCCATCACCTACCACTAATATATATATATATATACTGTATATATATATATATATATATATATATATATATATATATATATATATATATATTAGTGGAACTGTTATTTGCAGATGATACTGTGTTGCTGAGTGAAGACGAAGGGGAGCTGCAAGGCTTGGTGGATGAGTTTGGGAGAGTGTGTAAGAAACGGAATCTACAGGTGAATGTAGGGAAGAGTAAAGTGATGGTCTTTGAGAGAGGTGAAGTCAGTGAATGTACAGCGAGGTTGGATGGTGAGGAATTGGAAAATGTGAGTACGTTTAAGTATTTGGATAGTGTAATGAGTAAGGATGGAGGTTTGGAGAGTGAAGTGCTTGAAAGGGTACAGCAGGGAAGAAAGGTTGCTGGTTCTTTGAAAGCAGTGATAAGAAACAGGGAAGTGAGCATGGAAGTGAAAAAGTTACTACATGACAGTATTGTGATACCAACTCTAACGTATGGAAGTGAAGCTTGGACGTTGTTGGAAGGACACAAGTCAAGAGTGAGAGCAATGGAAATGAGTTATTTAAGAGGAGCCTGTGGAGTTACATGGAGAGACAGGCTGACAAATGAGGATATAAAGGAGCGTTGTGGTGTGGACGTGATAGGAAGTGTTATGAGGAACACACTGAGGTGGTTTGGCCATGTGGAGAAGATGGAGGGTGAGAGACTGGCAAAGAGAGTGTATGTGAGTGAGGTGGAGGGGGGAAGAGGGAGGTGGGCAAAGAGAGTGTATGTGAGTGAGGTGGAGGGGGGAAGAGGGAGGGGGAGGCTGAGGATGAGATGGAGAGATGGGGTGGAGAGGTATATGAGAGAGGGGGGTGTGAGTTGGGAGCAGGGCAGTGAAATGGCGTGGGACAGGGCGACGTGGAGGTGATTTGTTTGTGGCCACCCCAAACGGGATTGAGGCGTCTGGCAATAGATAGGTAGATATATATATATATATATATATATATATATATATATATATATAATGTATATATACTGTATATATATATATATATATATATATATATATATATATACTGTATATATAAAAAATATATATATATATATATATATATATATATATATGCGTTGGCCTTGGTCACATACGGTAATGGAAGCTCTCCATGTTACTTAATCTCCAGCGGCTTCCCTATTCAGTCCCTTATCCCTGAGATCACATTCAATTACCTTGTCTAAGGTCTTTTTAGGTTTACCTCTCGCAACCCTGCCCCTAACATTAACACTTCTCACTTTCTGCACCTAACTATCATCCCCCACCCTCTCCACAAGCCAAAACCAACTCAATCTACCTCTCCTCATCACAACACCCAATACACTCCAGTCCCACACTACAACTCAACTCTTCCATCATAAACCTAGCTCCCCCAGGCCTCAAACTCATGGACACACTGCACATCTTCCTAATCACTGTCATTTCCTGTTCGTTTATGCTTGCAAATATCCTTTACCTTTACTGCCAAAATGAAAAGCTATACAGGAACATGAATCTGTCCAATAGGCCTTTCACTCACAAAATTCAAAGTTTATGGGCTTCAAGAAACAATGGCTGTATTCGCATCTTTAACACAGACAAATACAGTGAGATCTTTGAGTGTCAAGCTCTAAAACGAATGGTGGCAAGTATTAGCCTACACCTCCAAAGCTTGAGCCTAACCAATGACCACACTGGATCCAAGTGCAAAGGGGAAAAAAAAAAAAAATCACACATGCCCCAGAAAGGAGAAGGATCCTGCTTGCAACATGCCTACCATGTGACCCATGGATTTTCACCTTGCTCTCCACAGAAGGTAAGACACTTCAAAGACTGACCAACCGACCAGTGTGAAACAAAATAAATTCCTAAAAAATCTCCTGTGACAGGCTACTCTACATGCTGCCTGGCTACCTCAAAACATGACCAAGTGAATGGACACGCATGGAATCATCGCCACTGCCAAGCAAGAACCTCATTAAAAAAAAAAAAAAAAAAATACAAAAAAAAAATACAAAACTTTCTCACATGGAGATGGCAATTCCACCTGACTTCTTATATTTTTATGGAATGTATAATATGCAACACAAATACTTGCTTCTTCATTTTGGACCATAAAACATAAACTAAACAAACAAGTTTTATTTCAAGGTATTTCAGGCGGCTGCCTGCCGCAGCTTGTTAACCAACAATCCTGCCAACCTAACCAAACTTATCCAACTTGCGGGTGAAGCCCCCAAACCCCCTATGATTTTAACCTACTAGAATTGCCACTACACCCAACTTAGCAAGCCCCCATTTCCTATCAGACCAAAACTATCCTAACCTATCCAAATCAACCTGTGAAAGACCCACTTAAATAGGGCATTTAGAAGACCAGCGCCACTGTGGTAAAGTATTAATGAAGTTTCAACTAATCCCATGGGATGAAAAACACAAATGCTGTAACTGTGGCGAAATACTTTTCACCTTGGCTAAACGAAGTATTCACTGCACTAAAAACTACACACGCACATCACCACCCGCCTGTATGCTCACCAAATGTCCAACTGACAAACCTATGCGTATTCCTTAAGTTAAGATTGCAGCTGGAAACTTAATGGACTATAAAATGAACACGTGTGTTACTGTTATTCACTAGTTACGGAAGCTTCCAACTCCAGTCCAGCAGGATCACCACGAGGCAGGCAGCGGCAGGCGACGCAGCGACAGTGAAGCAGCGCTGGTACGATCAAAGCAAAGGTTGTACTTTCCACAAAATTATTGTGTACCCCTATATAATGAAAATAGTTTTATTGTTTTTCATCATTACGAACAAATGCACTTTTTAGACATTTCTTTAAATAGTATGCTTTTCGTTCCTAACTCAATCCAAAGAAACTATACCTTGGAACTCCCAAAGAAAAAAAAAAAAAAGTCAAATTGTATCTCAGTTTTAGTCAGAATCAACAGGAAATTTAAGGGTGGTTGCAGAGACCACAAAATTATGTGTAACTTGTACTTATTGTACAAATGCTGTAATTCTATAGTTCAGTAGCCTTCCTCCTTCTTCTGTGTTCTCTCCACCGAGTTCACCGGTTTCATGCATGGTCCAAACAACCATTAGATTTTTTTATTATTATTTTTTTTTTTTTTAATCACCCTTCTCTCAGCGTTCGCTCTTTTGGCAGAAACTTCTTCGTTAATTTTACTTCTCGCACCAACACCATTCCAGACTCATTTAAACCCCCAAATTTTCTTGTATAAAGACATTATCATATCTTCCCTATATTTTTTCCTGGTTCATTTTAGGTCTCACAGTCTACCATTAATATATCAGTTGTTTCTTTACTGAGGTCTCCACTGGCACAGTTTTCACAACCACCACTGACCATTCGATCTCACCACTCTCTACTTCCTTTGATACCATCCATGTATTAACTAACCATTTTCAGGGACATCATTTATCGATAAATCTTTTGGATTCGAAGCTTATAGGGGCAGGGTGGCTCAGTGGTAGAGCGTCGGACTTGGGACAGGGAGGTCGTGAATTCGAGCCACGCCCGGTAGCTGTCATACCGGGAGGAGGAGTGCCCTCCTGACACCTAGCAGGGGCCAGGGCTATATGATTTACTAAGGTCTAGCTTGGGGGTACATTCCCTTCCTTTGAAGGTTCCATAATGACTTTCCTCATTCATTCATTCATCATCTAATCCTGTGTTTCCCCATGAGGATCGTAGGAGCCTGGGGCTAAGCAAGTTGGTCCTGACATTTAAGATGAGAGTGACCAACCTCACTCATCCCTGAGTGGCATTATGTGGGCAATAAACCCCAACCACTCCTTGGATATAAACCTGCACTGGCTCAATCCGATTGGAGAGCCATAATTACCCACTAAACCACCAGGTGCCATAATTTGGTTATATGGTTACCAACCAGCAAAGTAAATGGTTTCCCAGTGTAAAGGAAACCATTTGGTTTGTCACTCAGTGTAGAGTCACCCATAGGCAAAATGAAGAGGAAAGAATGAAGGAAAGAAAGAAGTGTAAAGTCACCCATAAGCAAAAGGAAGAGGAATGAATGAAGGAAAGAAAGACAGAAGAGGAAGAAAGAGAGGAAAGGGCAGTCACCTGATATTATAATAATAATAATAATAATAATGTTGTAATTAATAATAATGATAATCATAGAAATCTGGTTATTTGTTTCTTAAAAGCTAGCGGGAAAAAACTTTGTTGGATTGAAGGGAGACAGAAGTGGAAGGATGGAAAGAACGATGAGAGGAAGGGCAGGCACCTGAGAGCTGCATTACATTGAGTGAGTGGATGGTGAATGACTCCACCAATCACAATGACTTTCCTTGGCACCTGAGAGCAGCACTACATTGAGTGAGTGGATGGTGAATACCTCCACCAATCACAATGACTTTCCTTTTCACACAATATCCCCATTCGTGCCTCTCTTCTTTTATCTCCATTTCATTGAAAAATTCTTTTCCCCTGCAGTTGTATTTACATCTGCATGTAAAATACCGTATATATATACTGTATCCAAATCAATCCCATTTTTTTTTTTTCCATCAACATTTTTTTTTTCTTTCTTTCTTTTCATTCTTCTCCACTCTTTATCATATTACAGTAGCTACTTTTTGCACTTACTCATCCATATTCTCTTCAGCCAACATTCACCTCTCATCCCTTCCAGTCTCACTTCATATATTACTGAAGCTTGTTTGTCACCCATTCATCATTTCATCCTGTTTATCAACTAACTCATCCTTAGGTGCATATATCTGCTCTCAATCCAGTTCACCCAATTTTATTTTGGGCTGTAGGCTGTTTTTATAAGTTGTAATATCTGTATTATATGAAGGCATATGAATACATGTGGATTTTAGTTTTTATTTGGAACAGGATATACTGTAATATGAAATTACAGATGCTGCTAACTCACACTATTCCTCAATTACCATTTGCCTATTGTTTTCCATAAATGTGACGAACTCCTTTTTTTTTTTTTTTCCCCACTGAGCAGGTAGTTGACAGAATGATGCTGTCCCACTGGTGAATTTGAAATTAATCGAAAATTAAAAAGATACCAAATAGTGTGCAGAAGGTCTGAAATACTAAATGATTGTATGACTCATTTCACAGAGCATGCTAGATGATTGTTCTACTTGCTTGTTTTCCCTCTCTCATTAAGGTGTGGGTGTGATGAGTTACAGGTACAGTACTCGTATCACTGAATGATTCAGTTCAGTACCCCTTGCCTTACACTAACCTCTTTATCACTAAAGTGTTTCTTGCCTGTGAGGGCAACATAGAACAATGAATTTTATTTGCAGGCTCAAACGTACAGAAGCAGCAATGATTAGGTGGATGTACAGTGAGTCCTTGAGTGCAAGGCCTGAGGGGCAAGGCTTACAGCGAAAGAGTTGAGAGGTAGGATGGGACCTGAGTGTATGGTTGTGATGAAGAGGGGTAGATTGAGATGGTTTGGGCATGTGGAGAGGATGAGGAATGATAATTGGGTGCAGAAAGTGAGAAGTGTTAATGTTGGGGGTAGGGTAGTGAGAGGTGGATTGCAAAACACCTGGGACAAGGTCATTGAGTATGACCTCAGGGTTATGGAACTAAATAGGGAAGGTGCCAGAGATCGAGCAGCATGGAGCGCCGCTATCAGTTGACCAAGGCTGACACATGCAAGCATGTTGGAGCCTTCAAAAACAAAAACAAAAACGAGAACGACATAGCTACCTAGGGTGGGCCAGCTGGACTACAGCCGTTATCCTCTTATGCTCTGAAGTACAGTACTGTACTTACTGTGTTCAGATACAGTATATCACCCACTTTATATCACAGACTATTGAAACCATTTTAACCATATCCCACATAATATACAGTACTTTAGAAATAACTTTATTTGACCATTCTAGTGGACAGCTACCATTGACCTCAAGGCACTACCACACAAGCAAAATGTAGCTACAAGCTTGATAACTGGCCACAGTCATCACTCTTGCACAGGAAACTCAAAGTCCAAGCTGAGACTCACATTTTGCTAATCTCATCAAGCATCTTAAATTATGGTGTGGCATGAAAATGAAGTCAGGAGTAAGAGTAACAGAGATGAGATTGTCAAGGTATGTGAGTGGAGTGGGGAGAGTGAATATGATAAGGAATGTGATTCATTAATATGTGTGAAATAAGGAAGTGCGTGGACACCAGAGATGAAGACAGGATACTTAGATGGTACGGTTGTGTGGAGAGAATAGGTGTGAACAAAGTAAATGCGTATACCTGGGTGATTTCCAAAGTGGGGGTAGGCATGGTAGGCCAAGAAGGTGCATGTACTGCAACAAGTAAGAGAAGTATTGAAGCTGTTGAGGCTAAGGAACTGACAAGACATAAAGCTGGCTGGACAATTTTTTGAGGAAATGCACAATCAGGGTTTGGCACCCTGTTTTAACCCCCACCCACTTTTCTTTTTTTTAGGTGAAGCCAGGATTCTGGGGACTTGAATGGTAAATGAAGGGAGCAAACTTTGGTTTGGTTAGTCTCATTCTGTCAGGTTCTTCCTAGTTCTCTGGGCCCTGTTTCACCTAACTTTGTGGGAAGGGAGGTCTTGATGATGACATTTCTTTTCTCCCAACAAATTCTAGCAGTTGCTTAAAAGTAGTTACTACAGCTGGCTTTGGCACTTGATTTAGCTTCCAGTTCACATCAGCTGTATCATGGCTAACCTCAATATGGAGGTTCCTAAAGAAGAGTCAGAATCAGTGAATTGGAATGAAATGGATCTGGACAGCTTGTGGAATGCATATAGGGATTGCTTAGTTAGGAGTGTTAAAGCAAGAGTAACAACAAAGAAGAATGGTATGGTGTGGTAGGATGAAGAGGTTAAGAGAGCAGTGGAGGAAAAGAGGAAGAAGTGGCTAGAGTGCACACAGGACAGGGGTTCAGTAAAATTAAGAACTGAATACACTGAGAGCAAGAAGCACACAAAGAAACAACTGAAGAGGAAAAAAGAGAAGGCAAATGATGATCTAGGAAAAAAATGAATGCAAACTACCCTGAAAATAGGAAGTTATTCTGGAAAGAGGTACAGAAACGTAGAAGTAACAGTGGAAAGAATTGTGAAAGTGTGAAGGATGCAACTGGTAGATTATTTACCCAGGGGATGAAGTTTAGGCCAGATGGAAAGAATATTTTGAAAGTCTGATGAATAAGAATGAAGAGAGGAAAGAGACTGTTAATATGATTGGTTTGAGGGGTGTACAGAGAAGGAATGCAGTGCCAGGAAACGTGACACTCACAGAGGTGAAGAATGCTGTGAAGCAGTTGAAAAATGGGAATGCAGCTTGGGTTGATGAGTATATGCAGAGATGATTAAAAGTGGAGAGAGCGGAATGAAGTGCATGTTGGAGATTTGTAAGAAGGCATGGATGAGTAAAACTGTGCAAGTGGAGTGGAAAAAGGCAGTGATTGTACCCCTGTACAAAAATAAATGTGAATGAAGTGATTGCAAGAATTATTGTGGCATTAGTTTATTGAGTGTTGTAGGAAAGTACAGTAATATGAACTATTTTAGAGAAAGTATGACACCAGAAATCCTAGTGAGTGATGTACAGGGTGCCTTTAAGAGTGGCAGAGGATGTTTGGATCAAATATTTGAAGCAAGACAGATAGTGGAGAATGCTTGTGAGGACTATTGGGTGTTTTGGCATTTAAGGATCTGGAAAAAGCATACGACAAAGTAGACAGAGAAGGATTGTGGAAGGTTTTGCAAATGTATGGTGTAGATGGTAGGTTGCTAAGTGCCTTCAACAGCCTAGGTGCCTTCAAGAGTTTTTATGATGGTAGTGAGGGCATTGCTACTCCTCACCCTGCCCTAGGGTGGGAAAGGAGGTCCGGATGATGATGATGATGATGTGAGGCATGTGCAAGGGAAAATGGGCATCTATGTTAATGGTTCATGATCAATGCAGGTGTGCCACAAGGTTGTGTGATGTCCTCATGGTTGTTCAATATATATATATATGGATAATGTGATGTGAGAAGTAAAAACACAAATAATGGAGAGAGGGGTGGCATTGGTAATGAATAGTGATAGATTGAATACCTCAAATTTGTTGTATGCTGATGATGCAGTACTACTTGCAAATACTGGACAAGAGCTTCGTAGACTATTGCAGAGTTTTGTAGATATCTGTGAGCATCGTGCCTTGAGAGTAAATGTAGAAAAAAGCCATGGTTACTGAGAGAGAAGGTGACTCTCAGTGTGATGTTACAGTGAATGAGAGACTGAAATTGGTAAGAGTTCAAATACCTGGGTCGTGATGTGGGATTGAAAATGTCATTAGTAAGAGCAGAGGATATAGGATTGCTGAAGAATGTATGTAGAGTACAGCAGGGATAGGATACAGAATAATGTGATTTTTGAAAGATGCAGAGTGAGGAAGTCTGTGGACACCAGAATCGAAGAGAGTGTACCGAGATGGTATGGTCATATGGAGAGAATGGACGACAATAGAGTGATGAGAAAGGTATAACTGAGTGAATCTGAAGGAGGGAGGAGGTGAGGCAGGCCAAGAAGAAGGTGGAGGGATATGGCGGATGAATGTGTGAGGAAGAGAGGTATGCAAGTTGGTGAGGTTAAGGGACTGACGAGATCAAGCTGGCTGGATGAATTTCATGCGGAGATGTGCATGACCATGGATTTGACACCCCTTTTTAATATGAAAGCATTCAGATTGGCCAAATCAGATAGGTATATGTGAAGCTACAGAATGTGGTGACATTTTGGGGGGCATATTAGATGGAGTCAGGATTTCAAGGGCTTGAACGATGAGTGAATGGAAGTGTAGCCCACTGAACTGGGCAAACTTTGGCCATCTGGACACTGCAACTCCTCACCCAGCCCTAGGGTGGGAAAGGAGGTCCAGATGGTGATGATTATTTGACGAGTACTTTTATTTGCAATTTGTCTTAATGGTCCCTGAGTTTGAAGAAGTGAGGAGTGTGTTCACCCGCTAGGCCACTAAGCATTCACACCACCCAGCATAGTAAATGGTTTACTAAGCTACATGAAACCACTTGGATTGTCATTCAGTGTAGAGTAACCTGAAGACAGCATTACAATGAGTGAATGAATGGCTCCCAAGTTTTTTTTTTTTTTTTTTTTTTTTTTTTTTTTTTAGTGGACAACATTGGTGTTTTCAATAAATCTTTTCCGTTGGAAAATCATAAATGGGCAATGCTGCAGGCATGAAATGGCCATCTGACTTATCTGTCATTGGAGGTCTTATGGAAGAATAATTTACACATGTGGGAGGCTTTATTACAACTTTTTTTTACAATAACGTGCTCTGGTACAAAACCCTGGCAGTGATGACACAAATAATCAAAACTTGATCTTCTTCACTTTCCTCTGGCTAGTACTGGGTGATGGGTGGGGTGAAAGCTGGGTTTCAAGGGCCTCAATCTGTTTCTCATCCATCCGGTTGGCCTTTATAATCACCTTCTCCTGTTCCTCCTAGGAAACAATTTAGAAAAGGATTACAATGTTGATGATGGATATTCAGACTGAAATATGAATAACAGAGGCTGAAACATCATCCTGTACCGGCAAAGTATAACTAACTCAAACCTACCTACAATAGCCTGAAAAGTGATACAGGCAGACTCATTATAATTAAGACTTATGTTCTAAAATATTGCATCGCAATTTTTTCCATACAACTGCTACTGTGAACTGGGGGAAACTGGCATATTAGCTTCACTGGTAATTCTTCTACTGTTTTAATTAATCCCTAACAATCTAGAAGGCTTTTCCTGGGTTAACCATCGGGTAAAAAAAAAAAGTCACCCACTCCCAAAGCGTTAACTTAAAAATGAAAAGGAGCTAGAAAGCCTCATTAATTGACAAGAATACATCCCATAGTGAAGGGAAGAACAAAGCTCACCTTGAGATCAGGACAGTCTCTGGCAAGGTGCTCAACTGATCCACAACCCCGACAGGCACCACCATTAGGGTATAGACCACGTGGGTTATCAGGGCACTGCCGAGAGATGTGGCCAGACTCCCCACAAATGTAGCAAGTGGCAAGAGAGAATTCAGAACCGGGCTTCTTCAAGGTACACCCGCGTGAAGTGTGCTCCGTTGACCCACACTGCAAAACAACAATTCATTAGTACAATGTCATCATTTCAAATCATTTCACTTAAAATTGTTTGTGAATCATTATAAAGCTGTTTTCAAGTCAATTTTTTTTTTTTTTTTTTTTTTCCTCCTTAACCCCTCAACAATGAATTACAGCATGCCTCACTGTAAGGAATTTTACCTGCAAATATCTCAGACTTGGAGAGGAAATACTGACTACAGATAATCTTCATGTGTCCCTTTTTTTTAACCTCTGCTGCACTAACATATCAGTGCTTTTATACAATATTTTATTCTCACTCCTCCCAGATGATTTAATTAAATTTAGCAGAGTACCCAAGTAGTGAATGGGTTAGTGATGGTTGTATGTAACTTTTCCAGCTCAGAAGTTCATCTTCACATGAATAAAATCACCTGAAGATGGCAAAAAAATAAATGGAATGAAGGGGTTAACCTGATGACAAATGGACTGAATCTTGCAAGTTTAAGTGAAGTGCACCTATCAAGAAAATTATGTGAACATAGTTACTATCTATCTATCTATCTATTGCCAGACGCCTCAATCCCGTTTGGGGTGGCCACAAACAAATCGCCTCCAAGTCGCCCTGTCCCCCGCCATTTCACTGCCCTGCTCCCAACTCACACCCCCCTCTCTCATGTACCTCTCCACCCCATCCCTCCATCTCATCCTCGGTATCCCCCTCCCTCTTCCACCCTCCACCTTACTCATATACACTCTCTTCGTCAGTCTTTCACCCTCCATCCTCTCCACATGGCCAAACCACCTCAGTGTGTTCCTCACAACGCTTCCTATCACATCCACATCCACACCACAACGCTCCTTTATTGGTAGAAATGAACATAGTTACACTTTTATCAATATGGGAACATAGTTACACTTTTATCAATTCTGGGAGGTACCAGTACTATACTACCATGAGAGTGATGTGTGGCTACAACCTTGGTAACCAGCCACATAATCATCATTCTTCAGCTGGAAATGCACACACAAGTAAACAAAGTCCAACATGAGATTTTTACATCACTGTAATTCTTATTAAACATCTTAGAATTCATTTCTACCAATAATTTCCAGCAACTGTTGAGGTATGAGTAATTAGCTGTTTCTGACACTTGGATTTGCTTCCTATTCTTGGAAAACATTTGGTGTACCATGGCCAACCTCAATATGGGAATTCCTTAACGAGAAAGCACAGTGTCATTTATATAAGCTGATTTATTTTATTTTTTATTAACTTTTTTGTTAGGCTGAACTGCTTGGGATATATTCCCCCAGGTATATGCCATCAGTATGTGATGCATCATCATCATCTCACCACAACCCACTCCTCCATCTAGGAAAAGAGTGAAGTAAGGTCCAGAAAGCAAGAAAAAACCTGACATGAGAACCAGCAAAATTCTGCCCAATTAAATGGGCCACATTCTCATTCAAGCCTTCAGTATACTGACCCCATAATCACCATCATCATCATCTAATCCAGTGCTGCCCCATGAGAAGCACAGATGCCTGGGGCTAGGCAAGTAAGTCCTGACATTTAAGATAAGTGACCAGCCTCACTCATCCCTGAGTGGCATTACGTGAACAATAAACCCCAACCACCCCTTGGACATAAACCTGCACTGGCTCAATCCAACTGGAGCACCCTAATTACCCACCTAACTACCAGGCGCCATAATTTGGTTATATGGTTACCACCCAGCATAGTAAATGGTTTCCTGATATACAGGGAACCATTTGGCTTGTCACTCAGTGTTGAGTCACCCACAAGCAGAAGGAAGAAGAAAGAATAAAGGACAGAAAGACAAAAGAGGGAATGTAAAGTCACCCGTAGGCAGAAGGACGTAAAAAGAATGAAGTAAAGAAAGACAGACAAAAGAGGGAATGTAAAGTCACCCATAGGCAGAAGGACGTAGAAAGAATGAAGTAAAGAAAGACTGAAGAGGAAGCAAGGAATGGAGGGAGGAAAGGAAAGGGTAGACACCTGAGAGCAGCACTATACTGAGTGAGTGGATGGTGAGAGCCCCCACCTATAACACACTTCCTTTAAAAAAAAAAAAAAAAAAAAAAAAAAAAAAAAAAAGTAGTTTTCCTTTCCTGCAAGGCTCAAAACAATCGCAGTGCTAATGATCACAGATACAAACACAATTTCAACTAAAGTGTATTTGTGAAAAAAAAAAAAAATGAATGTTCAAGCTTGATCCTATACACATTTGCTCCTTACAGGACAGTGAGGACTGGATTTTGAATAGACAGATCGTACTTGCAGCACTGATCAAGTAATAACTATCCAGCAAACTAAACCATCATGCTACTCACCGTGTAGCAAATGTCCACCTGAGCACTGGAATCATTCGCTTTCAGCTCTGGACAGGCTGACACCATGTGACCTGGCTTGCGGCACTTGAGACACACCAACTGCCTCTCATTTTTCAGCAACCTCTCCTCCTTCCTACGCTCCTTCTGTATGATTATTTTCAATTCTTCCTCAGACACTCCCTCATTCCTCAACTTTTCTGTAACAAAAGCAATGACTTCAGCACATCAGATATATCTTGCATGATGTAATCATCATCACTCCTGTTCCCACCTGAAGGTGGGGTGAAGTAGGATCCAGAAACCATGAAAAGAAAATTATGAAAGTGAGAGAACTGACAAAAACATGCCCTATAATGGCCCAACCATACAAACACCATTTATGTTCCTAAAAGCCTGGCTGCACCTCACAAGCCTAACCATATGCACTTATTATTGTTGGTATTTTTTTTAATGCATGCACATCACATTAATTACCATAATCCTTCATTCCCATCAAACCATCATGAAGGACACTTTCAATATATTTTACTCTACTCCACTTCTTCTGTAGTAAGCAGTTTTGTTATGTTTAAAGTCAAAGGTTTTCTAGAATATTCCATTGGTACGCGAATAACATGTACTAATGGAGATTCAGTCAACCAAAAGAGATACACTGAGCATAAAAAATATCTATACAGAGAATGAACATCATCATCATCATCCAATCCTACGTTGCCCCACGAGGAGCATAGAAGCCCGGGGCTAGGCAAGTTGGTCCTGACATTTAAGATGAGAGTGACCAGTCTCACTCATCCCTCAGTGGAATTACATGAGCAATAAACTCCAACCACCCCTTGGATATAAACCTTCACCAGGTCAATCCTATTGGAGCTCTGTAATTACCCACTAAACCACCAGGCACCAAGAGAATGAACATTAGCTATTACTTATATGAACATCATATAATATTGGTGGGACACTCACCATCCACTCACTCAATGTAGAGCTGCTTTGGGTGTCTGCCCTTTCCTTCCTTCCTTCCTCTTCTGTCTTTCTTTCCATCGTTCTTTTCTCTTCCTTCTGCCTGCGGGTGACTTTACAATCCCTCTTCCGTCTTTCTTTCCTTCATTCTTTCCTCTTCCTTCTGCCTATGGGTGACTACACTGAGTGACAAGCTAAATGGTTTCTTGTACACTAGGAAACCATTTACTACATTGGGTGGTAACCATATAATCAAATTATGGCGCCTGGTGGTTTAGTGAATAATTAAGGTGCTCTAATTGGATTGAGCCAGTGCAGGTTTATATCCAAGGGGTGGTTGGGGTATACTACGCACATAATGCCACTCAGGGATGGGTGAGGTTGGTCACTCTCATCTTAAATGTCATAAGGATCGTAGGAGCCCCAGGCTCCTACGATCCTCAAGGGGAAACACAGGATTAGATGATGAATGAATGAATGAATGAGGAAAGTCATTATGGAACCTTCAAAGGGAAGGGAATGTTCCCCCCAGCTAGACCTTATTAGATCATATAGTCGTGCTAGGTGACAGAAGGACGCTACCCCTTCCGGCATGGCAGGTACCAGGCGTGGCTCGATCAACTGAATCGACTAGGTCATGTGTTGTCCTTGTTGTATGTCATATTAAACTAATATTATACCTGGAAGGTGGTAGTAAAGGACATTGATTTTTTTTTTTTTTTTTTTTTTTTTTTACCGTGCTCTACAACATACCTCGAAGCTTTGTAAGCCTGTCTGCAGATTCCTTCTTGACCCAAAATCCATCAAACATGACTATGTCCCCTCTGTCTGACTTGTTACTGTTGCCTCTTAGATGAGGATCTGCATGCATCTGAAATGAAAATCATCACCATCATCATCAGCAACAGCAGCAGTATCATCATCATCATCATTATGATCATCCATCATCATTATCATCCATTCATACTCGAATCCTTTACTGCCCCATCAGGAGTGTTGGTGTGGATTACGTTACTCAAATTGGATATATAAGGCGAGAGTGACCAGTTGCTCACCCCATTCTAATCCCAGTTCCTTTAATAAATAGGAAGGGTTAACAGCATTCAAAAGCTTACCATTTACACCAACAATACACAAAACTTTCCATAATCCTTCTGTTTACCTTGTCATATGCTTCTTCCAGATTCATAAATGCCAAAAATACCTTAAAGTCCTTTCAACAAGCCTTCTCTGCTATTGTCTGATTGCAAACATCCCGTACAGTGAACCTACATGGTCTGTGACCTTAGACTCTAAAGAAATAAATGACTGACCTATTGACCTAGGACACAAATTCCCTTCAAAGTAGGCCCCTTCTGACTTGACAAACATAGTCCAGCATCTTTCCACTGTCTGAAACATTTTTCAAAGTCAGTTTTTGGTATCTCCTGCAGGTGCTTTCTTTATGATCTCTTCTCTCTTCTTAAAATCAGGAACCCTTCGGAAGAGTATTGGGCTTGGTGAATGACCAAAAGTCACACAGAGCCATGTCTGATGAGCAGGGAGCCTGCTGGACCTGTGGGATGTTGTGCTTGGCCACAAAGTCCTAATCAATTGAGAAGCATGGGCAGAGGCATTGTCATGGTGCAGCTTCTAACGTGCCGCTTTCCAAAGGTCTAGTCTCTTTCGCCGAAATCTGTCACGAAGATGATGGACGACGTTGAGGTTTTTGACAGTCTGACCTTCTGGTGTGTATTCGTAATGCACAACACCACAGTAGTAAAAAAAAAAAAAAAAAAAAAAAAAAATGTCAACATGCGAGTGCATTTCACCTTGCTGCGGACCTGTCGTGCCTTTTTTGGCAGAGGCAACCCTGCATGCTTCCACTGGGACGACTGTGCTTTGGTTTCTAGGTCATACCCATACACCCAAGTCAATTCTCCAGTGATAACTGTCTTCAGAAAGTCTGGATAGCAATTTGCACACTCCAACATGTCTTGTCCAACATTCATCCAAGCGAAGTGATCATGACAAATGCCACGAAGCACCTGCAGGAGACACCAAAAACCGACTTTGAAAAATGTTTCAGGCAGTGGAAAGAATGCTGGACTATATGTGTCAAGTCAGAAGAGGCCTCCTTTGAGGGGAATTAGTGTCCTAGCTCAACAGGTTAGCTATTTATTTTCTTAGAGCCTAAGGTTGGATACTTTCTGAAACGACCTTGTATGTTCCAATACTGCAGACAGCAACTTGCCACGGCGAGATGTGGGGAAGAGCATGGAGGTTTGGTTCCTGAATGGATGCCGTATTTACGTGTATGCACTCAGTTATCATGGGTACGGTACCATAATAGGCTCCACATTATCCTGTGATCTGGCTATACCATTACCACCTGTCATTATAAAAGGTTTCTTGGGTTACAGGAAATCATTGGGCTTGTACTCTGTGTAGTGTCACCTGAAGTGGAAAGAGGGGTAATAAAAGTGAAAGGAAAGATAGCAGAAACATAAAAAAGTGAGAGCTAAATGTGAAAGAACAGGTATGCAGCTCTATATCAAGTGAATAGATGATTGCCACCACCTCCCATCTTCTTGTACAGTACATGGGTACAATCACAGCTTCTGCTGGTAAGCCTTCACTCATACATGCCTTCATACACATCTCTAACAAACACTTCATTCCACTCTCTACACAACACTAAATCATCTTTGCATACATCTCATCAACACCTGCTGCTTTCCCACTCTTCAGTTCTGCCAATGTTACATTTCCTAGCTCTATACTGCATTCTTTCTCTGTACACCACCATAACCAGTCATGTTACAGCAGCTCTATTCTCACAATTTTTATTCATCAGCCTTTCAAAATATTCTTCCCACCTGCTTCTTACTTCACTGCCACTGGTTAGTATCATATTCTTCCACCTTCATCCTCAACTCTTTCCACTGCAGGTGCCTCTACACTGAGTGACAAGCTAACTGGTTTCCAGTCACTCAGGAAATCATTTACAACACATGGTGGTAGCCATGTAACCAAATAACTGGGTGTGTGGAGCCTTCTATGGTGCCCGTTAACTTGGTTAAGATGCAAGTTCAGCATCCATCCGTGAGCCAAGCCTCCACACTTTTCCCCACACCCAACTGTGGCAAGGCTCTGTCTATTGCAAGGGAAAATATGTTCACTGCATGGGATGTCCCTACAATGGAGGTTGCTTGCCTGTGATTAATGGGTCTGCTTGGCCAGACTAGGGTTACTCAAAAACAAAAATATCACACATTTACCTTCTGCTTAATTCCTTTTCTCTTCTGCTGACTCTTCCCACCAGCTTGCTTCATCAGTTCCCTGATTAACTTCCTATGTTCAAAGCGCTTCTCCTTTTTCATGGCTCGCTGAAATGCTATGTTTTCTTCTCTTGTCAAGTCTCCGGCAGTTGAGCCATTAATCCGGCTGTCCAGTATGGCTTGCAGTTTTTGCTCCCTTGCTGAATTTAATCGCTCTGCCCCCTCCCTCATCACCCAATACCCCTCATAATTAGTCATTAAATCATCCTCCTGAAAATCGAAAGAAATCATGTCTTTATTACTTTTTAAGTTCTTATCTCGTTCTGTAAAAAGAGAATGTCCTTTGGAAGAAAACAGACATTTGTCATGGGTGCTGTTATTTATATCTTGTTCTTTTTCATACTGTTCTTGTTCTTCTACTTCATGATGGTTATGTCCTTGTACAACAGACTTCTCAATAGCCATTACATATTTTTTGTCAGTATCATTTAATTCATCAACAACATCATTCACTCCCTGAATGACAGAACCACATTTCTTTTTCTTTTCTTTTCTTTTCTTGTCCATTACCTTAGCCAATGTTTCCTCTTGACTGACCATTTCAGTTCTCTCATTATCATTACATTTACCCTCAGCAACCCAATTCAATCCCTGTTCAATGGAATTTTTCTTTTTCTTGTCCACCTTTTTCTCACTCATTGTCTCCTCCAGTCTGGACATTTCACTAATCATTTCACTTCTGTCAGTACCATTAACTTCATCTAAGTCCATTTCACTCACTTCCTGTTTGGCAGAACCACTTTCCCTTTTCTTTTCCTTCTTTTTCTTGACTACTGTTTCCAGCTGGCTGGGCATTCTGCTTATCATTTCAGTTCCATCAGTATCACTTACTTCATCTACATCCATCTCACTCACTTCCTGTCTGGTAGAACTCTTTTTTTTCTCCTTCTTTTTCTTGTCCTTCTTCTTAGCTGTTGTTTCCTGCAGGGTGGCCATCTCCATAATATTTCCTCCATTCTGCTGCTCATTCACCAGCCTCTTCTGCTCATAGATTAACTCGATCCTCAGCTCTCGGTGTGCTTTTCTCTTAGCTTTCATCATTTGCCTCATTACCTGCAAGAAACAAATACAGTAATAAATAAAACAGCGATAGATGGGGGAGCTCACCGTCCACTCACTCAATGTAGTGCTGCTCTCGGGTGACTGCACTTTCCTCTCTCCCTTCCTTCCTCTTCTGTCTTTCTTTCCTTCTTTCTTCCCTCTCTCTTCTGTCTATGGGTGACTCTACACTGACTGACAAGCCAAATGGTTTCCTGTACACTAGGAAACCATTTATTGCACTGGGTGGTAACCATATAACCAAACCATGACACCCGGTGATTTTGTGGGTAATTAAGGCGCTCCAAACCAATTGAGCTCCCCATGAGAAGCATAAGAGCCTGGGGCTAGGCAAGTTGGTCCTGACATTTAAGATGAGAGTGACCTGCCTCACTCATCCCTGAGAGGCATTATGTGTGCAATAAACCCCAACCACCCATTGGATAAAAATCTGCACCAGCTCAATCAGATTAGAGCGCCTCAAGTACCGGAACCCACTAAATCACCAGATCCCAAATTTGGTTATTTGTTGGGGGCGCTCATCATCCACTCACTTGATGTAGTGCTGCTCTCGGGTGACTACCCTTTCCTTTCCTCCATCCTTCTTACCTTCTATCCTCTTCTTTCTTTCCTTCAAGCTTTCCTTGTCCTTCTGCCTACGGGTGACTTTATACTCCCTCATCTGTCTTTCTTTCCTTCATTCTTTCCTCTTCCTTCTGCCTGTGGGTGACTCTACACTGAGTGACATGCCAAATGGTTTCCTGTACACAAGGAAACCATTTACTATGCTGGGTGGTAACCATATAACCAAATTTTCGTGCCTGGTGGTTTAGTGGGTAATTACGGCGCTCCAATCAGATTGAGCAGGTGAAGGTTTATTTCCAAGGGGTGGTTGGGGTTTACTGCTCACATAATGCCACTCAAGGATGAGTGAGGCTGGTCACTCTCATCTTAAATGTCAGGACCAACTTGCCTAGTCTCATGGGGCAATGTAGGACTGGATGATGATGATGATGGTTACCACCATGTGTAGTGAATGGTTTCCTGGTGTACAGGAAACCATTTGGCTTGTCACTCAGTGTAGAGTCACCCATAGACAGAAGGAAGAGGAAAGTATGAAAGAAAGAAAGATGGAAGAGGAAGGAAGGAAGGAAAGAAGGAAGAGAGGAAACAACAGGCACCCATGGGCAGCACTACATTGAGTGAGTGGATGGTGAGTGCCCCCACCTACCACTATTATTTTACTCAACTTAGAAAACACTTCTTGCACTGAAGGAGTTTATTCAGATCATATCTAAGCCCTCCAGTCAGAAAATCCTTAGCTGAATAAAACTGTCAGGAGATGGCAGGAACATGGTTTAAAAAAAAAAAAAAAAAAAAAAAAAAAAAAAAAAAGACATACCAAGATTCAGTGGGTTCAAGGTGCTTGGAAAAATGTTCTGATCAGAAGGTAATCTACCTGTCCTGAATCTTACCTCCTTCTCCCCAAGACCCTGATCCTTGAGTGTTCCCTTCAGTTCATCTAGTTTGTTGACCATCTCCTTCTTTACCCACATGTTGTCATACCGTGTCATGCGCTCATTCTCTTCATAAGGCAGATCAAACCAGGTTCTTTCTGTCCCATCTTTAAACACTTTCACCCGCTGTCCTTTGGCGTTGATGACAAACTCAACCTTGGGGGAAGCTGAAGTATTCTCCTTCTTCTTCTTCTTTTGTTTTTCCTTTTCTCCTGAATTCTCTTCTGACTGTAATGTACCAGTATGCTGATCAGAGTCCATATACTCTATACTTTGTTTAATTTCATTTATTTTCTCCTGCTTTTTATGAGATTTGCTTTTACCTATTTTAACATTAACCTCTTGTCCATCCACCATCTTACACCTTTTCTTCTTCTTTTTCAGCTCCACTACATCTGCATCCTTTGTATCCTGCTTCCTCTTCTTACTGGCATGCACATGTGTGACATCACCATGCTGGGCCACCATCTCAGCCCAAGGAGTTGGTTCCTCCAACACTCGCTTGTTGCATCCCAGCGATCCCTCAGCTCGAGCAAATCGCACCATCTTCAACCAGTGTCTGAAATTAAGCAAAATTATTAAGACATCTGCCGAAACAGTTTATAAACTTTAATGGATTCTGGAAAGTGCATAAAATTACACAATGCTTCATGGATTCTGTAAAGAGACTCCATGATAACAATAAGGGTACTACAGTACATACTGTGTAGTGTTTTATAACTGACTATTATATGAAATATACTGCTCAAGCAAATAAATTATATACTGGTATATATATATATACACACACAGTGTGATCTCCCATCTAACGAGATCACATCTCAAGAATTCGCATCTAATGACACTACTGGACCTCTACCCATATTCGTATCTGACGAGGAAGTTTCAAACCTAATGAAAAAAATCCCAGGTGCGCTGTTCAAATCTGCTGCCACCTTGGCTGAGTGCATAACATCATTGGCATCCACCCTCCCCTCACACCGCCTTGGTATCCCCTTCTCCCTGACTTGGTACCACCCATCTCAGGTAAATGGCAGCGCAAGGCTAAACTTGTCCGTGAGGCAGTTGAGGCAGCCAGGAATATCCCAGTACCAGGTTTTGATCAAGTTGATGAGGCCCTTATAGTGAAATTGTTGTAACCAAAGGAAATAAAAAATGCTGAAGAGATGGTGGAAGATGAAGAGCTTGAGGTGATGACAGAAGAGGAAAGCAAAGAAGAAAACAAAAAAAGAAAACAAAGTTACGGCTGGTTACCTGTCTAGGATGATTACCAATCTGGCACAAATGGAAGAGTTTCTGCGTGGTACCAGCACATCAGAGTCTCTGTGGGTGGGAAAGGTGTTACCTTTGCTACAGAAACTAAACCTGCTCAGTGAAACCTATGAAAAGAAAGTGAATGAAAGCAGACAAACAGTTCATCGAATATTTAAACAAATGTTGTGAGGTTGGGGAAGTTGTGGCAAATCTCAATGGAAATGAAGGACAACAGACTGTGAGTGATGATGATGATGAGAACATAGAGAATCTTCTTGGTGACATTCCTGATGACTTTTCTAGATTTGCTGGGGAGGAAAAGAATGCAGACGAAAAGATAACAAAACTCAGGGTGGCATCGCGAGAGGCGGTGGAGAGCGAGAGGAGGGAGGAGGGTGGTGGTGGTGGTGGTGGTGGTGGTGGTGGTGGTGGTGGTGGTGGTGGTGGCATAGGTGAGGAGGAGGGAGAAGGAGCGGCTGAGTGGCCTCCCTTCCTGCCTCAGATACCACCTTCTGTCTTTCCCATGCACCTCATTCATCACTCACAGGTGAGTTATCCACATTATTTCTTCTTTATTTTATATTTTATATCACTATGAATGATTATATGGCTTAAATTAACACCAATAACTTACATAATGAGTGAAAATAGGGTCAAAATAGGGTATGTCTATTTTTTTTTTTACCTATTATGAAGAATGTAAATGCATTCAAGTACTTGGGTAGTGTGATGAGTAAGGATGGAACTTCTGGGGATGAACTGCTTGAAAGGGTACAGCAGGGACGGAAGGTTGTTGGTTCACTGAAAGCAGTGATGAGAAATAGGGAGGTGAGTATGGAAGTTAAGAAGACGCTGCATGAGAGTATTGTGATCCCTACCCTGACATATGGAAGTGAGGCATGGACCTTGCTAGTGGGGAACAAGTCAAGAGTGAGGGCAGTGGAAATGAGTTACTTGAGAGGAGCATGTGGAGTGACATGGAGGGATAGGTTGACGAATGAAGACGTGAAGGAATGTTGTGGGGTGGATGTAGATGTGGTTGAGAAAATTAGCAAAAATACACTGAGGTGGTTAGGACATGTGGAGAGAATGGAGAATGAAAGACTGACTAAGAGGGTATATGTAGGTGAAGTGGAGGAAGGGAGAGGGAGGGGAAGACCGAAGATGAGGTGGAGAGATGGAGTTGAGAGGTATATGAGGGAGGGGGGAGGGCAGTCAAATGGTGGGTGACAGAGCGACTTGGAGGCATTCTGTCTGCGGCCACCCTTTGTGGGATTAGGGCGTCGGGCTATAGATAGATAGATAGATAATTTTCTCCATGTTTATGTATTTGCATCTAATGAATTCGCATCTAACAAGTGTTTTTTGGCACCTATTACCGGCACTTGTTAGATGCGAGATCTTACTGTCTATAGCAGCCTGTATACAATATATCATACGTCATCATCATCATCATCAGGATCTCCTTTCCCCCCCTTGGGCAGGGTGAGGAGCAGTAATGTCCACCTCGCCTATGTTTGCCCAATTCAATGGGCCATGTGCCTCCATTCACTCATCACTCAAGCCCACGGAATCCTTGCTCCATTAGATGAGCCAAAAAACTTTCACCACATTCTGTAGCTTCACATATACCTATCTGACATATATACCGTATACTGTACTTGCATACAGTACAGTATATGTTTTCTAAAAATTACGTTGGAGTTGAGAGGTATATGAGGGAGGGGGGGATGAGTTGGGGGGAGGGGAGTCAAATGGTGGGTGACAGAGTGACTTGGAGGCGTTTTGTCTGCGGCCACCCTTTGCAGGATTAGGGCGTCGGGCTATAGATAGATACACGTTGAGTATGTATCATTTTTGAGAGTATAATGCTAGTTCTTCATTATCAGTATAATGTTTTGGATGTGAAGGAGCACTGTGGTGTGAATGTGGATATTACAGAAAGCATTAGGAGAAATACAATGAGGTGGTTTGCCCATGTGGAGAGGATGGACAGCAAGAGACTAACTAGGAGAGTGTATGCAACTGATGTGGAGTGGGGGAGAGGGAGGGGGAGACCAAGGATTAGGTGGAGGGATTGAGTGAAGAGGTACACTCGCTCCAGGAAGTATCGGTGCAGAAAATGTGTTAAATGTTATGACACACGGAACAAAGGAAACTGGAATTTGTGGTTCTGTCCTCCGACACGCAGGCATCCCTGACGACAGAAGACAGCTATATCAGATACCTCTTGTGTCCTTCATAATGAGTATGGAATGGCCGTAAATGTTATAATATATACATGTATTAACGGGCTGTAACTGCCACAAGGTCGAATCATTCCGGATGGCATCGGACCCACAGTGCACCGATACTTTCTGGAGCGAGTGTACATGAGAGGAGGGTGTGAGCTAGGAGCGGGGGAGTGAAATGGCAGGGGACAAGGCGACAAGGAGGCGATCTGTCTGTGGCCACCCCTTACAGGATTAAGGCGTCTGGCAATAGATATATAGATAGATATTTATCAATGACATGATAAAAACATGGTACTGTAACAGCCAATCCAATTTTATCCTGCTCCAAGTTACTGGCCCTAAGGCTAGGCTACCAGTCTGGTACATTTAAGGGTGGATGACCAACCTACTTCCCTTGATGGCATTACATGACTGAAAAGACTCCAGTCACCCCTGGGAGATCAAACCTATAACATAAGGCCTTTGCTCAAATGTGTGGTGGTAGATGGTAGCAACAATTGTCCACTCACTTGATGTAATGCTGCCTACTTCTTTCTTCACCTTTACTATTCTTTTATTGTGTATGCCCTCCCCTCTTCCTATTTCTCCCTCTCTTCCTGTCACTTAGCCTTTCTTTTCACTTCAGGTAGTTCTACACTGAGTGACAAGCCTAATAGTTTCTGTAACCTAAGAAACAATTTACAACACTGGGTGGTAATCATGTAACCAAACAATAGGGTGTTGCTGAGCCTACTATGGTGCCCCTTTTAAATTGGTGGAGACCCAAATGTGGTATGCATCCAGAACCAAACCTCTACACTCTTCCCCATGCCTTGTTCTTGCCAGGCACTGTCTATTGCAATGGAATACCAGTTCGCTGAATGGAACGGCCCTATGGAGGCAGTTTGCTTGCCAGCATGATGGGTATGCTTGGACAAAGATTGTGGTTACTCAACAATAACAACACAGACTGGTGTACTGTGACTACTATGCAAGGCTAACATGCTATTTCTCAACTTTGGCACTATAATAAACTTATCGACTCATGACCTGGCCAAACACAACCATACACTGTTTTTATTTGAATTGAAAGACTTGTCTTAAAATAAAAATATAAGAAAATTCCTTCAAGGGCATACAAATGACCTATCACTTGAAACGTGACCTACACCACCTTGGGCCTACACTTCAGCCACTGGTGTAGGTGCCTTGCAAATATGTAGCACACGAAGGCAAGAACAAAACAGCTGCTAAGGGGCTGCGCTGCAACGGCCCATCACTCGGGAGTTACATCCAGCATCTCGGACTCTACACCTGTACGATAATTAGCAATATCAACTCCCTTCCATACTCTCCTTTCTGTCATTGCAACTCAGTACCCTGAAATATAAATTCACATACCCACGAGGCTTCCTTCACACGACCACGTAACACACAGAATTTGTTATGATTAATAGCATTCAATATCACTTTTCATATTATCAAAATAGGAATGAACATCCAGTATCAATTCCAGTTTTTCCGATTTAATTACATTAATACAAAATCTATTCTTGTTTTAGATTTCTGCCTAATCACAATTTATCACTAATTTCGGTCATTAATGAACGTGTAATCCACGTCTGTCTTTTTTTTTTTTTTTTTTTTGCTAGATCTAGAGAGATAATATGACAATTTTTTATGTCGAGCGACAAGAAATCTATCAGTGTTCTTGAGATTTCCAAAACGTTTTAATAATTCCAGATAGTATGGCCATTTTACTATTTTCTGAAAATTTTGTATTTTGCTACATTCTAGCTCTGTTAGAGCAAATTTAGCTACACGCTGGGAAGTCCGTGAGGTGATGGAGTTGTTGCTGTGGGTGGCAGCCTGACACTGCAAGGTGAGGATGTGATATGACAGTGATGGGCCAATTTTATTTGTACCTTGATCATATAGGCCAGTCATTTTCTGTGTCTGGTGCTAGGATTAAGTTGTTGATACAGTTTATGGAGTATATTATGTGCCTTTTATCCAAAGACAGTAGCCTGAAAAACCTTTCGGTATTTTTTTTTTAATCCTTTGAAGTGTTTGAGAAGCTAATACCAACATTCACACAGTTGCAAGTGCAGTGAATGTAGATATTGGTAAGATATTTTAAAAGTTATTTGGTATGGGTATACATTTTGGGGATGTGGGACCACTGAAATATTAATAATTTTACCTAGCCACGTTAGGGTCTTCCATAATTTTAGTAAATTTGTCCTACCATTACAAGAATAAGAGTTTACAATATAAGGTGTCATGCTTCATCATCCTGTTAGGTTTGATTTGGAAGAGAGGTCAGCTAGCCTTAAAGTACAGTAAACTCTCAATTAACCATCGTCACAGTATTCAGCACTGCTGGCTCGGCTCAATTAAAGCATTATCCGGTGAAATTATGCAACATATGTCACCAAAATGGGACGTAACCTGCAGTTCTCGACAATTTTCGGCATGGAGACTTATCAACTGGCTCATAAGCAGCAGCCAACCGGGGTGTGGGAAAACCCCAAAATGCACTAGCCAATCAGAATCCATCAGGGGAGCAGCTCACCCAGCGCGCTGAGCATACCACCATGCGCTCATTCTCACCTATGGATCTCGTAGAGCAAAGATGTTTCTGTGCACTCCACTCTTGACCGCATGGTCACAAAACCTTGGTGCCGTGATTAACTCAGGCATCTTGTTCTCATTGTTGCAGAGCTTATGGTCTGTCAGTACTCATGCCCTTGTGCTGTATTGTGATTCTGAAAATACAGCTGCATGTGGTGCAGTACAGTACTGTACTGCATGGTGTACAACTCTACTCTCCATCGATTGCAATGCTTGGTGTGTGCATACAGTAGTACATTATGTACTGTATAACTGTACTGTATCATTACTGTATTGTATTTTATGCTTAGTTTTCATCTTTTACTCATGGGAAAGTTTTTAAGATAGAGGGTTGAGACAGATAGTAACACAGTATCTGGCTTGACACCGAATGTTGAGCCAATGGGGCGGGTTCTGTGCAATGTCCGGCATTTCACTTCATTTGGCGCCCGGTTTGGCTGAATTACAATGGATAATTGAGAGTTTACCATAGAGAATATACTTAGGGATAGTGTACTTTACCAGCTCTCACATATGAGTGTAAATGTCAACAGTGAGTGAGGGAAGAGTGCCAAAGATAAATTTGGTTGAGATGAGCATCTTGGGGGTAGCATTAAGGGTATCAGTGTGAATTATAGGTGGAGTAAGCAGTGGTGTACAGTGTATTCAAGTCTTGATTAGGATCCAAGAGCCAAAGAACAGATGGTATGCAATATGACAATCAAAGAATGAAGCAAAAATGCATTGAGTTAGTAAGGATATGGGACCCTTCTGCCAGGATACTATGTGACAAGGAATGTTTGAAAAGCAGTAGATTGTTGGTGTTGTTCTATTCTATCTATCTATTGCCAGACGCCTCAATCCCGTTTGGGGTGGCCACAAACAAATCGCCTCCAAGTCGCCCTGTCCACCGCCATTTCACTCCCCTGCTCCCAACTCACACCCCCCTCTCTCATATACCTCTCCACCCCATCTCTCCATCTCATCCTCGGCCTCCCCCTCCCTCTTTCCCCCTCCACCTCACTCACATACACTCTCTTCGTCAGTCTTTGACCCTCCATCCTCTCCACATGGCCAAACCACCTCAGTGTGTTCCTCATAACGCTTCCTATCACATCCACATCAACACCACAACGCTTCTTTATATCCTCATTCATCAGCCTGTCTCTCCATGTGACTCCACAGGCTCCTCTTAAATAACTCATTTCCACGGCTCTCACTCTTGACTTGTGTCCTTCCAACAACGTCCAAGCTTCACTTCCGTACGTTAGAGTTGGTATCACAATACTGTCATGTAGTAACTTTTTCACTTCCATGCTCACTTCCCTGTTTCTTATCACTGCTTTCAAAGAACCAGCAACCTTTCTTCCCTGCTGTACCCTTTCAAGCACTTCACCCTCCAAACCTCCATCCTTACTCATCACACTACCCAAGTACTTAAACGTACTCACATTTTCCAATTCCTCACCATCCAACCTCGCTGTACATTCACTGACTTCACCTCTCTCAAAGACCATCACTTTACTCTTCCCTACATTCACCTTTAGATTCCGTTTCTTACACACACTCTCAAACTCATCCACCAAGCCTTGCAGCTCCCCTTCGTCTTCACTCAACAACACGGTATCATCTGCAAACAACAGTACAGGGAGTTTCCAAACACTATCCTCTCTCACCAGGGCCACTCCAACATCCACTACCCTACCTTGTACCTCTTTTATTACCCCATCCATGTACAGATTGAACAACCATGGAGACATGACACATCCCTGTTTCAACCCAACTTTCAAAGAGAAAAATTCACTTAGTTCACCATCCACACGCACTGCAGGCTTTGCACCATCGTACATACTCTTCACAGCATTCAACAACTTCCCATCTATTCCATATATTCTTAACACTTTCCACAATCCTAGTCTATCCACCCTGTCATATGCTTTCTCCAAATCCATGAAAGCCGCATACAACTTCTTTCCCTTCTCTAGAAACTTTTCCACTAAAGATCTGAGAATGAATATCTGATCTACACAACCTCTTCCCTTCCTAAAGCCTCCCTGTTCTTCTCCAACTAATTTCTCTATTCTTTCTCTAACTCTGTTGTTGCAGGCAGAAAACCTCCAGCAACATGAAGTAAAATAATTGAACAAGTTAAAAGTGAGAAAGGTAGCAATGCAAAAAGAATGGTTGAGAGGGCAAAAGAGAAGTGTAAAAACAAACTGAGACTTTTTTTTTTTTTTTTTTTTTTTTTTTTTTCCCCTCCATGGGAGGGATGAGGAACAATGTGTTAGTAAGTAGGTATACAGTACTGATAAACAGTCTTGGTTATAGATTTCTTTTTACTTCATTTACCATATATTGTTCAGAACCCTTCCTGTCCATTTGGAATGGTGGGTAATTAATTTAGGAAAATGTTGGATGATGATTTTTTTTTAAGTGGTGTATTATAACCGGTGTATTGTTTGTTGTTGCAGGGACCGAGTGTATGATAGTTGAATGTTCCGGCTAGCAACGTCCCTGCTGCCAGAGCAGGCAGTTCAAACTCTTACAGCTGCTTATTTCAGAGGTACTGGAACAGTCCTGCACACTGCCCTCAGACATAAAGATATCCACCATAAGCCTTATATTCAGTTACAGTGTACTGTAGGTCCTAGCACAGTTGTATGTAAAAGTTCCTAATATATAGTACATAGGAACATCTGTGCCCTGTCATATACTTGATGATTTTGTACTAGATTATTGAAACAAATATAAACCATTTATTGCATAAATTATCAGTTACATACCGTGTAAATGGCAGTAAAATGTGGGTAGTGAGTGTTTCATCATGTTACATTCCTAAGCCCTGACAGCAGTGTGAATGGGAATCATCTTGCCATTTTGGCCAGCTTCACAAAAAAGCATTGACAGTGCCAGTGGGAGCATGTGGTCCAGTATGATGTGGAAGAAATTGCAGTAGCCAGCTTAAAATTTGTGTCCCTGGGAAGTGGTTCAGTTGTTGGGTTTTGATATCCAGCTTTGTTGTTGTTATGGTTCCAGGCTCATTTGGACATAAACTCAGTGGAGTACAGGCAGAAATTGCCCTTCTGCAGACATCATCATCCCTTTAAAGTATAGGGACGGAATTGAGGGACTGTGGTATACAGTACCATGAAAACTATTTATGTATTGAACATTCCTGAACACATTTCCATTCCAATCTAATAGTCAGAGAAAAGAACTAGGTTTGTTCATATTCCACACATGCTGCTGCCCTTGCACACACATACATACTATTGTATATACAACATTCGTCGTTTCCTGATCTCTTCCACTTACCTGTATTCTCAGCATCTGAGAGGAATGAAGCCGTGGAATGCAAAGTGAGACTAAATGGTCAAGATTTGGGGAATATGAGCAACATGTGATATCTAGGTACTGTACTGTGAAAAGCAAGATAGGAGTTTGGAGGATAAATTGTAAGAAAGAGCAAGAAAGGGTGCAGTGAGGAAGGAGAGTTGCATGTATCTTGAGGGCAGTGATAGGGACTAGGGCAAAAATGACCTCCATAATTCACCTACAAGGTCATCATAGCTCCATAATTGCTAAGACTTCAACATTCAGGAGTGTAATGCTGTGTGATAGACTTGGGCAGTAAAAGAGGAGGATATTCATAGGCTTAAATGTATGAAGATGAGAACGAGCAGATAGATGCATAGTATGTCCTTGAATAACAGGCTTGGGGGGGTTTAGGACTGTGCATGAAGAGTTGAGAGGAAGGATGGTAATTGAATATATTAGTGTTGTGATGAGAAAGGGTAGATTGAGATGGTTTGGGCATGTGGAGAGGAAGGAGGATGACAGCTGGGGATGAATATATCAGTGTTGTGATGAGAAGGGGTAGACTGAGATGATTTGAGCATGTGGGGAGGATGGAGGATGACAACTGGGGACAGAGGGCGAGAGGTACGAACATTGATGGTGGATTTGCAAGAGACAGATTTGATGAGGTCATACAGTTTGACCTCATGGGTGGATAAGAGACTGAGTATAGAGGCTGGTAGAGGTTGAGCAGCATGGATAGCTGCCATTATATGACCAAGGCTGACACTTGCAAGCCTGTTGGGGCCTCAATAAAAGAAACAAAAATTCAGAACTAAGCTAAGCTATAACTGCAAGTTCTTGTACATTTCCTGGATTGTCTGTGTATGTCATTGGACTGAAGGAATTAACTGTGGCATTTTCCCCACAGCCAACGCGTGGTACAACGTGGGTGCAGGTCAGTTCCACAGCAGTCAGAGCACAGTGAATCACAACAACATGAAGGTCAAGATCCTGCCAGCACTCTCAGACAACTACATGTACCTTGTAAGTTACATTTAGGATATAAAGTCAGTCTGCTTTGAAAGTTGCTTCATTATTAAGTCATTGATGAACTGTGTGGTGGATGGGGGCACCCATCATCCACTCACACAATGTAGAGTGATGCCATATGAGCCCTACACTGAGTGACAAGCCAAATGGTTTCCTGTACCCAGGAAACCATTTACTACACTGGGTGTTAACCATATACCTGGGGTTTCTGGCAGGATTAAGTGTTCCCAGATACCCTATCCAAAATCACTTAATCATGGCAGTCGTTTCAGAGAGCTTTGGAGGGCCCAATACCTGCCCAGGGCCCCAACCAAATGGGCAGATTTGCATGGCCATGTGGAATGTGAGAAGTATGAATGAGGAGAGCAAGAGGGTGGAAGTGGTGAATGTGTTCAAGAGTGCGAGATATGCTGTGATGGCATTGTGTGAAACAAAAATTAATAGGGTACGAAGTGGAGGAGTGGGAGAGTGTAAAATGTGTAAGATCGGGAATGAATGGGCGAGGAAGATGCAAGGAAGGAGTTGCTTTGTTGATGATTGAGTTGTGGCAGAGTGGAATGAGAGACTACAAATGTGTCAGCTCAAGGTGTATGTATGTCAAGTTCAAGCTTGAGAAGGTGAAAGTGGCAGTGATTGTAGCATATGCACTGTGTGAGGACAGGAGTGAGAGAGAGAAAGACCGATTTTGGGATGAGCTGGATGAAGCAGTGGGGGAAATGCCCAGGAGCTATAAAGTGATTGTAATGGGGGATATGAATGGAAGAGTAGGCACTGGTCCTGAGGATGACATAATGGGCTGTTATGGAGTACCAGGAGAAAATTATAATGGGAAGCGACTAAAAGATTCGTGTCAGGAGAGGAGGTTGTGCATTTGTAACTTGTATTTCAAACACAAAGATGCACATAAATATACATGGTATAGAGGAAATGGGGATCGTGTTGAAAGAAGCTTGATTGATTACGAGCTCGTAGAGAGGTTGATGATGGGAATGGTTGCTGATACGAGGGCCGTGAGAGGACGTTGTGGAGGTCTGTAAGATCATATGATTGTGGAATGCAAGATCAAGCTGAGAAGAGTGAGGTGGATCAGGAGAGAGAGGAGCAGTCAGAGAGAAAGACTGAAAGTTGAGAAACTGAGGATCAAAGAAATGGCAGATGATCACAGGACCAAAGTAGAGGAGGAATTAGAATCAGTGAACTGGAATGAAATGGATCTGGACAGCCTGTGGAATGCATATAGGGATTGCATAGTTAGGAATGCTAAAGTGGTGTGTGGTGTGGAAAGAGTAACAACAAAGAAGAAAGGTACAGCATGGTGGGATGAGGAGGTTAAGACAGTGGTGGAGGAAAAGAGGAAGAAGTGGCTAAAGTGGTTACAGGATAGGGGTTCAGTTGAAATAAGAACTGAGTATATTGAGAGCAAGAAGCACATAAAGAGACTGGTGAAGAGGAGAAAGGAGGAGGTAAATGATGAACTAGGAAGAAAAATGAATGCGAACTACTCTGAAAATAGGAAGTTATTCTGGAAAGAGGTACGAAAATGTAGAAGTGAAAGCGGAAAGAAATGTGATAGTGTGAAGGATGCAGGTGGTAGATTGTTAACCCATGGAGATAAGTAAGGACCAGATGGAAAGTATATTTTTAAAGACTGATGAATGGGAATAGAAAGAGCAGAGCAGCTGTAAGCATGATTGGTTTTGGGGGTGTGCAGGGAAGGAATGCAGTGCCAGGAGACATGACACTCACACAGGTGAAGAGTGCTGTGAAGTGGCTAAAAAATGGGAAAGTAGCTGGGGTTGATGAGGTGAATGCAGAAATGCTTAAGTGTAGTGGAGAGAGTGGAATGAAGTGCTTGTTGGAGATATGTAAGAAGGCTGTGATTGTACCCCTGTACATAAATAAAGGTGAGTGAAGTGAGTGCAAGAAATATCGTGGCATAAGTTTACTGAATGTGGTAGGGAAGGTATATGGAAGAATTATTATAGAGAAAGTAAGAGAGATATCATAAGTCCTAGTGAGTGATGATCAGGGTGGCTTTAGGAGTGGCAGAGGATGTGTGGATCAAATATTTGCAGTGAGACAGATAGCAGAGAAGGCTTGTGAGAAGGACCATAAGGTGTTTATGGCATTCATGGATCTGGCAATAGCATACGACAAAGTAGACAGAGAGGGATTGTGGAAAGTTTTGCGCATGTACGGTGTACATGGTAAGCTGCTAGGTGCTGTCAAGAGTTTTTATGATGATAGCGAAACATGTCTAAGGGTTAATGGGCATCCAAGTGAATGGTTCACGATCGATGTAGGCGTGCAACAGGGGTGTGTGATGTCCCCACGGTTGTTCAATATATATGTGGATGAGGTGATGAGAGAAGTGAAAACACGAGTAATGGAGAGAGGGATGGCGTTGGTAATGAATGGTGATGGATGGAATATTTCAAATGTGTTGTATGCTGATGATGCAGTACTGCTTGCAAGTACCGGACAAGAACTTGGTAGGCTAGCGCAGAGTTTTGCTGATGTCTGTGAGCGTCGTACCTTGAGAGTAAATGTAGAAAAGAGTAAAGTGATGGTTATTGAGAGAGAAGGTGACTCCCAGTGTGATGTTACAGCGAATGGAGAGAGACTGGAATTGGTGAGAGAGTTCAAATACCTGGGTACAGTGATGGAAAAGAGAGGAAAATGTGCAAAAGAAGTTGAACATAAAGTGACACAAGGAAGAAAAGTAGCTGGTGCAATGAAGGCCTTGATAAGAAACAGAGGATTGAGTGTTGCAGCTGCACGAGGCTTACATGAGGGAGTGTCAGTGCCAGCTTTAACATATGGATGTGAGACTATGGTGTGGCGTGAAAATGAAAAGTCAGGAGTGAGAGCAATGGAGATGGGACTGCTGAGGAATGTATGTGGAGTATAGAGGGTGGATAGGATACGAAATAATGTGATTCGTGAAAGATGCGGAGTGAGGAAGTTGGTGGACACCAGAATCGAAGAGAGTGTACTGAGATGGTATGGTCATGTGGAGAGATTGGATAACAATAGAGTGGTGAAAAAGGTATATCTGAGTGAATTTGAAGGAGGGAGGAGGCGAGGTAGGCCAAGGAGAAGGTGGAGAGATGTGGTGGATGAGTGTGTGAGGAAGGGAGCTTTGGAAGTCAGTGAGGCTAGGGAACTGACAAGTGATTGAGCTGGCTGGATGAATGTTGTGAGGAGAAGTGCATGATCAGGGATTTTGGCACCCCTTTTTAACGTGGCAGCGTCTGGATTGACTCAGTCGGATACGTTTATGTGAAGCTACAGAACGTGGTGAATGTTTTTTGGCGTATCCGATAGGGCCAGGAATCTGGGGGCTTGCATGATGAGTGAATGGAAGCGTGACCCATTGGATTGGGCATATTTGGGTTGTCTGGACATTGCTACTTGTCACCCTGCCCTTGGGTGGGAAAGGAGGTCCAGATGATGATGATGAACTAACACCTTCTCTTTACATGATGCTGCTTGTGATTCATTATATGGATAGTTCTAGGTTGAACTTTTCTGTTGAAGTACAAATGATTTAGATTAAGGAAGTTAATGGTAAATGTGGCTCTGCAGGTGGTGGATGAGAAGAGTAAGGAGGCAGCAATAGTGGATCCAGTGGAGCCTAAGACAGTGTTAGCAGCTGTAGCAGAGGCAGGAGCTTCACTCACAACTGTTCTCACAACACATCACCACTGGTATGTACAGTGAGGTACTGTAGTCTGTTTGCCACTCCCACCTCTCATTCATTGTGGAATTTATAGGCACTTAATGTGATATAATGGATTACAGTGCTTTTTATTCGAATAATGGATTACAGTGCTTATTATTCATCTGTGGGTGATATGTACCTTTGTCCACTGTGTCAGTCAAGCATCTGTTAAGCTAGCAATGAGAAAGAGGCAGGAGAGGCCAATGGTCTTTTGTGTGTGCTGTACAGTACTTTCTTGATGATTACAGCCAGTTCCATATTATCCCGTTTAACCCCCTGATGCCGGTTCACATCTGAGGACGTTTGGTTGACAGGTGCTGGTTCATATCTAAGAACATTTTCATATTTCGCAGGCATGTTTCAACTTAAAAGTTCGCCAGACCCACTGAGAGTGGTGTGGCAGGCTCTCTTGTGTGCCTGAGGGTGGAGGGAGAGGCAAGCTGGGACAGAGGTGGGGTGGGTTGGGGGGGGTTGAGAGAGAGACGCCTAGGGGCAGAGTACACGTGTACTGATTGCAGTCAACCACCCACACGCTAGTAGAGATATACACCAACAAAGGGTAAGTACATGTTTCATGTGTGTGTTTGCATCATTTGTTATTGATTTGTAAGGGGAAAAAAAAAAAAGGAAAATACAAATTACAAAAATAAGCCTGGTTTTGGGATAGGGGAAGGGTGCAGGGAGCCTAGCATCAGGGGGTTTAGGTACAATTCCCAAAGGCTGGCCACCATAGCCCAGAATAGCAGGAGACCAGCCAGTGCCTCTGGTAGCAGTAAGTGATTGAAAAACCTCCAGTCACCTTAGTAAGATTCCAGCCCATACATGCAAGGCAAGGTGCTCACCATCCACTCACTCGATGTAGTGCAGCTCTTGGGTGTCAGCCCTCTCCTCCCTCCTTTCTTTCCTTCCTCTTCACTCTTCCTTTACTTTATTTTTTTCTCATCCTTCTACCTAAGGGTGATTTTATGCTCCTTCTTTTATCTTTCTTTCCTTCATTCTTTCCTGTTCTTTCTGTCTATGGGTGACTCTACACTGAGTGACAAGCTAAATGGTTTCCTGTACACTGGGAAACCATTTACTATGCTGGGTGGTAACCATATAACCAAATTATGGCGCCTGGTGGTTTAGTGGATAATTGCAGTGCTCCAATCGGATTGAGCTGGTGAAGGTTTATATCCAAGGGTGGTTGGAGTTATTGCTCACTTAATGCTACTTAGGGATGAGTGAGGCTGGTCACTCTCATCTTACATGTCAGGACCAACTTGCCTAGCCCCGGGCTCCTACACTCCTCATGGGACAACGTAGGATTGGATGATGGATGGATGGATAGACCATAGGCATATACTTCCACTGTGACATTTAGCATTTTGTGTTTATCCCTCAAAGAACCTTCAGTCATTAAATATTTGGTCACTGTGTACTTAAGTTGAAATTTAGGATAAAAATAAAGCAGCACAGTTAGGTTAATAGATTAACTATGTCATGGATATCATAAGTGAATGTGTGAGAAAGTAAGCTGTGGAATTTGAAGAAGCAATAGCATTTAAAGAGAAATTGATGGATGAAATTGTAGATGCACTTGACAGAGGCTACAGTCAAATTCTAATGTGGTGGTCAGTGGATAGTTTTTGTTCTTAAGGCATTTGTGCATTGTATCAAAAGATAAAAAAGAACAAAAAAATATATGAATAGGTTGTTTGTGAGGTGAAGCCAAGAATGTCAAAGACCTGAATGATGTTCTGGTATGAAGGAATGTGTGACCTATTTCTCTGGACACTTTATTGATAGATTGCCTTCTTTTATGCATCCCTGCTGCTGTTTTGGAATCATTCCCACCCAACTTATTTTAACCAACTTATCTGGTTTGGAAATGAATTAGGGTGATGCAAGTTGGAAGGAGGCTAGCTTGATGGTGGAGGACAGGACGACGTGAGGACAATTTGTTTGTGGCCACCCATTCCATGATTAAGGCATTTGACCCTAGATAGATAGATGGGTTCTTATACATCATCATAGTGAACAGATTAATGCTATTGTTATTGTCCTGCAGGGACCATGCTGGGGGAAACAAGGAACTAGTAGAGACATTTGGCAAGCCATTGAAGGTGGTGGGTGGTGATGACCGAATTCCCGCCCTGACACAGCAGGTGAGCCATGGGGACACCTTCACCCTGGGAGGTCTACAGGTGACGTGCCTCTTCACACCCTGCCACACCAAAGGACACATATGCTACAACATTACTTCTGATGACCCAAACCACAAGCCAGCTGTATTTACTGGTGAGAGAATTCTTCATATACAGGCATGCTAGACCAAGAAGGTGGAAAGATGTGGTAAATGAGTGGGAGAAAGTAAAGTGTGAAGATTTAGAAGGGGCTGGTTGATTGATTGAACTATGGTATGTAAGGAGGAGACAACAGGGGTTTGGCACCCCTTTGATTGATTGATTTAATCTGATAGTCAGTGGAGTGACTCTGTTTCATAGATAGTATGAAGTGCACCTATAGAGGAATACAGGTATATGAAAAATGCACCGTATGTGCTGTGCCATTGAAATGGAGTCAGGATATTGGAGGCTTTAACAGTGAATGAGTATGACCTCTTTTACTATGCATGCAGATGATAAGTTCTCCCATTGCTGTGCTTTTCTCACTCTTCTCTTCTCAGGACTTTGCCTCACCCCATCCGTATTGGGGGAAAGGAAGTTGGAATGATAATGATATATGTTTATAGGCCATCAGCATTATAAGTCAAGGATGTGTCAAAAAATGTCGCAGCTTTCTCCATATAGTTTGTATTGTAAATCGGGGGAAGCTGACAGGTCACCTCAGTGGGTGTCAGTGGAAATCCAGTTGGCCTGTTTTCTGTTATTTACCACAGAGTTAATAGTTAACAATTTTTTTATATTACTTTTATTTTTGAAGGTAACATTATGAGGACTCTGTACTATGAAGGGGTTGATCAAATAATTATTTTTCTTCCAAGCACCTGACTATAGTAGCCTCCTATTATGGACAAAAGTTTGCCAAACATATGATCGCTCATTACTTTCCTGTGGTGACTGATACTGTACTGTATTATGAAACTGAAAGAGACCTGATATGTTTTTGGCCAGAGCTGATTCTCCTTGATATTATGCATCAAAGAGGAAAGTGATGGACATGTCATAAGTGTGAAGCAAATTCATTGTGTTGGTAGGTGAGTGTTTGTCCCAGACTGAGCTGTTAAACAGCTAAATTCCCATCACATCAGCTGCTTTTCTCCATGTGGACTTTGAAGTTTAGTTTGCTGAATCTGAAGTGAACAGCGCTGATGGCCAACATGTATGGCTGGATAGTCATCATTATTGGTTGCAGAGGATTTATAAGGCTAATTGTCAAAGTCCCTGGAGAAACGAGCATGAGGCAAGTGGAATTTTGTTGCTGATTCCACCTCATCCCATCTTTTGGTGGAAAAAAGGTCAGGATGAGGATGATGCTCTTTCCAGCATTGTGCTTTGCATTTTAAATTATTCCTTCTCAAACATCAGAATAATCCATCCTTCCTATACTTTTTTGTTCTGCATCATATTCCTGTTGCAAAAATTTTTCATGCAGTGCCTTCCATTGCCATAGCCGGCATGGAAGTGTCAGCAAACTTTTAATCAGGGTAGTATGTAGTATAATTTTTGTGGAGATGATAATGACAGTATTGTGATACCAACTTTAGGATATAGAAGTGAAACTTGGACGTTGGTGGAAGGACACAAGTCAAGAGTGAGAGCAGTGGAAATGAGTTATTTAAGAGGAGCCTGTGGAGTCACATGGAGAGACAGGCTGACAAATGAGGATATAAAGGAGCGTTGTGGTGTGGATGTAGATGTGATAGGAAGCGTTAGGAGGAATACACTGAGGTGGTTTGGCTATGTGGAGAGGATGGAGGGTGAAAGACTGACGAAGAGAGTGTATGTGAGTGAGGTGGAGGGGGGAAGAGGGAGGGGGAGGGGGAGGCCGAGGATGAGATGGAGGGATGGGGTGGAGAGGTATATGAGAGAGGGAGGTGTGAGTTGGGAGCTGGGCAGTGAAATGGCGGGGGACAGAGCGACGTGGAGGCAGTTTGTTTGTGGCCACCCCGAACGGGATTGAGGCATCTGGCAATAGATAAATAGATAGATAGATAATGACATTTATGTAAGCAAACCTGAGTAAGACTTATATTGCAGGAGACACACTCTTCCTTGGAGGCTGTGGTAAATTCTTTGAAGGAAATGCAACTGAGATGCACAGGGCCTTGATAGAGATTCTTGGAAACCTGCCAGACCACACAGTAAGTTTTGATGTGTATTTTCCGTCTGTTAACATTTTTGGACTGAAAGTAAATTTTTTACTTAGCTAATTATATCTTCTTTACCATCATTGTCATCATTGTGATCAGTCATCATCAATCATAATCATCATCATCATCATCATCATCAGTCAGCCAATCAATCCATCAATCAGTCAGTCACCATCAGTCATAATCATCGTCATCATCATCATCATCATCATCATGACATTTTTCCCACCCAAGGATGGGAGGAGGTAGGTTCCAGAGAAAAGAAAGGAGTCTGGGAGAAAATGTAAAAGTAGGAGTGCTGTCAATAGCATGCTCATTACAGTGGCTCATAGAATCATTCACATACCACTCAAGCTCCCAGAATTGTTGCTTCACTTCACAGACGTAACAGTCTGCTTATATTTGGGGGGTTGTTTATTATAAATGTGCTTCATATATACCTGCTCCATGGTATCATTATGTTGTGTGCATCTCCATATATATATTTCATCCAACCAACTCAGCTGCTTGATAATCCCTTAGCCTCCTTAACTTCCAGAGCTCTCTTTCTCACACTCATTTACCTGTCCATCCACTGTTTTGGTTTACCATGCTTCTTTCCACCTTCAAACTTACTGTTCTACGGTATATTTATCTCTTTTTCATCTCCCTTTCTTTGTTCATTCTTTCTGTGTGTCTGTACCATCCAAGTAGGCCACCATACACTCTTTTACTGTCAGGCTTCCTCTCTCCGTCTTTCATGAATCACATAATTTCTTAACCTGTTGACTCTTTGCACTCAACGCACTATTCTTAATAATCCTGTTTCCACTGTTCTTACTGTAGACTTAAGTCTTTACTCAGGGTAATATCTCGGACTTCATAATACCAGCCACCATCTGACCCTGTGCCATGTCCCTTGCACAATTACCTCTTTTTCTGTTACTGCATTGAGGTACAAAGATAAATGTTGTAATTAAGTTGTAGACGTGTATGTCATGCTCCCATTACACAATATTTCAAAGTGGTAGTTGCAGTTTTACGGTGTTGGCAAACATTTGTAGTGCACAGTGCTGTCTAGCATTCACTGGTCCAAAATTTGTTTGTTTGTTGGATGCCAAATTGCATCCAGTTATCAGATGCATACTACGGGACGGTCCAGAATTCCAAGATCATATTGCACCATGGCAGTGGTCCAACTGGCAACATCTGCAATGGGCTGTGATGCAGTGTTGAGGTTTTCTGCAAGTATGTCACATATAAAACAAGACTTCATTCAGCTCAGACACTAACTACCTGTTGTACTGGAGTATGTGAGTGTAAATAAAAGAAAGTACACCATCAGAGTCAAATGGCCACCCCGTACGGGATTATGGCGTCTGGCAATAGATAGATAGCTAGACTGTATAGTGATATGAGAATTGTCAACCACAACAACAGTTAGTAACCTTTGATTCCAGTGTTATAGACAACCATACAACAAAAAGCAGTGGCCTATGGTTCGAAAATTATGGAACACAAAAGATTTTCGTAAATAGCTTGTGATTTTAAAATTGTAGACCACAACAAAAATCAGCAACAATTTATGGTGCTAGAGGTATGGATCACCCTGTACTGTACTGTGTAATGTATTCTTTGGTGCACATGCTATGATATCCTAATATTTGCTCTTACCCTCAGCTGGTGTACTGTGGCCATGAATATGCACTCCAGAACCTCAACTTTGGAGCAACCATCGAGCCCAACAATAACGCCATCCAGGCAAAAATCAAAGACATCAAAGAGCTTCGGGAAAAGGGACAGCCATCTGTACCCTCCACAATTGGTAATCTTTTGAGTCACATTCTTGTTGGCTTTGGAGGCACGATAGCACCTCTTCTCATTCATTTTCTCATTTCTTTTAAGTTTTGCATCTGTTTTCCATGTAGAGTTGGTCAGATGAGTTCACTTGTCAGCTCTCCTCCACCCTCTTCTGTTCTGCAACGATTCTTTGTTGAGTCATCTAGATCTTAGGTCTCAATATCCCAACTCATCCCATGTTGTCCTAAGGCTGCCTCTGTATCAACAACCTGGTACCCCTATACAGTACCGTATATGCTCAATGATACACTCCAGTTTAGTGAACAACCCATTTGACGCAAAAACTTTTCTGTTATCACTGCCCAGTTTAACAATGAAAACATAGGTAAATTCCATTTGTTTGCAGTGGATGAGCATTACCCTCTCTCTTTCATACATTACCTGTTTGTAAATATACATGCTATAATAAGATTTTGTTGTTTAGAAAAGGCTGTTCCATTAACTAACATTATCTTGCATGCTACATAGCGACAAAAATGCATAAAATAAGAAGCAGAGTGCCCAATATATATCCTCAATTTAGCACACAGGGTAGTGACTGAATTAGTGCATCAAATCGAGGACATACTGTGCTTCTACACCTCCTCACTGAGCACCACTAGTCTGTCCTCCTTTCTGCATTTCCTGATGCATGCCACAGCCAGCCAGTTTATTTTTGCATATGGCACTTTCCTTTTTTCCTATTACTGTAATACAAACTGTGTCGATGTTGAAAATATACAAATAACACACAAGGTAATACTAATGTTCATTATAGAATATATGTCATGAAGGAAAGAATCAATCAAATTAGCTAATATTAAACTGACAAAGCACAAAAAACAAAACAATCTGTAATATTAGTTAAATGTTAAGACTTGTTTATTGTGTAAATTAGTTAAGATCCTTCATAAATACTCCCCCAGGTGAGGAGAAGCAAATCAACCCCTTCATGCGCGTGTGTGAGGCATCAGTCCAGCAGCACACGGGCACATCCGACCCTGTACAGACAATGGCTGCCGTACGCACTGAGAAAGACAACTGGAAAGCACCCAGGCTGTAAGGTCTTCAGTTGCCATGTAGATAATGCAGTTATTGGTCCCTTGAACTTGGGTAGTCTCTTTTAATTTGTTCTTATTCTTACCAGATTATCTTACTGAGTTTAGGAAAGACAGAACGTGGCTACATTTCACCTCGGCTATTTGACAAGTCTGCTCTAAGCTAAATAACATTATCAAAAGGTGGAAAAAATTCAGTGAAAAAAATCCTCAAGGTCATTGGGTTGATACTCATCTGTATTCCAAGGAACCAAGTGTTTGCTCCTATGTATACCTTTATACTGTATTATTTAGATTTAGTTTAGCCTTTTGGTGAAAAGTGAATGACTGTGACTGTCTGTAATACATTTTCGAGAATGGTTGTGTGCAAGTGAGAGAGCTCCAGTAAAACTCTCAGCAGTAGCAATAACTTCCATGTATGGGATGAGCAGTGGTACATTAAGGGAACTGCATGTTGTAGAAAGCTAAGCAAAGTGCATTACAGGTTACAAATGCCTCACAGTTGCATTCTCACAACCAGGTTTTAGCTGTAAGCTTGTCCTGTTACCTGAATTGATGTGCTATATGTACTGGTTTTAAATATTAATCACTGAGATGTCTGGATAGGACACAGGAAGCATCATACAGGAAGACTGTGCGGGATGTCTATTGATGTGTGCTGATGTCTGTTAAGATTGGAGTAGTATGATGCAAACCACTTTTAATGGACTAAGCTTCCAAATCACTGTTGTGGGAGTTACAACCAGAATGAAAATTCAAGTTCTTTCAGTTTATTAATATTTCCTATCAGCATTGTAGTAGTTAGAAGGTTGATGCTTGAAGCATCAGATACATAGAAATTTAAAACAGCCTAAACCACCAAGTGGTCATGGGTTATGTAACCTATTTAGGTTGAACTGACTTGCTGAACAATTCAGCACATATGCACATCACATTAATAATGATGCTTTTGTGTATTATATATATATATATATATATATATATATATATATATATATATATATATATATATATATATATATAAAACAAACTTGCAGCTTTGGTGTTTTAGTTTGATAGTTGTATATAGGTTTGTAGGTCTAAAATGCACTGTATCCAAGTATATATACACTGTACTATACTAAGTCAGCTATACCTGTATTCCAGTGGTTATAACATTACCCCAGAATGTAGTATGGTTCTGTGTAAAAGTAATGGCAAGGAGAGTATCAGTATGTTGTACAGTGATAGTACTGTACCTTTTTTTATTTATACATTTTTTTAAATTTATTTTTGTTAAGCTTGACAGAAAATACTCTATACTGTATTTAGTACACCGATTATGTGCGAGTGTTTAAAAAGGCATACTGTACTTGTCCAGTACTGCAGTACTGAAAGTAGGGAACCACTGTGGCTTGGTAGTGTGTCCATCGTATGGTCTACTTATACCTAGAGTTACGGGGTCAAAAGGCAAGCCAAGCTGGATATTCAAAGTGGATGCTGATAGTATACCATTTCATGTGCATGTATATCCATATTGACCCACATGGGCCAAATCCAGTTGGAGCACCTTAACCCAGTAGACCACCAGGCATCCATATTTTAGGTGCATGGTTACCATCCACTGAGTAATTGGTTTCCTGGGTTACAAGAAATCATTAGTGAGTGGATGGTGAGTGCCTCCACCTACCACCACGTAGAAATAATGTTATATTTAAGATTGCCAGAGCTCTTTGTCAATAATGAAATATTTGGCAGTGGTACAGTACTATACTACACTGTGCCTTATTCCCTAAGTGATTGACATAGATGCCTCCTCTCGGTTCCGTAGACCTGCGTTGTCCATTTGCACTCGAGGTCACACTTATACGAGTGGTCTTTATTATCCGTCATTGTAAGAGCTGCCTGTTGTGAACCAGCCATCCTACTGCAGTTATTCGCTCCTTATATTGTTTTGTATTATTCCCCTTGGAAGTTATTTTTTGAAACAAAGATTTCCTTGTCAAAGACATCTGACAGTTTTTTTTTTTTTTTTTTTAAATACATACTGTATATATATAAAAATAATACGGTATGTTATATTTTACTGTGCTGAATGAAGCAGTGACCAGTTAAGATCATACCACTTAACCCGTTAACTGCTCTATACAGCCTGGGCTGTTCCGAGTGCAACTGCTCAATACAGTCCTGGCTGCACAGGTGAATTTCGAATATAGTGCCACGGTGACCAAGGCCGACCCATGCAAGCATGTTTGAGCCTTCAAAACTGAAACCAAAACCGGAAAAAAAAAAAAAACATACATTCCAATAGAGAATCAGACACTTCGATGTTCATCCGTGGCTTTACCAAGGTAAATATTGAGCTAATATTTCGTTACTATATACTTTTGCATGTGTTCTCTCAATTCCTAAGACAAAATTTGGCCTTTGGGAAATTTCATTTTTACCCCTATGTCTGCGCACCACAGACACCCCCAAAAAACCGCCATTGCAGTTAACAGGTTAAGTAATTAACTGAGGAAAGTAATCCAGGATAGGATTACCGAATCAAGTCTCCATTCATGTATCCATCATCCAATCCATTGCCCCATGAGGAGCATAGGAGCCCAGGGCTAGGCAAGTTGATCCTGACTTTTAAGATGAGAGTGACTGGCCTCACTCATTCCTGAGTGGCATTACTTGAGCAATAAATCCCAACAAGTCTTAACACTGAAAAACAACTGAAACGTATTGTGCATATGCCTTTTTGTTTGTTGAGACTGCCTGGTGTATTGCTTTCCAATGTTCCTTTGGACCTGCAACCACCAATCAACAGACAAATGACAGCTCTTGGCCAAACTAAGTAGAGGTGATGTAACAACACACTTGGTTTCCCTGGTTTCATAGACAGGAATCATGACAGTCCCAGCCTGAGCTTGTGGAGCCTTATGTTGGCGGAGCATGCAGCCCTCTGCAAAGCTGGATTTCAGGTTCTACTGTGATGGCATCTTAACTCCTGATGGGGCATTAACCCTTTCACTTCATCTCTCTCTCTCTCTTTTCCTGGATGTCCTACATGCGAGGTTTTTGAGATACATAAAGAGAAATGTTTTGATAAAATACTCCACACCAAAAAATAGACCATAATGTTCTGAGTAAAATGATGTAACATAATGTAAAAATAATAATAATTACCTATGTGGTGAGCTCAGAAACATGTGAGGTTGGAGCTCCTCCACTGCCAGACATATGCCATTTGGTATAATGGTAAACTCAAAGCTTTTGTAGTCTTTTTTTTTTTTTTCTTCTTCTTGTCTTTTATAATAGCACCTTCATTTTCACTTGCACGTGACAGCACAATTTGAGACATCAAACCTTGCTTCCATCAGACACAGGTAGGCTGCTGCGGGAGCAGAACTTCTCATACCGCACGCCTTGATGTACTGCTGGTATGTGATGAAAATAGACAATAAAATAGTCCACCCGTGATGGCAGCACTTTAGTCTTGCCGCCACCTGATACTGAACCACTATTGGGCCCCCAGTACTGGCATGCAAATTATAAAAAGCCCAGAACACATACACGTGCCACCCAATGGCTGCAGACATTTGCTTAGTGGCACATCAATGTGTCACCTGATGTGAAAGGGCTAATTGATTAGATAATGGATGGATGGACAAACTTCAGGTAACAGTCGTAGTTTTCCTTTGTGCATTTTGCATAATATGGGCTGCATTTTGCTTTTGTAATGTAAAATTGTGTAATACTTTTGCCAACTTTTAAAGTATTTACTATGTTCAGCCATAATGTTACCTAATAATTACGTCAAGCAAGTGAGAAATACTGGAGAAAATACGTGAAACTTCAAGGCACAGTATGCTATATATGATTATGAATCTAGAAAAAGTATTGCAGTCCTCGAGAAGAAGAGAGAGCAGCAGGTACAGGAGCAAAACTGAAGCCAAATGGCAATGTTTGGAGTTTTGTAACCTCCCAATATGCTGATGAGGCTGTTTGCATGAGGGAAGGGGGAATCCAAAAAGCACTCAATGAGTTTGAGTTTGCACTCCCCCTATCCCCCATAAAGACCCCAGTATGCTTGCTGCTTGCATGCACCAGCCTTGATCACCCAACAGCAGCCCCACTACTCAGTTCCTTATCCCTTAGGTCATGCTGACATTTATTTTCCCCCAACTCAACTCCCTGTGCTCACATTCCACCCTCTACACCCAGTTGTCATCCTCCATTGTGAAAAATGAGATTACAGTATGCGAAATGAAAGAATATGAGACTTTGGCAGACAGTACAAAGTTGAAAGAAAAAACAGTGAATTGCAACATCATGATGGGAGGTGAAATGCTTGAGGTTACTGGTAATACTGTAGTTTCGAGTATGTGGGAGCTATCTGTCTACAGTATTTATTGCTAGATGCCTCAATCCCATGAGGGGTGGCCACAAACACATCATCTCCATGTTGCACTGTCCAATACCATTTTACTGCCCTCCTAGCTCACATCCCCTCTCTCTCATATACCTCTCCACTCCATCCCTCCACCTCATCCTTAGCCTCCCCCTCCAAGCCAGCTACCCCAAACATCGAGAGAACACCCTATGGACATTGCAGTTACCCAGCTCCTACGACTGTGCCAAGCCTGATCTGTGGTGTCTGGTACAAAGCTTCACTTCCATACATTAAGAGTTGGTATCACAATACTGTCATGCAGTAACTTTTTCACTTCCTTGCTCACTTCCCCGTTTCTTATCACTGCTTTCAAGGAAACAGCAATCTTTCTTCCTTGTTGTATCCTTCCAAGTACTTCACCCTCAAAACTTCCATCTTTACTCATCATACTACCCAAGTACTTAATGCACTCGCATTTTCCATTTCTTCCTAATCCAGTCTCACCATACATTCAGTGGCTTCATTTCTCTTGAAGACCACAACTTTACTCTTCCCTACATTCACCTTTAGATTCAGTTTCTTACACACTTCCAAACTTATTCACCAAGCCTTGCAGCTCCCCTTCGTCTTCACGTAACAGTACAGTATCATTTGCAAACAACAGTACTGGGTTTCCAAACACTGCCTATTATGTCATTAGGGTTGCTCCAACATCCATTGCCCTATTTTGTACCTCTTTTATAACCCCATCCATATACAGACTGAACATCCATAGGGACATGACACATCCCTGTTTCAATCTAACATTGAAATAAAAAAAATCAGTAATTTCACTCTCTACATGCACTGCAGCCTTAGCCCCCTCACGCATACTTTTCATGGCATTCAACAACTTCCCTGTTACTCCATATATTCTTAATACTTTCCACACTCCTTGTCTATCCACCCTGGGAGTTACTGTATGGCAAAGTGGAGGGTGAGGTTAAGGAGCAATCATTTCGAAGAAGAAGAGTAATTGGAGAGCTCAGTTGTATTTTGAAGGATTGAAGAGTTAATATGAAGGTAAGAAAGTCCTCCATGGAAGTGTGGGTGGCAGTGAGTGAGAGTTGTCTGGGCTGCAAGCTGTAGAAGTGACCTTTCATTGAACAGGTGCAGGCATGGGAAGGATGGAAGATGTTAATGAAATTTATGGGCATTATGGTATGAAAGAGCTATAAGAGTGGGTTGTGTAATTGCTGTGTGGAGGAAGAGGAATACACTGAGATGGTACGGACATGTACAGAATGCACATACATAGGGTACAATGAGTGATTGTAAAAGTGAGACCGAAAGCAGCTGGTAGAGGGAGATCTTACGTGGTATGAAAGAAAAAGTGATGAACAGTACACTGGTAAAAGGGAAAACGAGTATTTAAGAGAATGAGTAAAAACGAGTATTTAAGAGAATGAGTAATGTGCAAGGATAAGATAAAGGCATTTCTGTTACAGCCAGTCCCTGTTCAGAGGTTTCCAGGAGGAAGCAAGACATTGGAGACAATGATGATGGTGATGAAAAAGTACAGGACAAGATGAACTAGGAGGGATTATGGAAGGTTTTACATATTGATGGTGAGGTTGAAAAATTGCTGATTTTTTTTTTTTCTACAGCACTGCAGACAAAAATGAGGCACAATGATCTGCATAGGCCACACTGCAAGCCTCACATGAGGTACAATTTGCATTGGTTAAAAAATGACTTAGGGGAGGTAAACTGCCTTATAAAGAATCAGCATGGCAGGGGTTATTGAGGTTGGCCATGGCACAGCCAATATATATCCTATGGACTGGAAGTTCATCCAAGTACCAAAACTTGCTAATTAATTCCCAACAGTTGCTGGAAACTTGAGAAATCCAAGAGGTGTAACATGATTTGCATCCATGTTTGAGTCTCAGCTTGGACTTGATATCCATAAAATGATCAAGTTTGCAGTCAATAACTTAGTGCCAACGACTAATACTTACGTTCCACCATACTCCAGTGTAGAGTGACAATTACCATATTTCCAGTGATGATCCATTTTTACAGAAATTACAAAATGACAGGTAGGTACGTAGGTTGGTAGAAGGCAACTCCCAGTGTGATGTTACAGTGAATGAAGAGAGACTGGAATTGGTGAGGAGTTCAAATACCTTGGTACAATGACAGGAGAGAGGAAAATGTGCAAAAGAGGTGGAAAGTAGAGTGACACAAGGAAAGAAAGTAGGTGATGCTATGAAGGCCCTGATAAGAGACAGGCTTGCATGTTGCAGCTGCTCAAGGCTTACATGGAATGTTAGTGCCAACTTTAACATATGGATGCGAGACTATGGTATGGCATGAAAATGAAAAGTCAAAAGTAAGAGCAGTGGAGATGGGAATGCTGAGGAATGTATGTGGAGTACAGGGAGTGGAGAGGATATGATATAATGTGATACGTGAGATGCGGAGTGAGGAAGTCTTTGGACACCAGAATCGAAGAGTGCACTGAGATAGTATGGTCATGTGGAGAGAATGGATAACAGTGGTTAAAAAGGTATATCTGAATGAATTTGAAGGAGGGAGGAGGCGAGGTAGGCCAAGAAGGTGGAGGGATATTGCGGATAAGTGTGTGAGGAAGAGAGGTATGGGAGTCTGTGAGGCTAGGGGACTGACAAAAGATCGAGCTGGCTAGATGTTTTGAGAAGAAATGCATGATCAGGGATATGGCACCCCTTTTTAACATGACAGAGTTTGGACTGACCCCATCAGATACATTTATGTGAAGCTTCAGAACGTGGTGAAAGTTTTCGGAATATTTATCAGACAGAGCCAGGATTCCGGGGTCTTGAACGATGAGTGAATGGAAGTGTAGCCCATTGAAATGGGCAAACTTGTGCTGTCTGGACATTGCTACTCCTACCCCTGCCCTAGGGTAGGAAAGGAGGTCTGGATGATGATATGATGATGATTGCAAAATGACTAATTCACCACCTCAATATACACTACAGCTCAAGAAAAATATATCATCCAATCCTTTTCTGCCTCACCAGAAACATTGCTGCCTGGGGCTTGACCAATCAGTCCCAACATTTAAGGTAAAGATGATCAGCCACATTCACTCCCAAATGGCATAATGAGAGCAACAAAAAACCACCCCTCTGATGCAAACTCTTATGGGCTTAATCTGGTTGCAGTATCATATTACACTATACTGGCCAGGCAAACATAAAGTTACCACCCAACACAGATAAAGAACTTGGTGACCCAATAGGCCACTTAGCACTTGCCCCAGACACATGCACCAACACCAAACTTGACAGACCTGCTGCAACAGACTAGGCATGCCCATGTGAAATTTCAGCTCATTCCATCCTGCAGTATGAGCTGTTGAGGGTTCTCAATGTTTTATCAAAAAATCGGGCACAAAAGTGTTCGCATTCAACTGGCTGCACACAGTTATAATTTGCACCATTAACCTCTAAACGCCGGGTGATTTATAGCACAATCATCCTCTCACTACGGGCGATTTTCCCAAAATAGCCTGTTTTCAAACCTTCGTATCATGTAATGTATAGCAATTACGAAAACAAATTCAAGACCATATTACTTGCCAACTCTTCTACTTGTGGATGAAACCATCCCTAGGTCTGCAGGTGCTTACGTCGATAAGCAAGGATGTGAAGATGGGTAACTTTCAGCGCTTGAAGCAGGAAGTCTTCATGCATGTGGGCGTGGCCCCGACTTTGGCTTCGCTCTCAACGAGATATCTTCACTACTAGATAAAAGACACAGTGGCATCCAAGGAATGCCCTATGGCACTATCACTGAGGCCTTTCCTAGTATCTTTGGGCAGAGGCTTGGCAGGGGTGGAAGAGTCAAGGGGTCTGCATAATGTGGGAACAGATTCAGGCAAAAAGGTTTCAGAAAACATCATTGAAACCCTGGCAAAGTCACGGGAGAGACTGAAGCATGCTTGCGTATGCTAGCAGGAGTCTCTCCTCACCTTTGGTGACGAAATCAAACATGAGCCAGTTCAAACTACGGCGGGAATGTACATGTGGCATATGCCGACATCCGGCGGCCTCCGTCTACCTAAATTGCAATGGCATAGCACATAACCCGGTGGGTAGGAGTTAATGTCAGCTCATCATTCCGCATCTCCTGATGTATGGAACACCAAAATCCGAGGGGGTCAAATGTGGACTGACACACACAAACAATGCTTATTCATATCATTAACTAGGTTACACAAAGCCACTTGGCTTGTCACTCACTGGAGAGTCACTTGATGGTTGCATTACATAGAGTAAGTGGTTCGTGGGTGCCCCCATCTTGAAAAAATACTGTAATAAATAAACACGTAAACTCAGAGGTAAAAGGAAACGTAATTCCCTGCATATTGTAAAAGGTTACTGAGGGGCACTTCCATACATCATGTGATATGTGAAATTGGGTTAGGATTAGCCTATGTTTCCAATTAAAAAAAAAAAAAAAAAAAAAAAAAAAAAAAAAAAAAACTAAATTCAGTTTTCAATTTATTATATAATACTGGAAATACCTACTCATTTACTGGAGACATTCAGTTATTATAGTTTGAATATTTTACTGAATAAACAGGAACATTACTTATTACTAATGTATAAATAATTCTTGCAAGTGTAAATAACCCTAAACTGAATAAGAACATTCCATTAAACAATTATTCCAGCTGAAAAAAAAAAAAAAGTAACAATCACAAGACATTTAGCATCTGCCACAATACAACATGCAACAAAAAATACATACAACTCATATGACCATAGTTCCCTATAATATTTTGTAAATAAAGAGACTAGGATGCTGTAGCCTCCCCCCCTAATGTTTGTACGGTTCAGTTCTCAGCCTGGAAGTATTCCTTGCTGCCAGAGGGGTCTGCCTTCATGGTCTTGGCTCCAGGCTTCCACCCAGCAGGACACACTGCAATAAATGTTAAGTGCTTTCAAGGTTATGGACTTAAAAGATAAATGTTACAATATACAGTACAAATAACATATCAGATGTGTTTTTGTTGTGTGAAAGGCAGTATTTAATAGGGTGCAGGACAGGGTGACGACAATACAGTCCTTTCACCTTAACCTGGCCCAGATTTTTGTCCTCTTGTGGCTTACTTCAGAAAGCTTAATGACAAAATATTTTAAAATGGGTGCACTGAATGAATGTGAAATGAATGATGATAAATGGGGTGTTTCATGAATGAATGCTGCAATGCACGGCTGGATGTATGTGGTGTACATGTAAAGTGGATTATAAGGTATTATGGTGTGGCAGGGAGATAGGTGATAGAGTTAGATCTGAAAGAGTCCAGCATAATGGCAAGAAAGATTTTTGCCCACAGTATATCAGTGAGCGTTCTGAACCTGAAACTTTACCTATATTTTCCTGAATCATTGCTATAGTTTGTTCACTCTAAGGGCTGGGTTTTGTCCTTTTGCAGTTATTTACCATGGCTCGATGACAAAAGGAAGTACACGCTAAAACATTTGGAACCCACGTGGTGTGATACAATATGACACACCAACCAAACATTCTGGATTACCAATTGTACATAATAAACACTCACTTCTGTGAATCATTTCAAAGTTCACAGTACCATGCAGTGCTGAGTAATGTTTTTATTGGCTGTACATCCTTTCCATAACAATTCATGACCAACCCCACATTCTAGGATTAATCTCTTGCTATAACTCTGCAGTCTTAGCTGAAGAGATGCAATTTCATACCTAGTTAAAGAGAAGAGTAAAGTTTGCCATGGTATTATGCAGACAGCTGAGTATGTATAGGAAATACTGAAAGCCACTACTAGTACAGACATCAATACAAATAATTAAATCTGCCAAAGATGATGAAATATCCTCCTAATGTTTGTATATAATTGGCATGAAATTAAATCTAGGTCATCTCCTCCTAAGTAAAACCTTCAGTCAGAACATTTTTTTTTCTTCTTCCAACCTATGCTTGGTATATACTGAAGTTAACAAGATTGCATATTGAATAGCAGGCTTATGTTTTTCATGAAACTACGCTATGATTGACACATGCATATGGATAATGAATAATCTCAATCATACCATGCTCATTCTTGGGGACTACAACAAGCACAGTCATGACAAAAGTCTCCATATTGCTCTGATCCTCTGCCACTGACAAACCCTTCCTCTCAACCATGGTTTTGCCAACCCTCTATCACCAACAAATTGACAGTCTCTCCTCCCACACGGCATTCAATGATCTAACCAATTAAATTGCTATGGTACCAAACTGGTGATAAATATTAATGACAAAGGCAAAATTCCTCCAATCCTCGACAGAAATAATAATTACTGTATTATTAGGGTCCATTATTTCCTCCACTTAATTTCCCCCATTATTTTCCCAAGTATTCTTTCAAATGGGTGAGGAGTGACTATGAATGACATTACCTGCAACCCCTTATGATGAGTAATCAGTACTTTTAGCTAATATTATTTCTTCATTTTTCCTTCAGTCTCCCATGAATACTTTGAACTTAACCTTAAACCACATACCTTCACCATGTTCATCCACAAACTGGAAGGCCTGGACAAGACGCAGGGTCTCGTCTACATCACGACCAACAGGAAGGTCATTGATGGTTACCTGTAAAACAGTTTATCATCATTTATCTTATTATTTGGAGCTACATGAAAATGAAAGTCAAGAGTAAAAGCAGTGGAGATGGGACTGCTGAGGAATGTATGTGGAGTACAGAGAGTGGACAGGATATGAAATACTGTAATGTGATTCGTGAAAGATGTGGAATGAGGAAGTCTGTCGACACCAGAATCGAAGAGAGAGTACGGAGAAGGTATGGTCATGTGGAAAGAATAGCTTACAACAGAATGGTGAAGATGGTATATCTGAGCGAGTCTGAGGGAGAAAGGAGGTGCGGCAGGCCAAGGAGAAGGTCGAAGGATATGGTGGATGAGTGTGTGAGGAAGAGAGGCATGGATGTTAGTGGGGCTAGGGGACTGACAAGAAATTGAGCTGGCTGGATATCATATCGTGAGGAAAAGTGCATGATCAGGGATTTGGCATCCCTTTTTAATGTGACAGCATCTGGACTGACTATGGGATACGTTTATGTGAAGCTACAGAATGTGGTGAATGTTTTTGGCATATCAGAGAGAGCCAGGATCCCGTGGGCTTGAATGATGAGTGAATGGAAGCATGGCCCATTGAACTGGGCAAACTTGGGCTGTCTGGACACTGCTACTCCTCACCCTGCCCTACGGTGGGAAAGGAGGTCCAGATGACGATGATGATTTATTTCAACCGAGCCCCTGTCCTGTAACCACTCTAGCCACTTCTTCCTATTTTCCTCCACTCCTTTCTTAACCTCTTCATCCCACCATGATGCACCTTTCTTCTTTGTTGTTACTCTTGCCCCACCACACACCACTTTAGCATTCCTAACTAAGCAATCCCTATATGCATTCCACAGGCTTTCCAGATCCATTTCATTCCAATTCACTGATTGTAATTCCTCCCATACTTTGGTCCTGTTTTCATCTGCCATTTCTTTGATCCTCAATGTCTCAACTTTCAGTCTTTCTCCCTGACTGCTCCTCTCTTTCCTGGTCCACCTCACTCCTCTTCACTTGGGTGTTGCAGTGTGCATAAAGCTGCATTTAGGTAATCAAGTGTAATAGATGTTTTAACACCCTCGATGGAATACAAACAAAACTGGGCATGTGTTGCATCATGGTGTGATGAAAGGTGGGCTGCAGCGAGATGTCAATGCATGGTTCTCTGTCATGGTGGAATTTGAGTACAGCTGTCAAGGGGTCAGTCTTAGCTGTGGCACATAGTCTGCTATAAATACAGCTGGAGCTCTGACTCATTCCACAGGTTAACTATAATCATTTACAGAATCATCACCCCTCCTGGAAACACCTAACAGAGGATGACCATGATCGACCCATGCTACCTTCAAATAGTCAGTCCTCAAAGTCTAGGATGTGTGGAGACAAAATAATACTTTACATTAAGGAAGTTTGGGTGAACACACAATTGATACTCTTAACAGGAAAGGCATCATACACATAGGATTTAGTTGGATCTAACCCACCAGTTCCAAGAGTCTATCCTTTAATGAACTGAAGTCAGACTACAAAAATTTTAAGACAGCCCTAGGCTGAATGCAGTAACCCCACAATAACGTACCTGTATTTGCATTCTACTCTTCCTCTCTCCAGACATCTTTATTCAGCTTATGAGAGTGCACAGGAGGGGGTTGGATACAGCATTCATTAACCCTATCATTACTAATGTGCTCTTGTAAACTGCATAAAATCACATGGTGTCTGCAAGAATATAATTTATAATACATCCTAAGAAGGCACAGGTTAATATATGAATTACTCACCTGGCGGAGGACTTGCTTGCCGTCAATGATAAAGAGACCACGGAAGGTTAGACCTTCATCCTCCTTCAGAACTCCATAGGCCCGGGATGTCTCCATCGATTTGTCTGCCAACAGGGGAATGTTCATAGTTCCCAAACCACCTTGCTTGCGGGGTGTGTTGGTCCTGACAAAAAAGCAACAAATGTTAATGCTTTTCATGACAATAGCAAATGTTTACTTTACCTGACAGAGTAGCAGTATATGTTAACACTTCCATTCTTGGGAGGGGAGTGTTTGTCCTGATGGAAAAATGGCCAATGTTAACCGCTTCCCTTCTTCATGAAGTTTATTGGTTCTGACAAAAAAGAAGGAAACATTAACAAGGGAGGACTTTGTGGAATGTGATTGTCCTAGCTAAAGTGGCAAATGTTAACATTTTCCTTCCACTGGGAATGTACTGGTTCTGAGAGAAAAGTGGCAAGCTGCCAAGCATTTACACGGTATTATACAGGTACTCCATCAAGCTAAAGAACACATTCTAAAGTATCATCCTTTTTCATACAACTGCCACTGTACATGGGGAGAACTGTAAAATCAACTACAATGGGAATGTAACTGCAACAAGAGATTGTTTCTAATTTTACTAAGGACTTAATGTAAAAAAAAAAAAAAAAAAGGGGGGGGGGGGTTGCTTATAAAAGAACTGCCTTTATAATACTGTACCAATCTGCAGGGTAATACCAAACCTTTCCCTGGTGCCATAAGGACACTTATTCACCTGGATATGAACCTCATGGACTGCAATAACAAAACTTTCATCAGGGCCCACCCAGAGGTTTGTAGAGATTACAGTACTTTTTGTAACAGTTTTGAACACTTCTCCTGTCTTTTGGTTCTGCAAAACATAGTAAATTACCAGTAACTGCCTGCTGCTAGCACAAATAAATACAGTAATCCCTTTATTATCCAGTCACCCACTATCTGGACTCCCAAATACCCGGACATTTTGGGCCCAGGCCTTTGGGGGGGTGGGCGGAATTTTCAACCATACTTTGAAATTGGTGCGCAGCGCCGAACAGCTGTGTTTACAAGCGCCCCTTGCTTCCCTCTCCTCAGTTACGACCTAACTACTATCCTGACTAGATGCTCATCGCAATGGATGCCGCACGTGCTCGTTTTTGTTAATAAACTGCAATACCTCGCCACTAGACCACATAGGAATTTACAGTATTGAGCAGTGTTATGAAATTAGAATTCAGAGTGCAAAGATTAAATACAGAGTGCAAACTGGTTGTGGTAGGTGGGGGCACTCACCATCCACTCACTTGATGTAGTGCTGCTCTCAGGTGTCTGCCCTTTCCTCATCTCCATCCTTCTTTCCATCCATCCTCTTCTGTCTTTCTTTCCTTCATTCTTTCCTCTTTCTTCTGCCTGCGGGTGACTTTACACTCCCTCTTCTGTCTTTCTTTCCTTCATTCTTTCCTCTTCCTTCTGCCTGTGGGTGACTCTACACTGAGTGACAAGCCAAATGGTTTCCTGTACACCAGGAAACCATTTACTATGCTGGGTGGTAACCATATAACCAAATTTTGGCGCCTGGAGGTTTAGTGGGTAATAACGGTGTTCCAATCGGACTAAGCCGGTGAAGGTTTATATCCAAGGGATGGTTGGGGTTTATTGCTCACGCAATGCCACTCAGGCATGAGTGAGGCTGGTCACTCTCATCTTAAATGCCAGGACCAACTTGCCTAGCCCCGGGCTCCTCCTCTTCTCATGGGGCAACTAGGATTGGATGATGGATGGATGGATGGAAACTGGTGGTAGAAACTGGCGTGGTGCAATTAAGAACAGAATGTGCAGTGTTAAACAATTATAACACGTAGTGCAAAGGATTAAGGGCAGCACAACAATGGATTACTATATGTGCTTCAAGAGCATTTTCAGCACTGCCAGAGCCTTAGAGGAGGCAGGTTAACCAACGAACGGTCACGGACGTGTTGCAAGTACCCTGTACACTGCTAAATATTTTCCATACTCACTTCTAATTCCCCATTCTCTGGTTCCTTTTCATTTATTTCATGCTTTCTGTTCCTTATTTGTGTGAACAGGGTCTTAAATAGGTGCTGTGCAGGTCCGGTAGGGAGTCAGTTAGTTGGTTTTCAAAGTTAGGCTGGGTTGGGGTCAATAAGTCCCAGTCCAGGAGGCAGGGGTCCAAAATCCGGACAGATCCACTTTCTGGACATGCCTTTGGCTGTATTATATCAGATAATGGGAAGATTGCTGTATAACATACATCATTCAGTCATAAATCTAGACAGACCCACTTTCCGGACATGCCTTTGGCTGTATTATATCGGATAACGTGAAGATTGCTGTATAACATATATCATTCAGTCATATGATGAAAAAGTACACGAAGTGGATAGCAAGTTTTATTTTGCTCTGGAATTTAAGCACTGGCCACATAAACCTGGCAAAGTAAACTAAGTAGATAATTAGGTTACTTTGCCACACTTTGTTGGGAGATTATCCTCCTAAAACAAATTGTTATACTGTACTGTACTGTACAGTAAAGCTGCAACTTCTTTAACATACGATATTTACACTCATACACAAGACAACCCTGTGGGGGAGGTTGCTTGTCTGCTCAGCCAGACAGACCAGGGTGACTCAACATTCATGCACTCACAGTAACAGTTAAAAATCCATGCAGACTAACTACTATACCTGTATTCACAATTAGTATATTCTATAATATTCAATAAACAGTCACGCTTTGAATGTGATAGTGTTAAGTCAAGTGAAAACTCCTAGCATAATGATTTATCATAAACTGAAGTCGATATAACATGGGTACAGTAGGACGGGGGGGGGGGGGGCTTCCCCTCAGTGCCCTCCACAGCACCATGCTTTCCACTAGGAGTAGCATCCTTGCTGGTCGTGATTTCAAGTTACCGTAAGTGTCAGTATTTCACACAAAAAAAGTTATTACTCCAATTATTTGGGAATAGCAATGGTATTTCAATGGCCTTGCACACACAATTTGGAATGAATGAGAGATCACAGCAAATTTAAACAATGGGCAGCCACCTTGGCTCAAGCGCCTGACTGTCAGCATGTGCACCAGGCACCATGTGTGAAGAAGACTGCCATACAGAGCCACCACAATTACTGTATAAGAGAATTCCATGATCGTTACTGTGAAAATGGGTGCAATATAACTTTTAGTTCATCATTCTATCACATACCAAACTGACGTATACAGTCACTTCTCATTTTACAATAGGGTAACGTCAGGTCATACCTTATTGTATACCGATTTTATCGTAAATTAGTGCATTGAAACCCATTATAAAAGGGGGGTTATGTCAACTCAACTTCCCAAAGTCACCTAACCAAGACTGAACCATAAATGACAACCCACCTTCATTCCTTCCTGTGTTGGTCCAAGTCGTCCCCCCCAGGCTGGGGGACAGCCTGTGCTTACAGGCACTAGTGGTCAGCCTCTGAGTCAGACAGGAACAGGTTAGGGGGAGGGGAATCCAGCCCATACCTGCACCAACCTTAGCACTGGGACCCATACCTGCACCAACCATAGCACTGGGACCTACACTGGCACTGACCTTATCACTGGGCACACAAATCCACATTAATCCCTTAATTCACGCAAACTTTTTTCCACACGATTTCGGTTATCCATGAATTTTTCGTACAATAATTAAAACAAAATTATGGTATTCAAATAAATAATTTTAATATGAGAGAAATAAATAATATATAAAAATGCCTACCCACTGCCAGTGCGCATACATGTGGGGTGTGTGTGTGGAAGGTCGTTCTACCATGCACCACAGTCAGTTTGACTCCAACGGTCGAACCGTGCGTGACTGGCGAATCGTTATTTGTGGCTTATTTTTCTGCCTTCCAGCGATTGCCTGCCTTGTTTGTCAACACGAGGCCTAAGTATGGTGCTAGTAATGCATGTGGTAACACACCAAAGCGGGCTTGTAAGGTGATGTTGCTGACAAAGAAAGTTAAAGTGCTGGACAAAGTAGGGAAGGAATGTCGGCGACAATTCGCTGTCAGGACGATTCCCCATCATTTATTTACAGACCAGTTTATTTAGCAAGCACAGTACACTAGTTTTTTACTTATATGAGTTATAAAATCCCCCTGAAAATTAGTTATCAAAGTATTAGTTAATCAATAATAAGTATATTTATAGAATAACGGGGAATCGTTCAGGGTGCGAATTGTCCTGATGGGGAATCATCCATGTTTTGACGGTGAATTGACTTTATGGGGAATTGTCTCAGAACCGTATGTTTGGGGTGAATGAATCAACTGTTTGTACAATAAAGAAGGCAGAACGTAGCATACAGCTCTTCTCAATTGGGTGGAGTCAAAGGCTCTTTGTCTTACAGACCAGTTTATTTAGCAAGCACAGTACACTAGTTTTTTACTTATATGAGTTATAAAATCCCCCTGAAAATTAGTTATCAAAGTATTAGTTAATCAATAATAAGTATATTTATAGAATAACGGGGAATCGTTCAGGGTGCGAATTGTCCTGATGGGGAATCATCCATGTTTTGACGGTGAATTGACTTTATGGGGAATTGTCTCAGAACCGTATGTTTGGGGTGAATGAATCAACTGTTTGTACAATAAAGAAGGCAGAACGTAGCATACAGCTCTTCTCAATTGGGTGGAGTCAAAGGCTCTTTGTCTCTAACTCTCCTCCTCTTACTGACTCCCTTCAACCTCTGTCTCTTCACTGCACTGTTGCATCTTTATCACTTTTCTATCGCTACTTTAATGGTCACTGCTCCTCTGAACTGTCTGCATGCATTCCTCCACCTCTACGACGAGCACGTAGCAACCATCTAGCAGCAAACTCTCATCCCTTTCCTGTCCAACTCTCTAATGCAAGAGTTAACTGTTACTCCTAGACCTTCATTTATGCAACAGGTCAACTCTGGAACTGTCTCCCTCTGTCTGTATTTCCTGCTGCCTATGATCTCCAGTCTTTCACACGCAGTGTGTCTAGGCATCTCTTAATGATCGGATCTTGAATTTGGCTCTCTATTGTATTCTGTTCTTCTCTTGGAGGGAACAGTTACTGCGGGCTCATGGTCTTTGGCTCCTTCTTCCTCGCATTAAAAAAAAAAAAAAAAAAAAAAAAAAAAAAAAAAAATACAGGAGGCAGTGATGGCTAGTTCACCAGACTGTACTAAAGTGTCTCCACCTACACCTGTGCTTGTCAGTTTTCAGTAAGTGTTAGGGATTACTGTACTGTAGTACGATGCTGGCTGACAGGTGACGATAACACAGGGGCACACATGAACAAGTTGAAAAGACAGGGCTTTAAAGGGGTGGCAGGACCTGAACCATAACAATTTCTGCACGCCGGGGCCGCCACCTTGCCTGAGAAAATGACGGTCACCTTGTGTGTGCCTGGCGCTTCCCGATGGCAAAATCGTTATAGCGGGAAATTTATCATAAATCAAATTTTGGGGTGGAACTTTTCTATTATCGTTGTAGCGAAATATCGTAAACCAAATCAACGTAAAGTGACTGTATCAAATGCTTTCAGTTTATATAATATTGCTACTTACAAATTTGCATTTAGACATTACCTGTGACCCTCCAAAATCAGAACAGCACACCAATACAGTACTGCTGCTGCATGATTAGCAAGTTCTGAACAGCAGTTAAGTCTGTGTACATGAGGCCATAGAAAAAGATAAAGGTGGTCCCCTACTTACGAATGTGTTACATTACGAGAAACTGATCATGTCAAAAATGCATTTAATACACCTAACCAACTGAACATCAGTCTAGCCGAGCCTACCAAGCATTTTAAATGTGCTTAGAAGACTTGCATTAGCCTACAGCTGGGCAAAATCATTAACAGAAAGCCTATTTTATAATAAAGTGTTGAATATCTCATGTAATACAATGAATATTGTACTGAAAGCACAAATTCCTAAAGCTGAAAATTCCAAAGTCAATTGTTCAAATGCAGGGGACCACCTGTATTTAACAACTAATGTACCATGATGTGACGTACCATGCAAGGTGAGAGTACTGCGAGTCAGTGGAACAAGCAACCACCTCACATCCCAACTTGCGGAACTCCTCAACACGGTCTGAGAAGGCGATGATCTCAGTGGGGCAGACAAATGTGAAGTCCAGTGGATAGAAGAACAGCACCAGATACTTGCCCTTGTAGTCATCCAGAGAGATCTCCTTGAACTGACCATCCACCACTGCAATGCCCTTAAAGGCTGGTGCAGGGCGGGCAAGGGCAGGCACTTGGTTGCTGCTCATGGTTAATGTAGAGGAGTCCTGTGGGGTACAGTGGCAAGGTGTTTATTTCATCAACACTATTTCTGACCTCTGCCTGCACCAAAGCACTGCAGTATATGATGAATGTAGTGTATATAATTTTCTTTGTTTAGAGGTTAATGACCAAAACCAGTACCTGTTTGTTTAAAGACCTAAACCAGTACATGTGTCAAAAATTAAGCAATGTTAGAATTTTGCAAAAGCCAGTGCACAGGTTGGCAATTACAGAATAAATACTGCCGATCTAGAAAAAAAATAATGGAAGTAAGACCAATCTATGTCTGGATAAGGATAGTGAATAAAAATGCTGCTAAATTAACTTTATGTAGCCTTAGTCTTCAAGAGATGGGATGGAAACCTGAACAGCTACAGCAATGTACAGTATCCACACTGTGTATAACCATATCTAACAAGGAACAAATTTTTAGCCAAGGCATTGTGTGGCAATGAAAATTAAGGATCTGAAGTGTTTGTTTTGATCATAATGGTTCCAACAAGCTTGCATGCATTGGCCTTGGTCACGTATGACAGCTCTCCACACTGCTCGATCTCTAGCAGCCTCTCTATTCAGTCCCTTATCCCTAAGGTCACACCATATGACTTCGTCCCGAGTCTCTGTGTGCCAAGATTATAAAAGCTGCAACAACAGGAAGGATACAACTATGCAGATTAAAGTATTACACATAGGCATGGTAAATGTAAGTGTGTGCACCATGGAGTACTTCCTTGAAAATTCATTCATAATACACAATCACCTTTCTGCAGCAGAAGATATGGAAGAAATGTTAGTATTCTGTAGAGATATTTTTTACAGTATGTGAAGGCACCTGTTTGAATAGAAATTATATGCAGTATAATGAAGCACAGGGGCTATCAAGAAAATATGCTGCAATAAAGACAGACTTATGAAAGACTTGTGGCCACTGCTCCAGTTGAGTGTAAAAGGACTCAACAAGGAAATACAGTGCAATAGATGGCATTTTGGACGACTGTCCTCCATTTATAGTTTTGGGAGCTGGAATGCCTGAAAATAAGAGCTCAAGGTAAAGCATTAGTTACCCTTCAACTTCATTTGCACAAAGCAAATGCTGTGCAGATATGCCTTACTATTCCACACCTTTATTACCCAATACTGTACCTTATCTGCATTCATAAAATTAGTCCCTGGTAAATTTACCACCAAAGCCAATCCTTCCAACCAAACCAAGGCGAATCATTCACTGCTGTTCACATCAGAAGCAAATATCAGAAAGCATAGGCCATTCATCCCTCACACAACATACAGTACTCCGGTATATAGTATACAATGTATCTAGAAGTCTACAACATAATCCCTGATCAATCTTCATGCACAGATGGCTGATGAAAATCCAAGGGTTGCTTAAGCAGTTCCCTATTCTTAAACACTTTCAGAACAACACCTGCACCAGTAATCCTTAAATTTCTAAAATCCTCAAAGCTAAGCTCATAAGCTAATCCTGCTTGGAAGACCAGTGAAAGCCCTGCAAAGACACTTAAAGCAGACTTGTGATTTACTGTAGTATGTGATGGCAGAAGCAGTTTGACAAGAGCAATTACACAGAAAATATTGTAATATTTCATACCAGCACTCTTCTAAGCAGAGGTGTAGTGTTGGAGTTGGTGTTTGGAGTATGTATAATGTATGCATTACTTCTTAATGGCTACATTATAAAGTTCATCTATTATATGCTTTTTTTTTTTTTTTTTTTTTTTTTGCCATAGACTTTCAGGGCTTATTGTTTATATGAACTTTATTTTCTTATCTAACAATCTCTCTTATGCAGCAAAAATTTATGGAAAATATGTAGTTCACAAGTAATATAAGCAAACTATGTACAACGAACTGACCCCTTATTACATTATTTAATATTATTTTTAGTGCCAATTATGCAAAGTACAATGACTGATGCATGCTGACACATCCACACCTCCTACAGTAATATCAAATTACTGCAAAATACTGGTTATGCTAAACACTGCTCGGGTGAACACTAGAGACTGTAGATAAGAGACCCGACATTGCTGCTGGTTTCCAAGTGGCTGGTGAATTGAATACCATGTTGGGTCTACCAGTAGCAGTCCATCTTGGATCTCTGACTCCATACTATATAGTCACTGTTTAAGTATTACAACTCTGTTGTAAAAAATTGCAGTACCTATGTCAGATAGGTGGTAGATGGTGGTGACCATCATCCACTCGCCTGTTGTAGTGCTGCCTACTTCTTCCTTCCCCATCATTCTTTATCAGTGTCCCTCCTCTCTATTTCTCCCATCTTTCCTGTCATTTTCTATTACTTTTCCTTCCTTTTCCAGTGGCTTTACACCTAGTGACAAACCCAATGGTTTCCTGTAAGCCTGGAAACCACTTACAGTGCTGAGTGGTAACCACATAACCAACCCATACGTGTTCCCTACGTGTCAATAAGTGAGTTGACAGAAAGTTAGTGCCCCTCCCCATAAAACAACTAACTCAAAGACAAACAATTACCCCTTACAGGCCTGTAGCATCTGGCTACAGATAACACAGATTGATAAATGCGGAAATCTTGTAAATGAAGTACTGTAGTATAATTTATATCTTACGGCCTTTTGGCTACATATTCCACAAGATTTACTGGGTAGATGTGGTGACTGCTGAACCAAGTACAGGTAACTAACTTTACATTAGCATATTTTCTTAATACAGTAGATGCTATCTTCCACTCTTCCCTATCAACAGTGCTGATTAACAAACAGTAACTGAGTCTGAAATAATATCCAGGCTGAATATAAGCACACAAAAATGATGGGAACTTTTTTGTGGCATTGTTGTACTCCTGGCCACCACCTAATGCTACATTTATTTAGTCCTAGTGTCCTTTAAGGCACTGTTAGATTTGGCATGCCTGGTGATGGATCAGCAAGCAATGGAGACAACTGTATTGGAAGATGAAACAAGCAGTATAACGTTTCGTAAATCAGGCCACCACAACAACGTAGTTGCCAGATCACTATATAGTAATGACTAAATTATTGACTTTTTGTGTTCTGTGACTACCCAGGGTTCACCAGCACATACAAAGTATGTGTTTAACAATCTGCATATGGATTTAAATAAAAAAATATAAAAATAAAAAATTATGAAATGAAAATATTTATTCTGATAGGTCATGTTGTCAAAACACCAATTAGCCTATATGAATAATTTTAAAGGACTATGAGCAGACTTCATTAAAAAATGCCCCAAGAGATGCAAATGAGACAAATGATACATCCCAAATTACCATTTTGGAGAAGTCTGCATTTGCAGAAGCAATGGCAGAGCCCTGTGGGTCCAGAACGTAGATGTCAGGTCTTCCTATCTAAAGGGTCTCTAGTGAACATTATTTTATCCACCCTACTGTATAAGGCTGGGTAAACAAAACTACAGTAATTTCAATTTTTCATGTCATCAATGATCAACAGACAGTTCAATTTATGTAGAAGGTGAGCATTATCATTTAGGTACTAAAATTACAGACACTAAACTCAATATGCATCAGTTAAGAATACAGTATTAATTACTGTTTCATCATTCTGGAGAAGAGCTTTGTAAGAGAAACTTTTCTTTTTTTCATTATTTTTTTTACCTTAGCTCCTTGATGGTATGATGTACGGCTTGAAGAGCAAGCTGACATTGGGTCATCGCTGTGAGAATCCTTTGAATTGAAATATGAAACAGCATGTATTCAAATACAGCATAACATACTGATATATAAATATACTGTATAATGGCCAATGATGAATGTCCCCTTATGTGAAAATTCAGCCATGACATCAGATTATGAATACAGCAAAAGTCCTCTCATTCGGTGTCTGTTCTTACGGTATTTCCGGTCTTTCGGCGTTTTTCATAAATCGTCCCATTACGAAAGTTCTCTGCTCTTCCAGTCCACACGCTGAGATAATCGGCACCTGCAACAGGGTCACCAGCTCACCGCTGGTACCTGTGCGACCGTAGTTGCCAATTTGGTGTTGTTGGCGCTAGATCTAGCACTTTTCATAATTTTGCCCTTTTCATAATATTTTAGCACCAATAAATATTAGATTTTCTTCTATATCTAGCGCATTTTGAAGTCCAATTTAGCATGAAAATTTGAACAGTTTACCTATAGATTAGAGCATTTTAAAGTTTAGCTCATTGCTTTTGAAGATCTCTGCTTGCCAACACTGCATGCACTGTTGGCCATCATGACTTGTGAGTGTCTGATTTTGTGAGTGGAACCTTTCAAGTCATGCTATTTTAAGGTATACATATGTAAATACACCTAGGTTATGGTAAGTTCATGTGAACTGTATCATTAAATACATTAAATATAAGTTGTTTATTAAATATTTAATGCTTAGGGTTGACCAATAATACTTGCTAGACACTGCGATTGCACTGGGGTGACTGACCATGATTGCTAGAAACTTTTCGGAGGGTTTTTCCGGTCATTCAAGAGCTTCTGCTCTTTCAGCACCTGCTTGGTCCCGAAGATGCCGAATGAGAAGACTTTTACTGTAAAAAATATTTTCATGCAACAATCTGCTCATGCACCCCTTCTTGACTTATATGTTCTTAATTCTGACACACTGTGAATTAACAAACTTTGAAATCAGGCAAATCATTAAATGATTCTAACAGTTAAAAAAATAAAATAAATAAAAAAATAAAATAAAAATAACATACAACACTGACAAGATAATCACAACGATGAATTCAAATCCAATACCTTTCTTGCTCTTTTTGGCAATTCGTCACTTCTCTCCGCGGCTGCACTTCTTTTTTTGGATAATGGCATTGTTATTCACTGACATGCATCACTGGATTCCTAAAATATAGAATGAACATCTTCAATTTACAATTAAGATAAAGACTCTTACTCTTGGAGCAGTATATCAGAGAGGCTTACTCTTTCAGCAGTTTTCAAAACTTACTGTAGTGTAAAAATGGTAGTCCCATACATTAAGACAAAACAAGAGGTACAGTAATTACAGGTATCATCACCTTGGGAAGTGCAAAATTCTACATGACATTTCAGGAACTTCACCTCATTTGATGCAGTGGTTTCAAAGGCAATTCATTCTGGTAAACAACTTTGATAAACTACACCATGGATTCAATTAAAAGACACTTTGTTTATGGGACGTATCCTACAATAAACTGAAAAGCCGTCTCAGCTCTTTCACCACTACGATCTCATCTAGTTCTACTCTTCCTAGCGCTAGACAATTTTGGTCAGTTATAAGAGCGTGAACAGTCAAAGGGTTGATACCAATTCTCTGGTTAGCATAACACATTTTCCAACTCAAACCAACAATGATAATTACACTGCAAGTACTGTACTGTCAATGAAAATTCTTCACAGAATAATGTATTTTTGAGTTGTAGCATAGTATTGTATGAGTATGATATAATCACCACTTGAATTATGACATCTGTAGCTACAAGTGTATCTTGTTGCAAAATTAAACTAAATGATTACTAACGTTCTAACAAATCATGTTTTCTGGAAAAGCAATTCAGAGACATCTACCTGACAAAAAGGTAGTACAGCTGTACTGTATTTTTTTTTTTTATAATTCTTGTTATACACATCTGCAACAGTTTTTTGCTTAAAGCACAAACACCCACAAACAATGCTGCCAATTAATTACTAACACCATTATATCACACACCCTCAAGACACTGGCTTCAAGATCACAAAAGCCCCACCTTACTGTATTCATTCATATAATTAGCAGCACCCTGTACCAGTACACATCAACAAGGAACCAGTGTTGATAACTTGTAAATGGTCTGGCTGCTTCTGCTAACAGTACTGTACAGTATAAAAAAAGATGTACATATGTACTACACTATCATGCAAAGTAAAGACTAAATGTAACCATTACTGCGATACATTACTTGAACAATGTAGCTACTCTACCTTACTGTAGTGATTTTAAAACTGGCATAATCCTGGGATAATGTAGTACACTCACAGTAGCTATGGCATTTTAAAACTCTACCATCAATGAAAGTACTCAACATATAAATTCCCTGGTCTTTACATACCATGCTTAAACAATTACAATGCAGGCTATTAATACAAGCTGAAGTCACGTCAATGATCCAATTTCTTCTGGAATCGCCGACCAATATGCACACATTCTTTCTGGCTAACCCTCACATGATCTCTACATTTAAACTACTTTATTCCAGAATGCCAGACTATTTTATTCACCCAAGAGCTAATCATAGGAACCAGTTTTAATACTGATACCATTAACCCTCTCATGTTTGGAACAACTTAGCATTTTATTCCATTAGCTCATATGAACTGCAACCAGATGATACCTCTAGGTTACAGTTTTAAGAACTCTGGATCAGAAATTTTACTACCCTGAAGATCATTCAATAACATAACATAAATGCCTAATGCTTCACCACACAAAAATCAAGCGATGGTAACCACACATTTAAAGCAATCATACATAACACTGTAGTTTTAAATTAGCACTGTAATATGAAAGTACATGCAATCCTACACTGCCCTATGAGAAGAGTAGGAGCCCAGGGCTAGGCAGTTGGTCCCAACATTTAAGATGAGAGTGATCAGCCTCACTCATCCCTGAGTGGCATTACATGAGCAATCAACCCCAACCACCCCATGGATATGAACTTTCACCAGCTCAATCCGAATGGAGCGCAATAATTACCCACTAAATCATCAGGTGCCAAAATTTGGTTATATGGTTACCACCCAGTGTAGTAAATGGTTTCCTGGTGTAAGGGAACCATTTGGCTTGTCACTCAGTGTAGAGTCACCCACAGGCAGAAGGAAGAGGAAAGAACGGAAAGAAAGACAGAAGAGGGAGTGTAAAGTTACCTGTAGGCAGAAGGACAAGGAAAGAATGAAGGAAAGGAAGACAGAAGAGGATGGAAGGAAAGAAGGATGGAGAGGTAAGGGCAGACACCCGAAAGCAGCACTACATCGAGTGAGTGGATGGTGAGCGCCCCCACTTACCACAATATGAAAGTACACTAGCTACTAACTTCCCCATTAAGCTCACACAAAACCATTAAAGGTATTGCACTTAGTGATTACAATGATGCTTCATCTTGCTGAAATAAAAAAGTAAGGGAATAAAAAGGATATAAATATACTACCAACAGATTTTTTAAATGCACAGAATATTCTAAAAACAAAATGATGCAATCCATCAGACCACACTGACAAAGTACTGTACTTAAACTTACAGCAAATCCTTTTTTTTTTTTTCTTTTCTTCCCTGCTGTAAAGGTCAATGGTTAACCTACTGTGGCCTAGTACTGTATATTCACAGCCAAATGACCAGTCTACTCCCTCTGGTGGCATTACATTATCAAAACTTTAATCTCTCGGCAATCAAACCTACTGTACACAGGACCATCACTCCAACTTTCTACCCAACAGATCACCAGGCACCTGTAAGGTACCGTATTGCAGAACTTGTAATATAAAACCTACCCTAGTAGCTGATAAACACTGGTTCCGAGGCTTCTCAAATCTGCCTCTATCTTCCTCTATCCTTGTCACCACAAACTTTACAGGCACTCGCTTGGTTACAATTGTTGTTTTACTTTCTTCATCCTTGTCCTCTTCATTATCAGGGATAGTAAATGAGACTGTTCGTGCTCGTTTTCTCCCTTCCAACACAGGGGTTCGATCAGGCTTCAGCAGTATGCCTTTGACATTACTCTCTAAAGGCGGTGATGGCAGTTGTTTCTGTTGTGGCCCCAGGTTTGTTTGCATGCACTCTCTCTCTACTGGTACAGGTAGGTTTTGACTTTGTTCCCCTTTTGTGCTCGATATTTCCCTCTCACGCCCAATGATAGACGTGTAGCTTGCTGGAACAATGGAGAATTCTTCTGAATCCTCTTCACTGATATATCCCTTGTTGTCTTTTCCACTGGATTTCTTTTCACCTTTCTTTTTCTTTTTCCCACAGCACAGCATGTCATCTTACTATCAACCTCTAACATGTAAGGCGTGGAACTTATGAGGAAAGCCGAGAGAATTTAGAATACCGTACTTATGTCTGATTAGATAACCTGATATACTTGATCCTATCGACATGGATTATCTACTCAGCTATATCTAAAGTGCTTTATAACCCTGGAAAAGCTCTTCTTCATCCAGTACAGCACAGTGATAAGTGACCCGATAATCCTTTAAAAGCCCTTCTCTTCAACCTCTGACATAAATCCTTTCACTACAATTTTTCTAAGGTACTCTTCCTTTGGCCAGACTATCTTATTCAATCTATAAAAATTTCCCACAGTTTAAAGGTCAGAAACCATTATCCTCTCATGGTCAAGTCTTGTAACACAGTACAAATTCAAATCCAAAATGCCTGGGTCTAAATGAATAATGAGAAAAGGGATAATTTTTGAGAAAAAAAAAAAGAAGCCTACAATACCATGAACTGTACATTCAATGAAGTACCTTGTACTGTATTAGTATTTTATGTTATACTAGTCCACAAGTAAATATGGTCTTCAAATATGTACTGGTTGTGAGGATATACAAGCAATGCCATATTGCATGAAAAAGTACAGTACTTTGAAAACTCGAGGTTTTTGGAATTGAGAGAGAGAGAGAGAGAGAGGGCAATGTTCTGAAAAGTACAACTACTAGTATTGTACTTCCCATTCTAGTAGTAAGCCAGTACCTGTACCTCAACTGTCAATTTTTACGGAACACTTTTAAAGGCCGTATCCATTTCCCAGAATGGGGCAAAACGGTTAACATGGGATATCGGGGAAACTTAAGACTTTGGGTATGCTTCACCAGACCTCTTCATACCTGTTTTGAGGGAAGTGGGCAGTCAATATTTTTCTACTACTATTGACATCAGCAGAACCAGGACTGCTCCCCTTGTTACACAGGAAACACCTCTTTTTTTACACCAAGATTAGAATTCTTTAAATAATGAACTGTATCTTTTCCTGAATACTACCTGGTACCAGTAAGTGTGTTTATACACCAACATGATACAATCCAACCTTGACAAACTATAGGTTTCATACTCATAGTAACTTCTTGTTCTAGTAGTAAAAAATACAGTACAGTACCATATACAGTATCAAAATACTCTCATCCCTAACCTAATCCATTATCAACTGTTAAAATGAACAAACAATTCACTCTGCTCTACATTAACCTGAACTTAATGTAGAAATGATAGCAGGCAGAGCTTGGAGCATGATCATGTCCCCCCCCCTCATTCTAAGCACTAAAGTGGGAAAAGCAATTTTAAAGTAGTAACAGATTATGGGCAGACCTTTGAATACCAAGATATATACAGTAATCTCAAATAAATCTGGCTGGCCATTTGTTCAGCCACCATCCAAATGTGCATTGCCCTATCAAGAACATGGGGGCCTGAGGCCAGACATTCATGGCCAAGGTGGCCAGTTCCTTGTAACAAACCTTCACATAAAGACCTTCAGTCACTTACAACCAAGTACCATTACACATGCAGCTGAGTACATTACTGCATAAAATAGGTGCATGCTTTTTCTTGTACTGCATAATATTCTTGCATGCATTTTCCTGGAGTGTCTCAACTGCAAAGGATGACTGAATTAAGAAACAGCAAAATATATACATGGCTTAACATCAAAACAATAATTAAATATGGCAAATACATGGCCTACCTACTTTACTACATGCATCTTAAGTCTGGCAATACTTCAGGAATCAATACAACTTCAGCCAATATCACAGGCTCAATCAATAATAAGTGCAACAGGACATGACATGGTATTGTAACTACTCATGGTAATTCACTTCATACTTTCACAGTAATTTTACTTTATTCATTTACTAGGATATTTAACACCAATCACAACCCACAAGGATGTAAAGCATTTAAAATTTTCTTTAGCTTTTTACCCACACATCCAAGGTATTGAAGAGTGGTTTACCTGATACCTCCTGATCAACTTTATACTGTAACTTGATTTTTACTCAGTGACATTCATACGTGCCCATAAAGCAGGCAACAGAACACTCCTGAGGGCTTAATTTTCTAATATTGCACAACAAACTACTTCCTATATATCAGCACCTGTGAAAAATGCAGTAACTACCTAGTAGATGCACTTTGAAATATAAAATTCAGACTTATGACTTACTTCACACCAGTTATTCAGTACTCAAGCCATGTTCCGTAACTTTTCACAATCACATTATAAAGTTCTATGCCCTCAGAACTTTAACTATGTACATAACATTAACTTAAAAACTACTTTACTGTATTACCGGTCGATTATGAAGCACTGCAGCAGATCCTAACTTCCAGGCAGACACGACAGTAGAAGTGAGCGAGTTCCCTTCTTTCAACCACCACGAGGCATTTCCCGGGTCTTTTGTAACTAATGCCTGAGGCTTGTCTCCCCCCATAAGCCTCCCTCCTTTCCGCCGTCCTCCCCTCCTCTAATCCTCCGTCCATTTCCCTTACCTTACCTCCCCGGGCCCATTGCTGGAGAGTTCTTCCTCCCGACCACGCTGCTTTCATCTCCTTACGAAAATCACTATTGAATTTCATCACTAGTTTTCCTTCCCTGATTTTATTACTCTTTCATTTTTTAACTTTTCGCCCTTCTCCCCTCCAACTCTTTTTTTTTCTTCACCCCTACTCACCTCACCCGAATTCCCTCCTCTCCTCTCTCCACCCTTTGGCACCTTCCACGTCCCTCCTTACCGTGCCTAATGCCTATATGCCCCTCTACCAGTATCCATTTCTAACGTTCCTTCCCCTTCCAGAACTTTCTATCTACCGCGTTAGATTGTCATGCTTCGTCACTGCCTGTTACCATTACGTTATAGTTTTTTCGTACATTTCTTTCAGCAAAAACCCACCAAGATCATGATGACATCTCTTTAAAACCCAAGCACGTAGGCGAACAACATACTTAAAAACATAACTGATAAGATTAAATCAGTGTCTTTAATTCTGGGACAATAAAATGCAGTCACTGCTATTGAGCTTGCCGGTACCAGGCTTGACAAGGCAGACATTCACACATCCGATTATACAAACAAAATTACTCACTACCACTAAATGAACCAGCGCCATACTTGACCCGGATATTCACAACTACTATCTTGTCATGGTCGAGAAAGGCTTACCTTCGAACAGATATGAGAAATGATACAAGCCTGAGAAGTGGCGGGGAGAGACTGAGAAGGCAGCCTGGCAGGGAAGGCGGGAGTTGCTATGGTGGGGTCTAGGGCGGCTGGCAGTACGGGTGCCAGATTCGCCTTTTAGCCTCCAATTATCTTTTTTCCTTTAATTCTTTTAATATAACGATTGTCTCGGAACTAATGAGAGCTTTTAATTCTTATGATTGAAATATATGGTACGATGCAATACTTTCAATAATCAGTACTTTTTTTACAGTTGTAAAAACCAACTAGTTGCTGTCATGCCGGCGGCACATTTATGCGTGAACATTACGTAAATTTATCCTGGAATGATTTGTTTAATTGCGGGTTTATTCGTCTCCAGTCACGCTCGCTTCATAATAATATTTTCTACACTAAATTTAATGTGTGTGTGTGTGTGTGTGTGTGTGTGTGTGTGTGTGTAGACGTCCCAGATTCGTTCACGCACACGAATCTCCAAAAGTGTGACTGTTATATTTTCTTCCTCTGTTGTTACCCTGTATTTCTCAAGACACATCATGACGTTATCAGAAAACGAGTGTGATGTTACGGTTGTGTTGTGCCGACTAGACCGGATATTCGTAATAGAGTGCGTGTGTTTGTTCATCCATGCTTGTGTGACTGCCTAAGTGTGTGGAGCGGGATGAGGAATGTAAAGACGGTTGAGAGGTGTGCTTTACGTAAATGATGTGTGCTGCAGATGTCCTGGCCTGAATAAAAGATGCATGTGCGAGTAAGAGCATATTAAAGACGTTCATGAGAGCATTCAGGAATTGCATAACGTGCAATGATTGAATGTGTGTATACTTATATAAGGCTAGGCCTATTTATTTTCATAAGTATGGGCGTTGCGTGTGTCCATGAATTAATACACTATAATTCCTCTTGACTTTACCGAAGATTTGCTTTGTCTTGTGGTTTAGGCCGTTTCCCACAGATCAGTAGACAGGCATACAGCATTGTGGCCGCAGTACTTTTTTTTTTTTTTTTTTTTTTTTAACCGGCGCTGTGTTCTGAGGTCAGTCTTTTCATTCTTGCAATTCAGTATTCAAGGTAAAGAGACATTGACTTTAGCTCAAGCTGAAGTAGAAAAAGGGTACCGTAATGTGTTGGCAGTGTCTACGAACACTGAGTGTTGTACACAACGGTACATTGTACTTATATGTTGCACAGTACTTTTACAGACCTTCGTTCATTAGCGCATATATTACGATGTGCAGTAGCATTTTTTTTATAGGAATGGGGCAGGTTCAAAATGGCTTCCTGTACTATAGGATATAGGAGCATTCGCGCGAAAACGGTCGCAAAACCCAGTTCTAATTAAGCTTATGAACCGAAAGACCTTCTCTATTCAAGTGCACTCGCAAAGTCTCGCTAACCTTCGAATGAGTAAATTCGAACTGCAAAAATATTGGTTTTGTTCTTCCTTTCTTACTTCTTCATCAGTCATAACTCCAAAACAAAAAGGCGTACGTGAACGTACTGTACGCCAAAACGCTGCTATAACCTAAGTACGCCAAGCCCGGAACACTTGAGAGAGAGAGAGAGAGAGAGAGAGAGAGAGAGAGAGAGAGAGAGAGAGATTGTACATTACATTATTTCGTGATGTTGTAAAAGAAGGGGTAATGAACAAATTATGCATTCGTGTGAGTTTATTTATAGAAACTAATACGTGTACTCGTAGTGCATGAACATGTTAAGTACTTTTAGTATGGTAGACGGAAATCAAGAGGACGATCATCTGAAAGGGTGAAGTGAAGAGAAGACACAAGTGAGGACAATGTGAGGTAGGGAGAAAGGGAAGGAGGATGAGGGAAGAGAGAGGAGGAACGTTAGGGTTAGAGCATCACATGACATTCCAGCTCCCCCACCGCCACCTACACCCAAAAACTCACGGCCAATTTCACTTTCACGCTCAGCGTTTTAACACGATACAGTACAGTCACAGTTCCTTTATTACTGTCATTCGTTTCTCTGTACTCTTGTCATCCCACTGTTTCACGCCTACGGGTTAATGAGGGTATAAACACACCTTCAGTAGTCCATGCAACCTCTGATGAATATTAAGTCTTGCGAAACAGGATGGTATCATTTTCGACAACTCGCCCTAGCCTATGCCACCGTGCGAGATTCAGGCTGTGTGTGTGTGTGTGTGTGTGTGTGTGTGTGTGCTTTAACTCCTCCAAGGCTATTTGATGGATCTGAATGAGCTTCCAAGGTGAGTTCATCTTGTTGCTTTGATGGTCTTCCAGTATATAGTTTTCCAGCCACGATTTTTAGGGGGTCACCTTTCTCCCCCCCCACCCCACCCCCCAAAAAAAAACATAGTAAAAGGAGGGAAGAGAAGGCTTTGATATCTTAGAAGATGTTGTATAATAGACTTTCATCCATGCGATATTTGGGAAGCGTGACCCCTCCCCTCTCCAGTGATTCATGGGGGGTCAGCCCACCACCCAAAAATAAAAACGATCGGAAATAGAAGGATTTGAATGAAACTTCTCAGGTGAGTTCGTCTGGTTACTCCGAAGGTCTTCCTTTATGTACAATTTTCCAGCCATTATAAAGGGGGGGCCAACCTCTTCACTAAATCAAAAATTCTCAGAAATAAAGGACAGATATGGCTTGCTATCTAATTGCGTGTACAATGGACTCTCATCCTTAGTGCATTATTTGTGGAGTGTGATCACCCCTCCCCCCTCCTAAAATAAAAAGAATCAGAAATAGGGCAACTGAGCACATGGATTTTAGTGAAACCTACAGTACATACATGTCGCTTGAAAGGGTAGGCAGCGTCCCTGTTTTCTGTGAAGGCTTGGGAAGAAACAGCACACCTACTTTGTTATTATTATTATTATTGTTGTTGTTGTTGTAGTTGTTGTTGCTGTTGTAATGCTAAAATGGTAAATAGGAGATGGGGTTGGTAAAAGGGGTTTAGTATGTGAAATAAACCTGACCGAGTATGGCTGCAAGGTGTGGGTTACATTTTATTAGTGTTGGGGATGAGTGTTATTTTCTCTATAGTCTATTCATCCCCCTTCTCCACATTACGAGGCCTTGTAACTTCATATATATAGTTGTTTACGAAGTTCTGGTGCAATGAATGGGTAACACTAAGAGGTAAAGGCAGTACTGTATTAAGTTTCACTGGGCTAAATAGGGTTAAGTGAGGCTTGTTACGTAAAATTAACGCTGTTTTAAGCAGACTCAGCAGTGTGGTTCAGCTGGGACGCAAAATGAATAAGAATCGATTTGGGTGCTTTTATAAATTCGCAGAAGTGAACATTAATTTACTTCTTCAATCATGTATTTATTCATTTTTGTTCGGCTGGGACGTAATATTCACTTTGTCGTGATATTTGAAATGGAGTTGTGTGCATTTACCTATTCACAAAGTAAACATTTAGTATATTTTATGAAAAGTGTGTCCGTGTAATTTGTAAAAGAGAGAGAGAGAGAGAGAGAGAGAGAGAGAGAATAACGTAACGTAAGGTTAAAGTGACGAAATTTCTACAAACTACTGTCATGGGGCCGTGATTGTGACTGAAAATTTCGTAACACTTATACTCCGTACCTATTTATTCTTCACATTTTCACTTCACTGTTCTCTTGTATGTTTTTGATGTATACTATATCGATATTAAAATTACATAACGTAAAGAGATTAGCAAGATATAATATGCAAAACTAATATTGTTAAGGTTCGTATCGTATCATTTATAAAAGCTCCAGTATGCTTCCATGCGTAGGCCTTGGTCATAATAGAGGTTCTCCACGCTGCTCTATCTCTGGCAGCCTCCCTGTTCAGGTGTTTATCCCTGAGGCTATACTCTATGACCTTGTCCCAGCGTCTTTTTTGGTCTGCCTCTCGCAAGCCTACCCCTGACTTTCACACTTTTCACCTTCCTTACCCAACTGACATTCTCCATCCTCTCAACATGCCCAAACCATCTCAATCTACCCCTCCTCATCACAACACAAATACACTCCAGTCCCATCCTTCCTCTCAACTCTTCATTCGTAATCCTATAGTCCCCCCACGCCTCGCATTCAAGGACGCACAACACATCCATCCAATCGCTGTCGTTTCTGTACGTCTGAGCCTGCGAATATCCCCTTCCTTTATTGCCCAGCTCTCACTACCATACAGCATTACACTCCTAACGCAAGCAGCTCTTAGCACGGAGGGAGAGGCAACAGCTTCCTGATCTACCTCCAACCACTCCTCACCTCTAGCCATAGCTCCGGCCCCACCTCCAGCACATAACACGTCCCCCAAATTACAAAACTTCACACACTCGAGAGCCTAAATCGCTAAGGAAGAGGCATTACGAAGCCTCCTATGGCACTTAGATTATGCCTACGCTCCTAAATCTCAAGATAGTGACTGCCATAATCTGAGACATGTAGCCCGGACAAAAAATAATTAAAGGTTCATATTAACCGCTGAGAAATCTCCCTCGAAATCCCGTAGCTTACACCAAGGTCCAGTGAGCAGAGTATCTCACTAGACTTTGGCCTATCTTATCGTGTAATGAGTTTGATCGTAGTCCAAATGCTTTCGGAGATTCGGTAAAACATCTACAGTACTGCAGTGATTTATTCTTCATCTATACACGGCATTATCTACTTGTAAGTTACTATTGCAAATTATGTCTATTTTTAAAGATGTAAATACAAGAGGAAGTAGGCGTAAGTTGCAACGGTACATCAGTTAGGAGGAAACAGTACGAAGTCTTCTATGTCAGAGGGAAAACGAACACACAATCTCCCGGAAGCCAGGGATTGTGATAGGGGATAATTATTGTGAAGGTATGGACAGCCTACTGATAGCAGATAGTGTTGTACTGGGAGAGTTGATAGTGACAGATGGTGATGAAAGTGACATTACCAACACGGAAATAATATGGAAAAATTACTCATATCCCACTGGAGGCTTGATTACAAAGGCTGATAACTCCTCTAACTTTAGTACATTACTCACTATGTAATTTAATTCCCTTCAACAAAAATACTTATTATGCACATTTAATAATGAGGTACTGTATACGGAACACATCAGACCCCTACGAACTTTCTTGAGTATAGGGTCTTGTGAACAGATCTACCTGTAAACTCAAAGTGCGAGGGATAGCTAGCTAACTAACTAGATAAGTGAATAAAAATAAGTAAATAAATAAAAAGAAAGAACAAGACAAGGGACACCATTCATAGCCGGTCCCACCCCTGCAATACTGTAAGAGGAAATTATTTTCTTGGGTGTCGGAGGGGCGAATTTCAGGGGTCCCACCCTCTGTAGACTCTGGTCCGGGTAAAAGTCCACTACATTGTAAAGTTTCGTGTGCCTATGTTAGAACTATGACGTTGTCACTTCTGGGGGCATTCCCTCCCCCCGTGGGGGTAGCCATCTGGGGTTCCACCTTGCCTAAAACGTGGCCGGGGGAGACGCCTACCAATATGCAAAATTTCGTGTTCCTAGGCTAAAAAAATGGCTGTGCATAATGGCCTTGCCAGTACCCCTTAAGGTCGCCCCCTCCCCTTTGAGATGCGATCCTCGGTAAATCTACCCTCCCAAAACGTGGCCAGGGAGAACCTCTATCAGTTTGCAAAGAGTTATGTTTTTTAGTCAAATGCTCGGGCAGTGCTTCACGACTTCGGGCGAGACCACAGCCTCCCCCCACCCCCCCACCCGACCCCTGCGTTGGCCGGCCATCCTGGATCACACCACACTTCCACCATGGCGCCAGTGAAGCTCTACCAATGAGCAAAAGTTCGTGTACCGTGGTAAAAACCGGCCATTTCTAACGGTTTTGAATGGGACAGCCGGGGGATGCCGCTCCTGTGGTGGGTGGCCCTCGCGGGTCCCACCCTGGCTGACACCTGGCCTGGGAGGGTGTGTACCACTGTGCAGAATTTCGCTTTCCTAACACTCCTACCATAATGCCTGGACCACATTGTTCAGGAAAGTACAGTAAGTCAGTGAGGGAGGAAGGGAGGGAGGGAGGAAGTGTTACATTTAGGAATAATCACTATATTTGGCAGCCCCTGTGGGTCCGCAAAAAAGAAAAGAAAAAAGGAAAAGGAAGCAAGAAAGAAAGCTCTCTCTCTCTCTCTCTCTCTGACAAGCATCGATAACATGAGAGTGCTTCATTGCTGTTATGCAAGCCTTGTCACTCATAACCCCACTTGTTGTTGTGGACTTCGGCTCGTCGTCTTCTTTTTCTATCCAATTAGTTTGACGTATTGCACCTTAATCTCTTCTATGCTATTTATACTTTTTTTAAATTATCGATATACTCTCCACCATGAAAGTTAATATTAATATGTATTACGCAAAATAAAATCGTTTAGGAAGAGGTGTCGAAAGCTCCCAAGCGAATCAGAATACTATACTCTTCATCATGACCAGCAGTTCTTTACGTCAGAAAAAGAAAGAAAAAAAAAAAAAGTACGTCCCCCACACTCAGCTTTTCATAATATATTTTTACTTACTGATTTATTTATTTATTTATTTATTTATTTATTTTATTTTTACCTCCACTAAAAGGAATCCTACAATATGTTTAATCTCGTCTATCAAAGATCCCTAACCTCATTCAGCTCAGTTTATGGCAAGATGTAGTAGAGGCTATTTTGACTAGTAACCAAGGAGATGTAGTCAGACTGGAGGATAAATCTGAGTCGTAACCAAGAAGAGGCAGCCAGATTGAAGAATAAATTTGACTGGTAACCAAAGAGATGCAGTAGAATTGGAGGGTAATTTGACTAGTAACCAAGGAGATGTAGTCAGACTGGAGGATAAATCTGACTAGTAACCAAGGAGACTCATTCCTACCGCATAACTAAGACATCACATTCCACACCATAATGACTAAGTATTTAAGTTGTCTGAGTGGTATAGTACCCTCAAAAAAAAAAAAAAAAAAAAAGAAAGAAAGAAAAACATTTGATTATTGGACCGGTCAGACTCTTAGACCAAGTTTGTTTCCGCCTTTTTTTATTTCTTTTTTTTTCTTTTTTTTTTCTGCAATAGGTGACAAATGGGGACCTGAGTGTACCATCATCGTCGCGCGTAGTATTTCAAGAGGCGATTTAGGCAGCAAAACTGGAATATCTGTCAGCTCGTGTAGTTGATAGGCCCTGATCGAAGGCCTGCATTTCTAGTTGCCTTCGGAGCTTGCGTAACACCTCTTCCTGGGCGAATTGTTTATCTATTTTTTATTCATTTTATTTATTTGTTTATTTTACTTACTTATTCGGAAAGGCAGGAATAGAATATGGGAGAATATTAAGGTGTACCATGCAAAATAAATCGCTTAGTAAGAGGGGTCACGAACTCTACTGAGCCACTTGGAATATGACCTTTTTTTTTTTTTTTTTTTTTAAATTAGAATACCCAGTGCGAGACGTCAAGTATATGAGTGTCGCGCGCTTACTTTCCTCTTCTTGGAGAAAACTTTCCGCTCCGCCTTCAATGAACTAATCAAACCCCACTTATTGAATCTATCTATCTATCTATCTATCTATCTATCTATCTCCAAGTCAAATAAATTCGTCTGGAGAGAGCAGGAATGAACGATAAGATGCGTCATCGTAGTGAAGGGGTTAAACACTTCACTCCGGTGGTTTTCATCATCATCATCATCATCATCATCATCCAATTCTGTATCGCCCCATGAGGAGCGTAGGAGCCCGGGGCTAGGCAAGTTGGTCCTGACATTTAAGATGAGGGTGGCCGGCCTCACTCATCCCTGAGTGGCATTACGTGAGCAATAAACCCCAACCATCCCTTAGATATACACCTTCACCGGCTCAATCTGATTAGAGCGCCATAATTACTCACTAAACCACCAGGCGCCAAAATTTGGTTATATGGTTACCACCCATCGTAGTAAATGGTTTCCTGGTGTAGAGGAAACCATTTAGCTTGTCACTCAGTGCAGAGTCACCCACAGGCAGAAGGAAGAGGAAAGATGAGGGAGTTCTTCATTATTATTACTATTATTATTATTATTATTATTATTATTATTATTACTATTATCATTATCATTATCATCATCATCATCATCATCATCATCATCGCTACTTTCAGACTCTTTTATCCACCAAAGGACACTTTTCGAACTAGACCTTTCCCCAGCTGAGTAAAACCGTCTGAGAGTAGCAGAAATAAAGAAAACTAATGCGTGCACGTGGTGAAGGGGTTAGGGAGGAACACATGCTCTGCCTGTGGCCACCATAACAAAGAACAGCTGATCCCGAAACACCTGTGGTCTTGGTTTGCTGCTGTAATCACCTGCAGCATGAGGATGTGCATTGCCTTTACTGCTTCGACTACTGCTACTGCTGCTACTACTACTACTACTACTACTACTATTAATAATAATAATAATAATAATAATGGTAGTCCAATAACTGCTACAACAACAGTAACAATAATTTTTCTACTACTACCACTGTTACTTCTACTACTACTGCTACTACTACTACTACTACTACTACTACTATTACCATTATTATTATTATTATTATTATTATTATTATTATTTGTTGTTGTTGTTGTTGTTTTTGTTACATCGTGGCATCATAAATTTCTAGTTTACTTCAGCTGGGGGCTCCTTAGCACCATTGTCTTTGTGACTTATCCTGAATATTATACGTAATTAACCTTATATGGAATGATGTCATTTTACGCCAAGTCAGAGTGAACAGTGTATATAATTGTAGTCTTGCTTAACCCCCGTGCATGCCTCTATCGACCACGCATGCATTCTCTCACGCTATCGATCTCCTTGCTGTCGTCTCTCTCTCTCTCTCTCTCTCTCTCTCTCTCTCTCTCTCTCTCTCTCTCTCAAATTACGGTGATTTTTGTAAGCTGATCACAATAGAAGAACACCGGGACAGAGAATGAGTTAAAGACGGCTCCAGATAACCCCCTCCCGTTCCAAAAATCTCTCCTTATCTGAATCAGGGCGTCTGGAGATAACTGGAGATAACGAAGGGAAGGAACGCAAACAGAAGGTCAAAGAATAATTTTTTTGAATGATTTTCAGACCATGGGCGGGTGGGTAGCTATCATAGTGCTTTCAGATTTCACTCTTATAGCGGGTTTGGGTGAGCGAGGCACAAATTATTTCCTTATTCTGTAAAAGCGAGAGAGAGAGAGAGAGAGAGAGAGAGAGAGAGTCAAGCTCATAAAGTAAATACAACTAAGGAAGGTTTAAGAAAATTCAAAGTCCTTTATTTTAGTCCGTTAAGGAAGCTCCCTAGCACCTCTTCCTTAGCGATTCATTTTTGGATATGGCTGGTTAATATGCTTTTGTATGTTATCGATCAGAAGTATGACATTATTAGAATGATTTATGTAACACGAAGGAGGGTGAGGTTTAAGCAAAATAAATCGCATAGTAAGAGGTGTTAGGGATAGAAAATACAGGAGAAAATGTTTATGTTAAGAAGAGAATAAACTCCAATAATAAAGTAAAATATTCTCAGATGGACTTAGAGAATTATACGGTGGCTGGATTGTGCTGCATCATTGTCCTTTGATCTTATGAGTAATTTCCTGCGTTACTGCCTCTGCTAAGATCTGGGGACTACTACTACTACTACTACTACTACTACTACTACTATAACTAATAATAATAATATAATAATAATGCTAATAATAATAATAATAATAATAATAATAATAATAATAACAATAATAATAATAATAATAATAATAATAATAATAATAATAATGTGCCATTGGAATGCATACTACTTTTAGGTCTATCTGACATTCACAACAATAAGTCTCTCTTAAAATTAAACTGTTTCGCAGTACTAAGACCAAAATATACAACGTCAGTGTATTAAAATATTCAAGCACAAAAGACGTGAGAAAAATCTAAAATCGAAATCGTATCAGTATGTACTGTTTTTACTCTCACATGACCTAAAACTACCAGAAAAACGAGTTGTTGCAATACACTAATACTAGATGCAACAGGTCAACCCTGGAACTGTCTTCTTCTGTCTGTATTTCCTACTGCCTATGGCCTCCAGTCTTTTAAACGGAATGTGTCCAGGCATCTCGAAATGAACGGATCTTGAATTTGCCTCTCTGTTAATTTGTTTTTGTTGTTTGTTTTTTTGGAAGGAACAATCATGCGGATTATTGGCCTTTGATTCCTTCTTCCTTGCATAAAATAAAAAGCACATGAAGCTAGTCACGAAGAAGTGCTACGAATAGGATGTGGAGCCGAGGTGATACTGTCTTTACTTGCCACGAAGGAAGATAATTTGGGCCAAGTTAAAGTGACAAGGATACAGTTACAAAAAGAAAAGGCTTGTGAAATCGAAATCTTGAGTGGGTTAGCGTTCAGTACCGGAGCCGAAGTAACTTAATGGCCGAACTTGCCGTGTTGCTGTTGGCCAGTATTGAGCGTGTGCTGATGGGAGAGATGGTGATGCTGTGTTTAATGTGTGGAATGGAAATGACGGTGGCTGGGGTGTGATAAAAGACAGAGTAATCTTGTATTCATATCCATGTGTCTGTCTGCCTATCTGTACATCAAGAGGTCTGCCTATATTTATCAATCTTAGAGGTCTGCCTATATTTATCAATCTTATCTTTAACTATCTACCTGTCTATCGGTTGGTCGGTCTGTTTACGTACCTACTTACTTATCTATTTATTTATCTGTCTATCTACCTATCTATCTATGTACCTGTCTGTCTGTCCGTCTATCTATCTGTCAGTCTGTCTACCTGCCTACGTACTTACCTACATTTCTATCTTTGTATTTATCTATTTATTTATCTGTCTATATCTATCAATATATCTATCTTTTTTGCACTATCAGGAGCGTAGGGGCCCTGGGCTAGGCAACATAATCCCGATGTTTAAGGCAATTGATAATCCTTAAAATATAGTAGCAATAGACGCAAAGACAAATACAAAACTGCATTGATCTATGTTTATCTATCTGTCTGTCTATCCACCTATCTATCTATCGGTCTGTCTGTCTGTCTACCTATCTATCCCTCTATCTATCTATTGCCAGACGCCTTAATCCCGTAAGGGGTGGCCACAGACATACCGCCTCCACGTTGCCTTGTCCACTGTCACGTCGCTCGTATATCTCTCCACTCCCTACCTCCACCTCATCTTTGCTCTCCCTCTCCTTCCCTCCCCCTCCACTTCACTTATACACACTCTCCTACTCACTCTCTCATTCCTGTCCTCTCATTTATTATATTTATTGTAATTTTCGTTAGTTTTTTCGCATCAAAATGGGATGAGAGTGAAGAATATGGCTGGATGTAGTAAGTGCATTGAGAGAGAGAGAGAGAGAGAGAGAGAGAGAGAGAGAGAGTTGATTTGCCTCTTCCTCTCCGTTCTTCCTTCCTCATTTCCTCCCCTACCTGTCTTCTCCCCCACCTACTCCTTTACCCATCTTCTTCCTCCCCATCACCCCCCCATTCCCCACACTCTCCTTTCTCTCTCTCTCTCTCTCTCTCTCTCTCTCTCTCTCTCTCTCTCTCTCTCTCTCTCTCTCTCTCTCTCTCTCTCTCTCTCTCTCTCTCTCTCTCTCTCTCTCTCTCTCTCTCTCTCTCTCTCTCTCTCTCTCTCTCAAGGCAAAGCACAGGTTTTTTGGCAGCCTCTGTTCAACCATCGCTGCTACGTGACCCGTTTTTAACATCACTGGATTAAAGTGCATCCATTCCCTCTCTCGCCACTACCTCCTTAGCACCGTTCTCTTTGCGATTTCGTCTGTCTCTTTTAATGGTGATATTCTGCTTGGCTTAATTACATGCATAGGGATAAGTAGGGATACTGTGGAAAATAAATCACTCAGGAAAAACTGCTACGTACTCTTTAAAGAACATAAGAACATAAGAAGAGAGGATAACTGCAGTAGGCCGGTTGGCCCATGCTAGGCAGCTCCTAGAAGAGTAACTGAACTACTAGACTGAGATAAGGATAGCAAAGAAGAAGGCTCTCCCCCGCCCTCCAAACCCTCCAGCCGAAGCCGGCAGGAAAAAGTCAGAAAGAACACCACGCCGTATAGAAAAACTGGCGTGGACATTTTACAGGAAAGTGTGAAAGGAGAATAGAGACTATCATAGTGTAACCTGAAAAGAAAATTTAATTTTGAATTAGTATTGGTTATAATATTTTCTTTATTCTATATCCACCCCTTATTTGTCATATGCTTATCTAGCCTATGCTTGAAACTCTCAATGGAAGAGGCAGCAACTACTTTACTAGGTAGCTTATTCCATTCGTCTACTACTCTGTTACCAAACCAATTTCTACCGATTTCCTTTCTGAAACGGAATTTTTCTAGTTTGAAACCATTATTTCTAGTTCTATCCTGTATGCTCACTTTAAGTACCTTGCTAATATCTCCCTTATTTATACCATTCATCCACTTAAAAACCTCAATTAAGTCTCCCCTTACTCTACGCCTCTCTAGCGAATGCAGACTTAGTCTTTTCAGTCTGTCTTCATATGACAGGTTCCGGACGTCATGTATCATTTTAGTCATTCTTCTCTGTACATTTTCTAACGAATTAATATCCATTCTATAGTAAGGACACCAAAATTGTACTGCGTAGTCTAAATGTGGCCTTACTAATGCTAGATAAAGTTTCAGTATTACTTTAGATGATCTATTGCTCACGCTTCTCGAAATAAATCCTAGGACCCTATTTGCTTTATTTCTCGCATTAATACACTGTTGCCTAGGTTTAAGGTCGTTACTAATCATAACTCCTAGATCTCTCTCGCATTCAGATTTGCTAATTTCTTTGTTATCTAAGCTGTATTTAGTATCTCCAATGGTCTTACCTACGTTAAGTACTTTACATTTTTCAACGTTAAATTCCATTTGCCAAGTTTTAGACCATTTGGACAATGTATCGAGGTCTTTTTGTAAGTAATGGCAATCGTCAGTCGAGTTAATGATACGCCCTATTTTTGTATCGTCGGCAAATTTGCTGATTCTGCTATTGACTCCTAAGTCTAGATCATTTATATATATGATAAATAATAAGGGACCGAGTACTGAACCCTGTGGTACACCGCTAGTTACTAATCCCCAGTCCGACTTAGTTCCATTTATTAATACTCTCTGCTTTCGTCCTTTCAGCCAGGATTCTATCCATTTTAAGATATCGCCGTCTATACCGTGTGCTCGAACCTTTCTAACTAACCTTTCGTGTGGGACCCTATCAAAAGCTTTACTAAAGTCCAGATAAATAACATCGTAAGCTTTATTGCTATCTACTGCCTCATAGACCTCCGAGTAGAATGACAACAAATTTGTGAGGCAGGATCGTCCTTGCCTGAATCCGTGCTGACTTTCGTTTATAAGATTAAATCTTTCTAAGTGTTCTCTAATCCTATTTGCCAAAATTGACTCTAACATTTTTCCTACTATTGACGTTAGACTTATCGGACGATAATTCGACGCAGCTGATTTATCGCCCTTTTTAAAGATGGGCACTACGTTTGCGGTTTTCCACGCCTCTGGAACTTCTCCTGAACTTAAAGAGTCATTAAATAACGTTAAAAGTGGCTGACATAATTCTTCTTTGGTTTCTTTTATAATTTTTGCATATATATCGTCCGGACCTGGCGATTTTTGAGGTTTTAACTTGTTAATTTCTTTCAATACGTCCTCCTTACTAATGGTTATTTTACTAAGAATATTTTCCGTATTCTCATGGTAAATATTTGCTGCTTGAGGAACCAGGCTTAGATTTTCCTTGGTGAATACTGATATGAAATAATTATTTAGGATGGAGCACATTTCTTTATCTTCACTGGTAATGTCACCTGATTCTGTTCTGAGTGGTCCTATCCTATCTTTATTTTTCGTTCGGTACATTTGATAAAAACCCTTGGGGTTTACTTTTGATTCACTTGCAACCTTAATTTCATAACTTCTCTTTGCTTTTCTTATCTCCCTCTTTACTTCTCTATTTAAAATTGTGTACCGGTTACGTAAGTGTTCCTCTCCACGTTTTATTTTTCTATATATTCCTTTCCTTTGGCCTATGAGAGATTTTAATTTGTTGTTTAACCATCTTGGTTCTGAATTGTTAGTTCTAAACGGTTTTGAAGGAATATATCTATCTTGGCCTCCGTATATTATATTTATTAACTCGTTATACTTCTCACTGGTCGAACGTCTGTTTGGTACTGGAGCCGAGTTAATTTCCGTCACCTGGACTACATTCCTATCTACCACCTCCCTCCTCACAGACACCTGACGGACGTCCCCACGTGCTTCCTGCGCCTGACCTATGACCTGGGGATCCCCACTAACCTGACATTCCCTCAAATAGCTAATCTCCCTGTGGAATACCGTTCGAAAATAAGCTCTTAAGCCATCGAAATCTCCTAGACGAAAATTAGGAACGGTGGAGGTATTTTCAGTGGAACAGACATCCCAAATAAATTTGAACTTAATTTCTTCATGATCGCTATTACCAAGTCGTCCACCAACCTCTATATCGCTAATGATATTTTCTTTATTAGCTAAAACCAAATCTAGTATATTATTACCTCTGGTGGGCTCCCTGATATACTGATAAAGGAAATTATCCTGTACTACCTCTAGAAATTCCTCTGACTCTGCATCTCCTGTCTGATTTCTCCAATCTATCCTTGGCAGATTAAGGTCCCCAACAATTATTACTAAGCTGGACTGTGATGCTTTCCTAATTTCCTCCCAGCGGTATTTACTATCAGCTCTACTTAATTTTGGAGATCTGTAAATTGCTCCTAAGACTAATTTCTCCCTATTGTTACTAATTTCAACCCAGACACTTTCTGTGTCCCTATTTACTTTAATGTCTGCTTTATTGTAACAGTTTAATGAATCCTTTACATAAATAGCTACCCCTCCCCCCTTTCTTCCCTGACGGTTTGACACAAAAATATTATAGCCTTTTATCTGATATTCTGCTAAAAATTCTCGAGTGTCTGTATTCATCCAAGTTTCACTAATAACGGCAATGTCTATTTTCTCTGTACAAATTAAAGCCCTCAGTTCATCCATTTTATTACGTAAACTCCGGCTGTTTGTGTAGTACACTTTCAGATTATTACGAGTAGTTATGCCTTTACCTTGGCATTTACTGTTATTTATTTTATTACTAACTGGGAAACTCTTTACTTTACTAATATAACAATTTTTTGTACTATCGCTTATCGCCCTTCTATCATCGCTTGTTCTATCATCTATCATCGCCTGCTCAATTTGAGGTGCCTGAGTGGATGTCTCTACACTATTGGTTGAACTTTTGTTCTTAATTTTGCAAGTATCGATGCATCTATCCAAACATGGTAATAATGATTTCTGACTGTAGTTGCTGCATCTTCCTGTACACCTACTTCTCAATCTCGAAAAATCCCTCCAACTCCCTATCTATCATTCCAGCTAAAACAGTAACTCCTTGCCTGCTAAGATGAGTCCCATCCCAACTATACAAGGCACTTCGTCCATAAAACCGGTCCCAGCTGTCTATGAAAGGTATTGCATTATCTTTGCAATACCTTTCAAGGCGGCAATTAAACCCTATTGCCCTGCTCAACCATTCCCTTCCAACCCGCCACCTTGGTAAAACACCAAGCACTACAGGGGTTCCTCCCCTCTCCCTAACCTTTTCTAACATCAACTTGTATCTTTTCCACAGTACCTCACTCTTACGGCTACTAATATCATTGCCTCCTACACTGAGGCACACAGTGGGTTTGTCACCACTTTCCTTTACGATATTTGAAATTTTATCTACCACATTAGCCACCCTGGCCCCTGGAAGACACACATGTTTAGCGAGTGGAGTATACATGGCCCTGTTCAGATATCTCACCTGGGAGTCTCCAACAACAACAACATTTTTCTTACCTTTCTTGTTCTGTTTATACTTACCTGTACTGGAAGTTCCCTCACCGTCCTTCTCCTCTACTTCCCTCTCTGCCTTCCCTTCACATTCGTCCCGTAGTGTGTCGAATGTATTAGTTGTCTTAATTTCCGTTTGCTTTTTAAGAGTGAACTTCGTTGCACCCTTGTTAACCAGTGTCCAACCTTCAGCCTTTTTCTCTTTCTCCTCCAACATCTCCTCCAACAATTCCCTCATCTGTGCCTTCTCCTGCCTGAGAATTTGTACCTCCCGCTTCAGTTCGAGAAGTTCCTCCTTTAATTCAAGGTAGTCCTTTTCAGTACCTGCAGTGGGGACACAGCTCTCTGCCGAGGAAGCCATTACGCACTAGTTCACACAAGGTAGCACACACTATCACGGGTCACTACGGGTCACCACAACACACACACTCACGGATCACTAGCACAGCACTATCGCTGATCACTACAACACACTAACACAACCACTAACACAACCACTATCACAGATCACTAAAGCACACTAGCACAACACTACCACAGGTCTCTAGCACGTCTGAGCTGACTGGAATAAGGTCACTATGCTACTGAGACGAAGAAAACGACGTTCGCTACAAATGTTGCTATCATCACCACTCCTACCACCACCACCACCACTACCACAACTATCATCACCACTACTGCTACCACAACAGCAACAACACCGACTACTACTACTGCTGCTGCTACTACTACTACTACTACTACCACTACTACTACTGTGCTACCATATTACAGTTCAAAACAACTTATATTTTTCTTCAGCTGAATAAAATCGTCTGGAGGTAGTGGGAGGAAAGCAAGTAATTGTACTTATGGATAAAAGGCTTGAGAAATTAAATCTCTCTCTCTCTCTCTCTCTCTCTCTCTCTAATTTTGTATTCCTTCTGACTGTACCCTCTCCCTTTCTGTAGCCGATCTGGGAAGCCCGTGGACGAGATAAGAATGAGAGAGAGAGAGAGAGAGAGAGAGAGAGAGAGAGAGATTGTGTGTGTGTGTGTGTGTGTGTGTGTGTGATAAGCAAGAGTGACTAAACTACACTTACCTCACCTTCACCAGTATCACCATCACCTTCCCTCACCATCACCATCAGCACCATTACTTTCCCTATCACCATTTCTTTCCTATATTCACTATCACACAATTTCTCGCCACAAATCTCGCTCACTTTCACCATTTTCACCATCACCTTCCTTCACGGTCACCATCCATTCCTACATTCATTCTCACCTTTCTCACAAATACTTAGAATAAAGGGCAGGTATAGAAAAAAGAAATCTTATAACCAGTACTAATTCATTCTTTTTCCTTTTCAGGTTACACTGTGATAGTCTCTTTTTTTCCTTTCACACTTTCCTGTAAAATGTCCACGCCAGTTTTTCAATGCTGCGTGGTGTTCTTTCTGACTTTTTCCTGCCGGCTTCAGCTTGAGGGTTTGGAGGGCGGGGGAGATCCTTCTTCTTTGCTGTCCTGATCTCATTCTAGTAGTTCATTTACTCTTCTAGGAGCTGCTACATTTGTCCTTTCTTCTTATGTTCTTACGTATACTCACTTTCATCTATCATCCGTATTCACTGTCATTCGCCATGACGTCAGGAACCTGCAAGAAGAGCTCACACACACACACACACACACACACACACACACACACACACACACACACACACACACATTATGAGCATGACTCAATCCTGTAAAAACATAATTAGGCAAGGTAAGAACACACACACACACACACACACACACACACACACACACACACACACACACACACACACACACACACACGCGCACACACACACACACACACACACACACACACACACACACACACACACACATTGATTTAAACTAACGCAATAACGCCAGAAAATGTTGAAATAGTAAGCGTGAGTGTGAGGGAGTGCAAGAGTGTGTGTGTAAGGGTGAGTGTCAAAGACTGTGAAGGAGTGTGTGAAAGTGTGAAAAAGAGTGTGAAAGTGTGAGAGATGTGAAGGAGTGTGAGGGTGGTGTGAAAAGTGTGAGGGGTGTGTGAGAGATGTGAGGGAGCGAGATAGTGTGAGTGTGTGTGAGTGAGAAGGGTGAGATAGGGATGCATGATATTGAGGTGAGGGGCATAAGGTACGATGGGCATAAAGTGAGGTGAGTTTTGTGTGTGTGTGTGTGTGTGTGTGTGTGTGTGTGTACATGACAGTCACGAAACACCTCACACGACATGCATGATTTGTGTGTGTGTGTGTGTGTGTGTGTGTGTGTGTGTACATGACAGTCACCAAACACCCCACACGACATGCATGATCGAGGTAATAAAGAGGTACTTGCTGCATCATCCTCACGCTGCCTCTGCCATTCACCACACACACACACACACACACACACACGAGCACCTCATGTTTAGTTACTTATAGTTGCATGATACACCTTCCAATGTTATTTATACACTGTTTCAACGATAGAGATTGTATAGATAACATACAGTATACACTTGGCCACACGTGAACCTGGGACAGTGGCTGTGCGAAATGGAGGTCTAGCTACAATCCCCGCCTGACGTGTGTTAAGGATAATTCTTCTTGTTCTACCACACAGGGCAATATAAGCACTCGATTCTGAAGCAGTATTTTTTTTTTTTTTTTTTACAGATAACCAGAGGAAGGAAAAACAATTTTAAAAAAAATCCATACACCATATTACAACATGCATCATATTTAATTACCTGGTCACACCTTGTCACACCTGTCGATGCATTTCCTCATCAGACGCAGGTGTAATTAGCCAGCGAGAAGGAAATCCCAGGAGCACTGACAGGTGTGACGAGGTTGGATGGTGATTAGGCCTACAGGTGAGTAGATGAATAGGTAAGGATATAGTGAATAGAGGAATAGGTAAGGATAGAGTGAATAGGGGAATAGGTATGAGTAGAGTGAACAGATGAATAGGTAAGGGCAGAGTGAATAGAAAAATAGGTAATGGTAGAGTGAATAGAGGAATAGGTAAGGGTAGAGTGAATAGAGGAATAGGTAAGGGTAGAGTGAATAGAGGAATAGGTAAGGGTAGAGTGAATAGAGGAATAGGTAATGGTAGAGTGAATAGAGGAATAGGTAAGGATAGAGTGAAGAGAGGAATAGGTAAGGATAGAGTGAAGAGAGGAATAGGTAAGGGCAGGGTGACTATATAGTAGTCGTGGTGGTAGTAGTCATGGTGGTAATAGTAGTAGCAGTAGTAGTAGTAGCAGATAAGTGTTGGTGGTCGTGGTAATAGTAGTAGATGTTCTATTTTTGGTTGTTGTTGATTGTCGATGTTTTGGTTGCTGAAAATTGCTGTTGTTTTTAGGTCAGGAACATCAGCCCATTAGCTACGAGGTGACGTGGATGATGTAGCTCTTCTAGAAGCTGCCTAGCATGGACCAACCTGCAGTTATCCTCTCTCCTACTGTTCTTATGTGCTATTTATCATTTTTTACTGCACAGGTTTACCTTAAAAATAGAATAGATTGTCCTTTAAAAAACCATGTAAAGCTCATTCTCTTTGATAAGGTTGTTTTCTATGCCAGCGTTGTGTCCAACTGAAGCAAAGAGTATAGTCTACTTCTGCTGCTATTATTACTATTACTACTGCTACTACTACTGCTGCTGCTACTACTACTACTACTACTTCTTAGTCATCATCATCACCATCACCAACTTCGTCATCATCATCACCAACTTCATCGTCGTCGTCATTATCATCATCATCATCACCAACTTCTTATTCTCCTTCATCATGATCATCACTATAATCATGATCATAATCATCATCACAGTCTCCTTAGCAACATACTGGCACTCAACTATGGTGCTAGCCACGATGAAGTGCTATGGAAAGGGAAGTCGTGGCATCATCCTTTTTCTGCCACTGAGCTACGAAATAAGCCGCAAAAGGACGAAAATCTGTGCCCAGTTAAGATGAAAACATTATAAATTCCCTTGATGTGAATAGAGCTTATTGAATAATGCAGATGTGTAGTTTCTTCCTGTGCATTCAGAGAAAACATGGAAACTGCATTAGCAATCCTGCGATATGTTTGCCGATTTCGTTGAAACAGGGGAAATCACTTTCCTCTATTCCTGATCGTTTTTGTATTTGAGGTGGGCAGACCCCTCCATGAATGTCTGAGGGGTCACTCTCCCTTAATATTGCATTATGGTTGAAAGTCCATTGTACAACATGTACTGAGATACTGAAGCCGTATATCTGCCTTCTTTTCGTTATGTCTGAGAATTTTTAAGTTGGTGAGGGGACTGACCCCCTAAAAATCATGGTTGGGAAATTGTACCCATGGACGACCTTCGGGGTAACCAGACGAACTTATCTGGAAAGTTTCACACAAATCCATCATAATTAGCCTAGGAGGAAGTACACACACACACACACACACACACACACACACACACACACACACACACACACACACACACACTGGCTCAGTGGTAGCGTTCTCGCTTGCCTTCTGGCAGACGGGAGTTCGCGCCCCGCTCAGGATGCGAAAAGTTTCACTGACGAAGTGGGTGGTTACTGTCCCCCCTGAGCAAGGGGATGGGTGTGTGCGTGTGTGAAGGTCACAGCCTTGCTCTTAGATCGGACTATATGAGCTCTCAGCTCCCTTCCGGGAGGGTAAAAGCTGACGATCACGACCATCAAGTGATCCTGACCGACCCGGTGAATTACACACACACAGGCTGAATCTCGTGGAAGTTTATAGAGCGAATTGTCAAAAATGGTAACATCCTGGTTTGTAGAATTAATAAAGAATCTAAAAAAAAAAAAAAATGCTGGAAGCCTCCGAGAGAACTATAATGCTGATATGGTGCTGACATTACCAATCGCGCGAAAACATGAAGGAAATAAAGACAACGCAGGCTGCAGGAACCCCCCCCCTTCCTCCCTCTCTCTCTCTCTCTCTCTCTCTCTCTCTCTCTCTCTCTCCCTGTCTTTGTGTATCCCCCTTTAGAGTTACGACACGGAATTGATCGTAAGAGTTTGCGTACGACCTTAAGATGAGGTATAGACGTCTCTCTTAAGGTGATCATAATTGACTTTTACCAGCCAAGAATGAACTAAAAAGGACGTCAAACATATTCTAATTTCCGCGCTTATCCAGGAAAGTGTAGGTTAAGTTAGATTGTTTTTTTGGGGGGATTAGGTTGTTAGTTTGTTAGGCATCTAGGCGTAAGAGAGAGAGAGAGAGAGAGAGAGAGAGAGAGAGAGAGAGATGGAAGAATGGTCAACTTTGGAAACTAAAACTACGCGCCGAGTTTCATTCTCCCGGAATTATCAGTTTTCCACTTTTTTTCCTCTCTCTCTAACTTAACCGAGCCTAACCCAGTCTAACCTAACCTAACCTAGACAAACCTAACCTAACCTAATCTAACAGATCAATCTAAATGCCTAACAAACTAATCTAACCCGATACTAAGAAAACAAACCTAACCTGACCCACATTTTCCTGGACGAAAGAAAGGCGCGAAAATGGTGCACAGAAGGAGAACCGAATATAAGAAGTTTTTAAGTGGCAAGTCTGAGTAAACTTTCTAAGGTATTTTAAGATATTTCAAGGCATTTTCCTCTTGAATTCATAGACATTTTGAGTTGCTTTCTATGCCGTGATATACACCAAAATAGTTTGCGGTTAGCCGGAAACACCAGGTCAAGTGAGAAACCTCATTATCCCCACGAGGGTTAACCTGACCCATGAGGTTAAGTCGGGTACCCTGCCCACGGATTAGCTGTTTGGCAACTCTCTTGAGGATGCTCAGGGTTTAGTCGTGACAATTTCTTCATATACAGTACATCTTGATTTGGGAAAAGACGTGTTTTCATTGTTTTTCATTGTCAGACTGAACAAGATTTATTTAACCTTTTAGGAGACGGCGGTGTCCATCGACATATTCGAATAAACTCGCCGCAACACAATTATTAAGTGGTTAATCTGGTGGTAGAGAGGGACGCGATCTGGTGGTGGAGAGGCATGAGATCTGGTGGTGGAGGGACGAGATCTGGTGGTGGAGAGGCATGAGATCTGGTGGTGGAGGGACGAGATCTGGTGGTGGAGAGGCATGAGATCTGGTGGTGGAGAGGCATGAGATCTGGTGGTGGAGAGGGACGCGTTTGTGGCACCGATATATCCGGACGGCTCTGTTGTTTGGTTATAGAAACATCCCTTAGCTTCCTATACCCTTAAGAAAAAAAAAAAAAAATAGTGGACTGCAAGAGAAAGAGAACCAGTCTGCAGTCTACCGGGTCGCACTCAGATGGTCCAAGGGCAACAAAAACAAAAGCAGCAACAGTAGGTTAATTTACATACAAACTCAGATATATATATTTTTTTTTCATATGTTGCCTACGAGTATATCACTTTCCAATGCAACAAATATTTTACCTCTCTCTCTCTCTCTCTCTCTCTCTCTCTCTCTCTCTCTCTCTCTCTCTCTCAGCCAATTAAGTTACATTTGATATTTTAATACTGTTGAAGACTACTGAACCGTGATTCATATAGTCCTTCAACCAAGGATGGATTGGTGGATTGTGTTGGAGAAGTATGATCGAAAAAGATGCAGTCTCTGTAAGATACGCTATAGTTCTGTTACCTTAACCTGTCCAAGATTTTCGTTCTTTCGTAGCTAATTTCAAGTAGCTCCGTGGCGAAAAAGAGACGATGCTACGGCTCAAAATCCTCTTCATAGCACTTCTTCGTGACGAGCACCCTATTCTCAATGTTAATCAGTTGTTATAGCTTAGCAGTCAAGATGGAGAAGGTAAATTGAGTGGGATATTAAGGGGCTAGAGAGATAACATTCTCCTACCTTCCTTTGAGACGACAGGCGTTTCCTCTTGCTAAACACAGTCAGAAGCAAAAGTTCGCCTTCACTTCTCCATCAGTTGTGAGAGTGGAAAATGTTACATGAGTTAAATTTTTTGTGGCAGCGGTATGAGGCACCCAGCAAAACAGCAAGTGAAAAAGGATGCTCTTTATCGTCTGGGGAGGAAAGAGAGAAATGGAAGGGTACAGTGCTTATTTGTTTATGGCTGTGCATTCATCGGTGTGTGTGTGTGTGTGTGTGTGTGTGTGTGCTACATAAGATGAATAACCATGCAAATTTCAGTGCAATTTACCTACGAATTCACATTAATTTTGAGCATTATGTGCATATGAGAAAAAAAAAAATGTGTTGGCTATTCTGGAAAATTTCTTGGTTTTCCTTCCCGAACCGAAGATATCCAGGTCGACTTATAACTAAGAGTTTAAGTAGATTATTCACAGTTCAAATTTATGTCCGAGATAATTTTTCGAGCCCAAGGAAACTTCCAGACGCCTTCCTCACGAACCGAAGCAATTCAAGTCGATTTCAATTTATCTCGATCTACAAATTATTTAGGCGAAATTTGTGGGCTTATCCAATGGCTCGTTTGAGCTGGCAAATATTCTCTTGAGGTGAAACAGTACACATTGAGAGTGCTTGGAAAATATCACGGGAAATCATCGCGGTTCGAGATATTTGCAGAGGTGAAATTTCCCAGTGCTGGCTCACTCTGGTATTTTGTAGCCTAGTTGCGTCAGTTAAACTCTAGTATTTGCTCCACTTTCACTACTGGTTCACACTCTTGTCTCAATACAGTTATTAACCTATCGTGTGTTGTAAACGATATGATCTTTATTGATCTGAAGTTCTTCTGTGATACCCGTGGATGCAGTCAGCATAATGACGAACTGGCATCCCACATGTAAACACTGGCAATTTCGCTTGTAATCTAAATGAAAGCCCTCCTAACTAGACCACAGACATTTTCAGTTGCCGCATACATCGTCGAAAATTGTCAAAATGAAAAATGTATCGTAGGTCTTACTGTAGAATTAAATGTAGTGAACGTTACCTCAAAAGTAACTGTTCATTTTGGCAAGTTTCGCGCTTGCTGAATAAAAAAGCTCAATAACTGGCACTGTTTTCTGGAGTTTAAAAGGCTAGCTTGGTTTTAAATATCTCGCAGGGAGCTTTAAGCCATAGAAATAAAAGTTTCATTATGGGAAAATGGCTGAATAAGTAGATACGCAACTGGATAGATGAGTTATGTTGCAAACTGTGGGAACTATACCTCCCCCGCTCTTCCTTCCCCTGGCTCTCTCTCTCCTCTCCTCCTTCACCCCCTCCCTGTACCTTCCCGCAATTCCCCCTTCCTCCCTCCCGCCCTTCCTTCCTCCATCCCTCTCGCCAGTCACGTGACCGCTCATTCAGCCAGCCGCCGCTCTCTGCTCAGCTGCTCCAGTTATAAACAAACATGGCAGTCGTGAGCATGTGTGAGCCTTACGCGCTTGGAAAACGTTAATTATATGTGATACCGAGCAATCGATGGTGGTGTATTGTGATCCTGGCTGTAGTGGAGTGATTCAGGAGTGATCTGTGAGCCACGGAGACGGAGGTAACGCAGCATCAGCCAGAATATTGGGAATTTTCTGGCAGGCCGATTTCTCCTGCTTTCCAAGATGCGCGAATGACAAGAATATTACCTCCCGTTCGCTGCCACTTTTATTCCCGTGAAAACGAAGGTCAGGTGCTTTTTTTAGACCTCTTACAGCAGCGACTTGGCATACGTGACCAGTGCAGGCAGCTAGAGGCGAGGTGAAGCCAGGAATAGGGGAAGGAGCAGCAGCCTGGACGAAGGGGAGGCAGGCAGGCAGGTTATTTTGAGTGTCGAGTTGGGAGGTGTGTGTGTGAGTGTGTGTGAAGTGAGGCAGGCAAGGCAGTTCCGTGGTGCTTCTCCTCTCACCAGCACACAACACACAAGCTCGTGATTTGAGTGCAGTGGGGATATTTTGAGTGCAGGGGTGGTGGTAGAACTTAACGCAAAACAACTCACTCCGTCCATACTCAAGCAGGGAAACTGAGTGTGTGAGTGAAGCGTATTGTTATTGTATGTGTGCGTGTGCTAAGGTGATGCACAAGATCACACACTGCATAAGAAAGTGATCTGGTAGTGCCTCAGTGGATGACACGGTGTAAATAGTTACTCAAGAAGGTGACATCCAAAGAATTACGAAGAAGTGACATCGAAATAGCCCTAGGAAGGGAAGTGACCATTACTGGGAGAGGTACTAAGATGTCAGTCTTGTAGAAAGTGACATCGTGTGTAGGACAGAGTATGACATCAACTGGATAGCCTGCTGAGTGACTTCGTGAAAGATCAGTATCACAACTATAGGTGTCAAAGTGATGTCAGTTGAAGGTGGCGGGAACTGTCATCAAAAGTATATTCTTACTAGAAAATTTACAGGTATAGACAAATTATAGGAGTGAAAGAACAGTAAAAAAAAAAATAAAGTTTGTATGTGACATCGAGAGACTATAATTTGACAACGAAAGTACCGAAGTGGTGATAACGACGAAGGGAGATATCAAGGCAGAGGGAGAGAGGAAAGTGATAGAGGTGCTGCGGAAGGAATTAATAGTAGATAAACATTGTCCTGCGGTATTAGTTGTTCTAGGGTACAGTTATCCTAGAGTAGAACCGTCTAAGAGGTGCCGTAGAAGAGAGTTGTTCTAGAAGAGAAAATCTAGAATCAAAGTGCCCTATCCTGGAGACATCCTGGGAGAAAGGAACCTCACAAAAGGCCCTAGAATAAAAGGACCTAAGGATATAAGAGTATTAAGTGTTTTAGAATGAAGGAGGTGGCCTAGAAGAGATGTAATCTAGAGCAGAGGAGTCCAAGAAGAAAGGAAATCTAACAATCTAAGTGTCTAAGCCTAGAGACATTTTAGAAACCTCATAAGCAAGGAGCCACACAGAGAACGAACGTAGAACAACGGTATAGTGCCAGTTGAGGTGCCTACAGCGGTACGGTGCAATCTATAGGTGAACTGGAGGTCGCATGTAGAGGCAGGTAGTGTCGCCCATGTGTCCGTCGGGCGGCCATGTTGCCACTCCTGCCGCCGCGCCAGTTGTAAACAATGAAAAAGGGCGAGAGTCCACCACCCCGGGGATCAAGCCGCCCCGTGTCCTGGTGCATCGGGGCCAACTCGAGGGTTCCCCTGGCCCTGCGGGAGCCCCGGGACCCCCAGGATGCACGGACTGAGGGGCAAGGGCGGGGGCTGGCCAGGTCTACATCGTACCAGGCCCTCCACTCCGCCCTCGCCCGTCTCTACCGCATCGATGACTTTAATATGGAGCGCATCGGGGCAGGCTTCTTCTCTGAGGTCTTTAAGGTCAGTAGACATGTCAACCCTTCAGTCCGATCATCAATTTTTCTCCATTTTATTATTTTTTTTTTTCGGAGATCTTTAAGGACAAGTAGAAATTTAGCAACTTTATTCCAGTCATTTAGTTTTTCTGTTTTAATTGTTTTTTTCTCGGAGATCTTTAAGTTTAGTAGAAATTTAACATTCCAATTGGATCACTTTTTTTTTTTTTAAATTACCATTCCCATTATTTTATTCAGGACAGACTTCTAGTAGTGGAGAGGCCAACGAAGACTATCTGACCCCTCTAGTTCAGAAGCTGTTTCCTAAACCGAACTAAACCATCTAATAGTAACAAGATTTAAAAAAATACGAGATTGAAAGGTTAATTACAGGTGTCTTATTTTGGTGACAGATTTCCATTAAGTATATTTTTCCCTAGGATGATCATTCTTTAATTATTATCCTAACTTCTAACTTCAGCCTAACTTATCCTGTCCCAACCTCACCTCACCAACAGATTAACCTAAATAACAAACTAACCTAACCTGATACTAAGAAAAAACTGAACCTAGACTTTTCTGGGTAAGGAAAAGTAAAGAAAAAAAATGGTACTCAGAACGGAAATCAGTATCCGGTTGGCATTCATAGGGGGAGTGTTCTTGCTGTCACCAAACGATTTTATGCCAGTATGAAAAAAATATCCCTCTAACTCTCTAAGGATGTAATTCTAACCCCTTCAGTCCAAAAGTATATTAAACTGAATAAAATCGTGTTAAAGACGTTGCTGGACTCAGTCAGTTAATTTTAAGTCATTTTGTCAAACTCTATATAAGCTCAGTATGGATCTAGCCTAATTGAGAGAGAGAGAGAGAGAGAGAGAGAGAGAGAGAGAGAGAGAGAGAGAGGGAGTGAGAGAGAGAGAGAGAGAGAGAGAGAGAGAGGGAGGGAGGGAGAGAGAGAGAGAGAGAGAGAGAGAGAGAGAGAGAGAATATGACTGTGCCCTAAATGCTCACGAAAAATTGAATGATATTAAAAAGTAATTATATCCTAATTGCTTTCGAAAGTTACCTTATATATGACTCTTCATTATTGTAAGTTATGCCGTAAATGCTTTCCAAGACTTGATTGATAGGTATATGTAGGTGTAACCCAGTAAACTTCACTCGGTGGAAAAAAAATCAAAACCCTGAATTAATTGTTATCCTTCACTAGGGACACTTTTGGTAGTTGTAAATAAGCTTTCCTACTTTTGTGCCCCCCTTCCAGTACGCTTTAGAGAGGCCTTTCGAACCGGGATTACTTTTTGCATCACTGTACCTCTTTCTACTCATGTATCCTCCCTGCTTGACCTTGAGCGACAACATCAAGAGTTAATGGTAAATAAGGAATCTAAACACGGTAGATAAATAATTAATGTTTTTACTACTGGAGGTCTGTCCTGAGCTGAATAAAATTGTTGTAAAAATAAAACAAATACGGCCTCGAAGGGTATTATTGTTATTATTATTATTAGCTAGTAGTAGTAGTAGTAGTAGTAGTAGCAGCAGCAGCAGCATTGTTATTATTTTTACCGGGTCCTCCTCTTTCTTCACTCTGGTAATGATGGTGTTAAGTGAAACGTTCGTTAAAAGTTGTCAGGATGTAACAAGCTTATTGTGTGTGTGTGTGTGTGTGTGTGTGTGTGTGTGTGAGAGAGAGAGAGAGAGAGAGAGAGAGAGAGAGAGAGAGAGAGAGAGAGAGAGACCTGGAATAAAATACCAGTTGAAGCAAGATAAGGTTAGCTGCTTTAATGACTTTTATTACTCTTTATACTTTATTATTTGCCCCAGACGATTTTTTATTGAATTTAGATCTTTATTAGCTGGTAAATAGGTCATGAAGGCTGTAACTAACCCCTCCATTTAGTAAAGTCTCTCCTATGCTGAATAAAATTCTGATGGTAGCAAATAATAGGATACAATATACATCGTCGGAGTGAAGGGGTTGAAGATGCTGGAGGGTGGGTTAAGATGAAGGATTAACGTTGGATTAGGATAAACTTAATCCCTTTATTATTATTATTATTATTATTATTATTACCGGTATTATTATTATTATTATTATTATTATTATTATATTATCATCATTATCATATATTATTATTTTTTTATTCATTGTGGGAGTGACTTAGATCTGGAAGGGTTAGGTGTACCATAGGCTAAATGTAGATAGCCTAGATAGGTAGTTAGGTAGATAGGTAGGTAGGTAGATAGATAGATAGGTAGATAGATAGATAGAATGTAATAGGTTTGTAAGGCCGATAGAAATGAATAGTTAGGAGAATGACTTCTTCATGTGGCGCAGATGAAGATGTATAGGCTAGATAAATAGGTAAAGAGATAGATACAATGTACGGTAATAGATTTTAAGGCCAATAGGAATGCGTAGTTACGAGAAAGAATGTTACATATGGCACATAATGATAGATAGAAAGATAGACAGACTGTAAAAGGTTTGTGAGGAGGACAGGTATGTGTTTGAGAGGCCTAATAATGACGTAGGCAGACAGACAGGTAGGTAGGTGAATAGGTAGACAGATAGATTACGCAGATAGACAGACAGATTACGCAGATAGGTAGACAGACAAATAGATAGATAGGAGTGTTTGGGATGCGTGGCAAGGATTGGAGGTAAATATGTTTTTTCTTCATGGTCGAATCCGGGACATTGCCCAGGAGTTTCCCAGAGAAAGAGAGAGAGAGGATGGATTGAGTCTAACAGAAAATATAGACACACTCACACATACACGAGAGAGAGAGAGAGAGAGAGAGAGAGAGAGAGAGAGAGAGAGAGAGAGAGAGAGAGAGAGAGAGAGAGAGAGAGCAAATACGACGAGGCACGTATCGTGTGTTCGGCCTTGAGAGAAACTTCAGCAAGAACCAAAAGCAAAAATAAAAGTTACGTTTCAGAGGAACTTCGTGAAAGAATAAAGGTTAGAGAGAGAGAGAGAGAGAGACTACCTGATGCTGATGAATAGGCCTAAGATGACTGATAATATATGTGAAGATAACGATGTAAACAGTCTGCTCGGGAATGGCGATATGGTGCCAGATTGGTGATGATAAGGATGATTGATAATGTAGACAGTAGTATTAGGTAACTTGATTGTAGAGATGATGCTGATGGAGACAGTAGATAAATTAGTGTCTGATAACTATAAGAGAGGGTCATAATAGGTACAGTGATAGTGACTACGAAACCTTAAATGCGATTGAGATTAACGAATGGTATTAGTGATGACTGAAAATGATGATGATGATGATGACTAATTATGCGATAGAGTACCTTACATGTATATACCGTTGGTTAGTATCATCAAAAGTGGATTACACTGAAAATAATGTATACATCTATTTATAGCCAGACGCCATAGTTCCGTAGGGGATGGCCATGTCATTTAGTTGTTTTGCGGGGAGGAGCACTAACACTCCCACAGGTTGACACATAGGGAAATAATAATAATAATAATAATGAAAATAAATAATACTCTTCCGTATCGTTACAAGTATTAATGTACAGTAGAAATATTAGTAGTTAAAGAAGAGTTTTAAATAGAGAAGGAGATAAAAGTTACTGTAACTCTCAGTAAGTTTTTCGCTACGCTCGGGAGAAAAAATGACTGGCTCCCATGTCGCCGCTCATCTGAGAGAGAGAGAGAGAGAGAGAGAGAGAGAGAGAGATTACTGTGGACATATTCTACTTAATTGTATCACACATTAATTTTGCTTCGTTCAGACTTCCACTCTCTCTCTCTCTCTCTCTCTCTCTCTCTCGCAGGCGGTGCGTCAACATTTAATTACGTAGCAGCAAAGGTGTCATCCAGGTGGAGTTTTCCCGCGCGAGAACCATAACAGTCTCGGTTTCGGCTCCGCTCACCACATCTCTCGGCTCCCTGGCTTTCTCTTATTCGTTTTATTTTTATGTCATGATCTGTGGAGGCCGTAATGGTGGGGGGTTGTCGAATTTACAATGCCGAATTGGAAGGAAAACGGTAAATTTGTAACCCCCGTTTTTTTTCGGTTCCCCCAATTCTCCCAAGTGTAATGTTTTGGTCGTGACTTGATTTCTGAGATTTTTATTCCCGGCATTGTGGGTGGTCGCTCTCTCTCTCTCTCTCTCTCTCTCTCTCTCTCTCTCAGTTTCACAATATTTCCTTTAAGTTTACTTTTTGTTGTTGGTTTTCGTTCTTAGTATCTTAGAAGGTTGAACACAAGGTAAGGTAGGCGCACGTCTCTCTCTCTCTCTCTCTCTCTCTCTGTATGGTTCTGGGAAATGTGTTCTGATTTAACCCTTTTGCGTCATTTTTTCTTTCCCTTTTTTTTTTTTTTTTTTACTGGTATCCCCAAACGATTTTTTTTTTTTTTAAGCCGTGGACAGACCTGGAGCGTTTTTACTACGATTACGGTCTCAGTCTTATTTTAATACCTGGTAGTGTGACGCAAGTTGTGATTAATTAAAGACACTCGGACTGAAGTGGTCGTGCCATATATACAGACGGGTCATAAATCTTTCCGGGTTTGTAAGACGGGAGGGAATATGATTAATTAATGGGTAAATATGTATCACTACTTTATCTGTATTTATGCAACTTATTCTGTGTTGTAAAAAAACATTCCGGGATAGGCCTGTTCAGTAGCTAACCTAAGTTTGGTGTAGGATCGCAATTCGTATTTTGTAACGAATGGTAAAGTTAACGAAATTGTGTGCAGGTGGTAAGAGTAATGTTATGCAAAATACGTCTGAGACCTGAGAGGGTAAGCTACGGTACCGGTAATGAATGTTAGGAGGCCAAGAGTGAGGAACTGTGATTCGCGACTGTACTGCATGCCTCTCTCTCTCTCTCTCTCTCTCTGTGGGGGGAGGGGTAGGTTAACACGTATACAGGTAAATAGTGCAGTTTCACGACCTTTTTCTCGTTGACTGCATGGATTTCGAGACACACACACACACACACACACACACACACACACACACACACACACACACACACACGAGACAGTTGCAGAAGCTTTTGAGTGTTAGAATTTCTCTCTGTTGAATAAAACCTTTTTATATATGTTGCCTGAGTAATACACGCTAGGCTGCTCAACTGAACCAGCCGCAGGGAAAGGTTCAGTCCTGGTATTTTCAGTAAACCACCTCTATTTCTATACCGTACTCTATGCACTCAAATTCTAGCGAGTTTACTAATGTCATCGTTAATAATGAACTCAAAATTCGTACCGGTATCTAGATGTCATTCGTAACTTAGATATCATTTATAAATCATAATCTGTACCGCTTTTACTCTTAACTTGGCCCAGATTTTCATTTTGCAGAATATTTCACGTTCGTCAGGAGCAGAATAGGACAGTACTACGGCTGCATATCCATTGCACGTCCTTTTTTTTTTTTATGGCACTATATTCAAGTGTTAATCCAATGTCAGCTCAGTTTTCACGTTGGATAGATGGCTGTTTTAGGCCAAGTTAGAATAAAAGGAGCATAGTGACGTGAGACTTACTGTTGATAGCTAAGAGATATACAAATAGAATCAGTACCCGGTACCGTGATTTAAAATTTGGCGCGTATAGTGAACTAGGTAAATGGTTGTATCTAATGCCTTTCATAACTTGTAAACTAGTGATGTAAGATTTATTTATTGTTGATAGTTAATTGATGTACGAATAGAAACGTCTTCGTAATTACTTGGAGATTTGTTCATATATTTGCTAATTAACCGTTGGCTGTGTTGTAAGGCCTCATACACATTATGCTAACTGGCAGTGGTTGTAGAAGTTAGTACCGGTAGTAGTTGTGGTGGTGGTGGTGGTGGTATTATTATTTTTGTTATTATTACTATTATTATTATTACTATTATTATTATTATTATTATATTATTATTATTAGTGGTGGTGGTGGTGGTGGTTGTAGTTTTAGTAGCTGCAGTAGTAGTAGTTGTTGCTGCTGTTGTTTTAGCATCAGCACCTGCCTCTGCTGATTTGAAAATGTAGCACTTAATTATACTCTCATTAACCTGATTGCCCCAAGAAATTTCCCCCAAGCTGATGAAAATCGTCTGATGATGTGGAGGCAGTGATGAATGAGAGACTGACTTGGAGAGTGTGTGTGAGTAAGGTGGAGGGGGGAAGGGAGACCGAGGATGAGATGGAGGGATGGGGTGGAAAGGTATAAGAGGGAAGGGTGCCAGACAGCGAAGGAGAAGGTGACATGGAGGCGATTTGTTCCTGGCCACCCCTTCCGGAATTAAGGCGTCTGGGAATAGGCTAGATGGCTACGATAGAAAGAAACATTGATCACATGAAAAAAGAAAAAATAAGTTTGGTTTAGCAGGAAGAAGGAGAAATATGGAAAAATTGTACTTTCCTTTTCTTGTCTAGCCTACAGAAAGAAATCCAACTTAAACGTTAATTTTTCTCTAATACTTATTTTTGAGAGAGAGAGAGAGAGAGAGAGAGAGAGAGAGAGAGAGAGAGAGAGTTAATCATCGCGTACCGTATTTTCCACCGTAAGCAAAAACCATATAGACTATCAGATATTTTTGAAGCTCACCTAACTTAATGATATTCCCCCTTCATTTCCATGTAAATTTTTTTCTGGCAATGAAACAGACACACATCAGATAATGCATGTGTGGCCTTTGTGGTTACTATCTTTAATCTGTACAGGAAGTGCTTGTATTTTTAACCACTGGAGTGCGGAAACAGGCGTAGTTCAGGGACTAACCTATATGTATATATATCCCGTATCGCTTGTCTTGTGCCGTTGTTGTAATACCGCACCATCGATTTGTTTTTGTTATTCACGTTCTTTCTATGCTCTTTTTACTCCAACTTGGGCTAAAATTGTCATCCCTCTTTGCATGCCGCTGGTGTGTTTTGTTACGTTTGTTCGTACTAGGCTATACTCTTTCTACTCTAACTTGGTCTAAAATTGTCACCCCTCTTCTGTTCCTCTTACGTGTTTTTGTTACTCTTCTTATTAGGGTATACCTTTTTAATTTAACTTGGCCTAAAATTGCCGTCTCGCCTTCTTGAATACAGAGTTTATCAATAGTTTAATACAAGATTAGGACGTGCCTATGTTACGTATGTTGTTTCTATATCCTTTTTGCGCTAACTTTGTCAAAAAATGCCAACTTTCCTTTTTAAATGCTGAGTTGTAAGATTAGCACAAGATCAGGATTCTAGTCGCGAGGAAGTGCTATGGAGAGGACGTATAGCTGTAACAATGTCTCTTTCCACCAGTCAGGGACATGAAATTAACTGCAGAGAGAGAGAGAGTTGAGGGAGAGACTTGCAGTAGATAAGTCAGTCAGTCAGTATCCATCTGTAGCTTTTTCTGTCCTATCTATCTATCTGTGTCTCTTTAGCCTGTGTGTGCAGGATGGCTTAAAATTGATAAATAGATACCTGGTAGATAGATAGATAGACAGATAGACATACAGACTTAGAGGGAAAAGGAGAATGTAGACTCAAGAAATCACAATTACAACACCCTCAAGCATATACCAAGCCTATTGTTTTTAAGGAGTCCCCGCCATTATATACAGGGAAATAATAGTGCTATAAGAGACTACCACAATTCTTTTACCCCTCATTATTACGGCGTCTGGGGCCTAATTGGCGGGATATAGGCAATTAAGGGGTTATCGAAGGCTAATTACGAGCGGGGGGTATTGTCAGTGGTGGTTGACAAAGGAATTGGATGTTGGGGAAGGTGTGCTGAGTTAGAGAGAGAGAGAGAGAGAGCGAGAGAGAGAGATTTTATGTGTGTGTGTGTGTGTGTGTGTGTGTGAGCGTGCTGGTATTCCTGTGCGTGTGGTTGCATGAGTGCGTGTGCATGTGTACGTGTGTGTGTGAGTGCTTGAGCTCAAACAATTGCCTCAACGTCATTGTGCTTGAAAGGTGTGTGTGTGTGTGTGTGTGTGTGTGTGTGTGTGTGTGTGTGTGTGTGTGTGTGTGTGTGTGAGAGAGAGAGAGAGAGAGAGAGAGAGAGAGAGAGAGAGAGAGAGAGCACTGGGGTTGTAGGGAACAGAGCTGACAACGTCTGGGCTAGTTGAGGACGAGAGAGAGAGAGAGAGAGAGAGAGATTAGAAATTAAGGCTAGAAATGGTTAAAGGAGAGGGATTGAAAGGAATCAGGAGAGAGAGAGAGAGAGAGAGAGAGAGAGAGAGAGAGAGAGAGAGAGAGAGAGAGAGAGAGAGAGACGCAATGGTAGGTTAAAGAGGAAAGCGAGAGTGGGAGACTGAGATAATCTTAAAGGGAAGTGAGCAAAAAGAGAGAGGGAGTTAGCGGAGGTAGTACCAGGAGAGAGAGAGAGGGAGAGAGAGAGGGAGAGCGGGGGTGGCTGAGAATCAATATATGAGCTTAATCTGGGGAAGCTTGAAGGCTCCCACGTGTTGGAATGAGAGAGAGAGAGAGAGAGAGAGAGAGAGAGAGAGAGAGAGAGAGAGAGAGAGAGAGAGTATAGGTACAGTATTGGAGATGAGAGATACTGAGACGACGAATAAAGGGGATGGAGAGAGAGAGAGAGAGAGAGAGAGAGAAAGAGGGGGTAAGGGAGGAGACGAAAATTGAGAGGAAGATGGGAAGGAAACTGAGAAAGATTAAGGGAGAAGGGGAGGGGAAAGAAGAGGAAAGGAACGGAAAAGAGAACAAGGAAGGTAAAGAGAAGGTAGAAGAGAGAGGAGAGGAGGAAGGAAGGAAAGAGGAAAGTAGAGAAAAGATAAGAGGATGAAGTGGTTCTTACTCCTTCGATCCTTCATTCTTATTCATTGCTGAGTACCTTATTCAGATTGGAGGAGGAAGAGGAGGAGGAGGAGGAAATAAGCAGTTCCGGTAATGATGGTGATGATAATAATAACAATAATAACAGTAATAATACCGGTAATAATAATAATAATAATAATAATAATAATAATGATGATGATGATGATGATGATGGTGCAGGAAGGAAGGGGAGGAAGGGAGGAAGGAAGAGAGTAAGAAGGGATATATAGTTGAAGGAAAGAATGAGGAAAGAGAAGAATGAACGAAAGAAGATAAGATGAATTAAGAAAATTAGAAGAAGCAGAGTAAGAATGAAAAAAATTACGTGGAAGAGAAAAAGGAAGAGGATAAAGACACGAGAAAGGAGGGGAGAGAGAGAGAGAATGTGACTGAGGCCATGGGTGAATAAATGTATGAAAGACGGGACAGAAACAAATGAAGATGAAAGTAAGTGTAGAGAAGAAAGAAAAAGGAAGGAGGGAAAGAAGAGAAAGAGTGGGTGGGTTCATGAGTGTGAAACGCGAGGAAAAAAGGAAAAGAAAAAGAAGAGGTAGAAGGCATGAGGACTGGAAGAAAGAAAGGAATGGGTGAGGAAGGGAGAAATTGAGAATGTGGAAGACAATAAGGGATGGAGGTGAAAGAAGGAAAGGATGAAAGAGGTAAGTATGAAGAACATAAGAAGAGAGGATAACTGCAGTAGGCCGGTTGGCCCATGCTAGGCAGCTCCTAGAAGGGTAACTGAACTACTAGAATGAGATAAGGATAGCAAAGAAGAAGGCTCTCCCCCGCCCTCCAAACCCTCCAGCCGAAGCCGGCAGGAAAAAGTCAGAAAGAACACCACGCCGTATAGAAAAACTGGCGTGGACATTTTACAGGAAACAGAGTGGTGAATGAATGAATGAAGGGTGAAAGATGGGAAGGAGAAGGAATGAATAAGGAGGAAAGGATGAAATGAAGAGAAAACAGAAGAATGAAGAAAGGAAGAGAAGAAAAGATGAAGAAGGAAGGAAAGGAGAATGAACAAAGAGTGAACAGGAAAGAGTGTTGAGGAGGAGGGAAGTATGGAAGAACTAAATTAAGCAGGGAAGGAAGGAAAGGTGGAAAGAATAAAGGGAAGGAAGAGGAAGAATGAATGAAAGAGATAGAGAACAAGAATGAGGCCGTGAGGAAGGAAGCATGAGCATGAGTGAAGGCCAAGGATATTCACCTGTTCAGGTATATGTATATTTAGTATCTGTCTATCATTATCTATCGTCGTTCGTCTGTCTGTCTGTCTGTCAGTCTGTCACCTGTCATCAGTCTGTCTGGCGTTTCATTTAGCCTAACCTTTATCATCACATTTATCTCTGTTTAATTATCGTCTCTGCTGCTTATCTGTTGTATTTCGGTCTTCATCTGTCTCTGTCTGCTGTTTCTCTATCGTCTCATCTGCCTGTCTATCTGTTTATCGCCTCATCAGTCTCTCTTTGTCAACTTAGCCTAGCCTATGTATGTAGCTGTGCGTAGGTTTACCATTCTGTCTCTATTTATCAGTCTTTATATACCGGTATATATATAAAGCCCTTTGGAGCCCAGTGTCCTCAGTATATATAGGACAGAACTGGGAATTTTCAAAAGTTAATAAAGTAGGGAACCCCCGCGTCATAGAAATCGTCTTGCCTGTGCGGGGATAAAACACAGAGTTGCCTCGACCATGAAGGGGTTAATATATATCCTCAAAATGTTGCTTCCATCTGTCAGTCTACGTAAAAATAAAAACATGAAAAGAAAAAAAAGAAACATACTTCCCGGAAACAGAACCCAGTCTTAAGAAAAATCGAAGAAAACGGTAAGAAATAGAAGTTCGTTTTCTCTCTGGACTCTTAGACCTTGGCCGGTATTCTTGTAATTTAAGGAAGCTCCCTAACACCTCATCTTAAGCGATTTATTTTGCTTAGTACTCCCTCCTGCCCTCGTCTGTGTAACTCAAATCATTCCAACATCACCATACTCTACATGGATAACATACAAAACGATATCAACCAGTTGTATCCAAAAATAAATCGCTAAGGAAGAGGCGTTAGGGAGAATACGAAGCCTTATGTTACTGGAGGTCGTAGGAGGGAGGAAAGTACAGTCGGCTACAAAAGTTCTATACTCTTTTTACTCAAACCTGACTTAAAATTGCCATCTCTGCATCGTCAGTCTGAGTTGGAACAGTAGATTAACACTAGAATATGATGCTAGTCACGAAGAAGTGCTATGGAAAAGGTGTAGAGCCGTAGTACTGTCTTCTGCCACTGTGCTACATGAAATTAATAAGCTGCAAAAGGACGAAAATCTGGGCCAACTTAATGTGAAAGAATCTCTCTCTCTCTCTGTTTGTCTTTGTCTGTCTCTGTCTGTCTGTCTGTCTCTCTCTGATAACCAGCCTCATGATAACTGATAACCCTATTTACCCACATATCATTGTTATTAGTGTCCTTTTTTTTTTTATTCACTAGTTCTTTCACCTTGACTTGACCCAAATTGACCTTTCCCAGGGCTCAGTGGTAGAAAAAGACAGGGCTAGAGCTGGATGTCATTTCTGTAGCACTTCTTCGTAACTGGCTTCATCATCTTGTATTAGGCTATTGTTACGACGCAGAATTCAAGGTGGAGGGATGGCAGTTTTGGGGGAAGGTATTTTGAGAGAGAGAGAGAGAGAGAGAGAGAGAGAGAGAGAGAGAGAGAGAGAGAGAGAATTAAAGATTGAATTTTATATATATGCATTTACTTCACCCAAATTCACATTAAATGACCAGCCACATCCGTTTTTATCTACCGGTATTTTTTCCCTTTATTTATTTATTTATTTATTTATCATTTTCATTCATTCATTAATTTATTCATTCATTCATTTACGAATTTATTTTTATATTTTGTTTCATTTCCCAACACTTTCCATTATTTATTTATTTATTTATTTATTTTTTGTGGCAGTGAACGCAGGTTGAAATTTTATATATATCTGTGTTCTATATTTTGGGCCCAAGGTCAGAGAGAGCATGAGTTTTTGTTGTGTGTGTGTGTGTGTGTGTGTGTGTGTGTGTGTGTGTGTGTGTGTGTGTGATGGAAAGATACAGAGAGAGAGAGAGAGAGAGAATTATGGTGGATCAGGCCCTGTTATTGGTCACACACACACACACACACACACACACACACACACACACACACACACACACACACACACACACACACACACACACACACACACACACACACAGGTCAAGAGAGAGAGAAGGGGAGGAGGAGGAGGAGGGAGGGGGAGGGGAGGGAAAGTGGGGTGCAGAGTCCATATGGTTCCCTCCTTTTTCCCCTCCTCCCCCCTCTCTCCTCCCCTCATCGCAAGTAGTATCCCCTCCACCACCTCTCTCTCTCTCTCTCTCTCTCTCTCTCTCTCTCTCTCTCATCTATTCCTAGCATTGACAGAAATTCCCTCGTGGTTCATGTGTTTAGGCCACCCCTCACAGGATGCAGCGTCAGTAGATAGATGGATAGATAGATAGATTCCACGCTTTTCCCTAGCAGCCTCAGAAGGCCATCCCATCCACCCACTAGATAGATAAATATATAGACAGGTAGATATATAGATATATACATACATAAATTGCGTGGTAGATAGATAGATAGATAGAGACGGAGGTAATGATTGAAAGATACCACTCTTTCCTCAGCACCACCATCAGCCTCCCATCACCACCACCACCACTTGTCTACCTCCATTACAACTACCCCTACTACCATAATATCTGGCATTGTAACTACCATAACTACCACAACCATTACGGGACCTTTAGCACCTTGACCATCACCATTACCACTTCTGATTCTCGTCCTCCAACCATCACCACCACCACCACCACTACCACCACCACCACCACCACCACCACCACCACCACAACTATTACTACTGCTACTACTACTACTACTACTACTAGTCATACAGTCATCATCCCCTTCATCACCTCTCCCTTCACTTCTAGTCCTACAGTCACCACCATCACCACTACTACCAGCAATACCACCACCATTGGCCTAACACATTGTGCTACCACCTCCACCAGTACCACCACCACCAGCCTACCACAATCTGCTGCCACCCCCACCACAACTTCTCCTCCAACCACTAGCGACCATCATTACCACCACAACCACCGTCTCTGGGAAAACATACGATGGCCACAGTTTTAATGCTTGCCTGACTCTGCAATGTGTGTGTGTGTGTGTGTGTGTGTGTGTGTGTGTGTGTGTGTGTGTGTGGTGGTAATGCTCTGTTTATTTATTTGTTTCCACGTCTTTATTAAACACCCTTAGTTACCTCGCACCTTTTTATTTATTTTTTTCAGTGAGTTTTGACAGAATTTATAGATATTGAATAATGATACCTATTTATTCAGGGTGTCCCATAAATAGCGCTGCACTAGAACTCACGTAGTAGTGTCTTCTGTGTTGCGTGGGCGGCTCATTGTGCTGGTGTGGGCGTGGGGGTGACAGTGGGAGTGGGAAGTGAATGATGCTGGTTAGATACATGATAAGAAAGCCGTCTCCACAACACGAGAAATCACCTGGTGGATTGGTAGTGGAGTGTTATTTATGGACAACCCTGCATCTATCTGTCTGTCTATCTATCTACCTGTCTGTCTGTCTGGCTGTCTATCTATTCCATACCATATATATATACAGTGCGTCCTCTCACTTACATATACTTTAGAAGTCTGGCATCTAACAAAAACCCTTGGAACAATAATTCTTGGAGTATTGTTAGAGGAATGGGAAGGATTATGATTGTGTTGCGTGAAGAGAGAAGGAAAAAAAAAAGAAGAGCATTGTGGATAAGGGAACAGACGAAAGTAAGGGATATAATCTTTGCAAAATGCGTAAATGGATGTGGGCAGTTAGCGTCCTTCATAGTAAAGATAAGAAAAATAACTAGAATAAATTTGTGGCAGCGCGGAGATGGAGTGACAGGAAGAGGCAGACAGTGAACAAGATAAAGAGATGGAATGCGAAGATTGGGTAGATGAGGTTGACAGTCAGTAGGTTAGAGTGGAGAAGGTGGTATAGTGGTGGTGATAATGATGGTGGTAATGGTGGTGCTGATGATGGTGGTAGTGGTGGTGATAATGATGGTGGTAATGGTGGTGATAATGGTGGTAGTAGTGGTGATAATGAAGATGATGTTAGTGGTGGTGGTGATATTGATGGAGGCTACAATAATAATGATGATAGTGGTGGTGATAATGGTGGTGATGATGGTGATGATAATGATGGTGGTGGTAATGATGATGATGATAATGATGGTGGTGATAATGATGGTGGTGGTAATGATGATGATGATGATGGTGGTGATAATGATGATGATAATGATGGTGGTGGTAATGATGATGATGATGATTAGCGTAG
>NC_137064.1:2403567-2431067 GCF_032717465.1 Coenobita brevimanus
ATCTCTGCCTAACCCTCACCCTGCCTCACTCTCACCCTGCCTCGCCCTCTCTCTGCTTAACTCTCACCCTGTTTCACGTTTACACTACCTCACCCTCTCTCTTTCTCATTCTTGCACTGCCTCTCCCTTCACTCTCCCCTCAAATCCAAACACCCACGCTCCTCGTTTTTTTTTTGTCGCTATTTGTGTGTGTGTGTGTGTGTGTGTGTGTGTGTGTGTGTGTGTGTGTGTGTGTGTAGGGAAGAGTTTTTTTTGTGCGTGCGTGTGTGTACGTACGAGAGAGAGAGAGTGAGAGATACGTGCCGTGCCGTGCCGGTATTTATTTTTGTGTACGTGTGAAGTCGTGTGTGTGTGTGTGTGTGTGTGTGTGTGTGTGTGTGTGTGTCTTTAGGCGTGTGTCGTGTGCATGACTGCGAGTAATTGAGTGTGCGTGTGTGGGTGTTTAATTCTCGCGAGTGCAGTTAAATGATTGTCTGTTTAAGTGGGTTGCGCGTGCTTTTGTGTGTGTGTGTGTGTGTGTGTGTGTGTGTGTGTGTGTGTGTGTGTGTGTGTAAGTTTTAAATGCTTTTGTGTGCGTGTGTGCTTTTAGGATTGATATGTACGTGTTAATGTGCGTTTTTAGCAGAGAGAGAATTACAAGAGTCATGAGGAGGAGGACTGGGGGTGGAGAGGAGTAAGTGGAGGTGAGAGAGAGAGAGAGAGAGAGAGAGAGAGAGAGAGAGAGAGAGAGAGAGAGAGGAATGCAAGGTAGTTAAACAGAAGTGGCATTGCATGAGCGAGACAGAATAACCTTTTCAACCCGCGGATTTTTCTTATATTGATTTTCTTTTTTCAGACGATTTTCCTCAGTTTAGGGGGGACTTAGATTCATCCTGGAGGGGTTAGATATCGCCTACATTTTCCATTTTATGACTAGGCGGGGATTTTCGACCTATTGCAGCTTAATTTACGTAGCTCAGTGGCAGAAAGAGACGATACTACGGCTCAACAACCCTCCCATAGCACTTCTTCGTGACTAGCATCGCAGTCTAGTGTTAATCTGTTGTTTAAATCTCGGAAGTGAAGATAGCGAGATTTTTTTTTTTCTTTTTTTTTTTTTTTTTTTTTTTTTTTTTTTGCCATATTAATGTGACCGGAGTATAGTATAGGTTCCTTCTAAGTTGGATGTAATTTCCTTGTAGTAGCAGGAATGTACTATGAAAATAAATCTTTGTAGTGAAGGGGTTGGGGTGGGGTGAGGTAGGGCTTAGGTAGCGTAGGGTTGAAAAAGGTTAGGCAGAGTGAGTGAGGCAGGGCTTAGGAAATGTTGGGTAGAGAAAAGGTAGCCTAGGCAGGTTGAGTGAGGCAGGGGTTGGGTGAGGTTGGGTAGAGAAGAGTTAGGCAGGTTGGGTGAGGTAGGGGTTAGGTAAGATGGGGTAGAGAGTTAGGAAGATAGAGTGAGGCAGAGGTGCAGGGGTACCTAGAGGAAAGTTAGGAAGGTAGAAGGAGGCACGAAAATGGGAAGTGGGGAACGGGAGGCAGCGAGGGTAGGTAGAAGTAAGGCGGAAGTATGAAGAGGGAGGCAAGTAGGGTCAGATAGGGGAGGTAGGAAGGAAGGTAGGTAGGGGAGGAAGCAGGGTGAGGCAGGATGGTGGTATGGCAAGGTGAGGCAGGAAGGTAGCGTGGCTTTGGTGTGACAGGTGAGGCAGGAGTGGGATCATAACTTGTCTAATTATCCGGCGAGGCAGGGGAGACAGGCAGAGAGGTGAGGTAGGGGAGGCAGGCAGGCAAAGGGGTGAAGTAGGGAGGGAGGCAGGCAGGGGAAGGAGGGAGGAAGAGGGGTGAGGTAGGAAGGAAACGAGGTAAAGCAGGAGAAAGAGGAAGGGAGAAGGGTTAGGCAGTAAGGAAGGAGGATGAGGAAAGGAAAGGTGAGTCAGGGAGGTTTAGGCAGGAAGGGGGAAATATGAGTTACTTTAGGAGAGATTTTGGGGGGGTAAAGAATGAGTCAGGGAGCAGGGTTAGGCAGGAAGTGAGAGGAGTGTGGCATGAGGAAGGTGAAGTGAGGTAGGAGAGAGAGGCAGGGAGGGGTGAGGCAGGAAGGATAAAGGGTGAAGCAAGAGTGTGAATTAGGGCGTAGGGTTAGGCAGGAAGGGAAAGGGAAGAGAGAGAGAGAGAGAGAGGGGGGGGGCAGGGTAGGGCAGGTGTCATGGAGGAAGTGAGGTTGGAAGGAGTACAAAGGAAAGCAAACACACTGACCTATTGATCCCTTAGAGGCCCTTATTAGAAGACTGACTGTGGTATCTGTTTTATGAGCCTAAGACAAGGATAGCGGAAGAGGCAGGCAGGGTAAGGTAGGGGAGTGAGAATGGAAAGGCAGGAGAGTGAGGCAGGATAAGGCAGGAGAATAAGGCAGACAAGGTGAGTAATGAGAGGGTGAGGCAGGTGGTGGTGGTGAGGCAGATGTCAAACCAGGTCACGCTATAAGCCCAGGTCACTCAGGGTCACCTCTGTAGGGATGGGGGGGGGCAGGAGTTGGGAGAGGCAGGCATAAGGGTGAAGCAGGATAAGGGTGGCATATGACGGGTAAGGCAGGATAAAGGGAGGCATGACGGGTGAGGCAGCTTAGGCAGGAAGGGAAGGCAGAAGGGTGAGGCAGGATAAAGGAAGGCTTATGATGAATGAGGCAGATTAAAGGGAGGCATGACGGGTGAGGCAGGTAAGGCAGCGGGGTGAGGCAGGGTGAATAATGAGATGGTCGAGGATGGTGGAACTAGAGTCATATTTATAAACTTTCCTAATCCCTTCAACTCGAGACGATTTTATTCAGCTTAGGAGAGAGACTAATTAAATTGGCGGGGATTGATATAACCTTCATTAACCCCTTCACTACAGGGTATTTTTTTAATGCAAAGAAGAAGGAACCAAAGGCCAGGAACCCGTAAACTGTTCACTCCAAGAAAACAAAAAAACAAAAAACGAGAGAGCCAAATTCTAGATCCGTTCATTTCGAGATGCCTGGACACATTGCGTTTGAAAGACCGGTGATCACAGGTACCAAGAAGTACAGACAGAGGGAGACAGTTCCAGAGTTGACATGTTGCATACATGAAGGAGTGGGAGTAACGGTTAACTCGTGCATTAAATATTTGGACAGAAAAGGGATGAGAGTTTGTTGCTAGACGGGTGCTACGCGCCCGCCGTAGTGGTGGAGGGATGCAAGCAGACAGTTCAGAGGAGCAGTGACCATTGAAGTAGCGATAGAAAAGAGATAGAGATGGAACAGTGTGGCTAAGAGACAGAGGTTGAAGGGGGCCAGTAAGAGGAGGAGAGTAAATGAAACGAAAAACCTTTGACTTCACCTTTTTGAGAAGAGCTGTATGTGGGGAGCCTCCCCACACATGAGAGTTGTACCGTACTTCACACAGGGGCGAATGAAACCCGTGTATAAAGTCAACAACAGCGCAGGGGTAAAAAAAGTCACGCAGTCGGCTTAGCACACCTAATCTCTTGGAAGCAGGTCTTACAAGCGTTCTTTCCAAGATAAATCCCGAGAGAATGAAACCCCAATTGTGTTTAAAGATGATGCAGGATTGAATTGGATATTGTTAAGTGTCAGAGGGTACTCCTGTGGATGATTCTGTCGTGTTGATGGATGTAAGAACTGAGTTTATAATGCATTAAAAACAAGATTATTTTTACCCCAGTCAAAGATGCGAGCCAAGTCAGACATTAGGTGTGCCATAGCCTCATCCCTTGTTTGTTGAAGCAACTGCTGAGATGAACGCTGTAGGAAGCGAATGGAAAGGTGAAGGGTGGAGTCATCAGCGAACGAGTGGACAGGGTTAGGCACACTCAAAAAAGTATCGTTACAGAGGGGCTCAGTGAGTTTCATACTGAACAATCCAACTGTCTCGGTAGGGTTGGAGGAAGGCTGTTAACAAAAGCTTCATTCGTGGTGTCAGTTTGTATCGCGCAGAAGGTGTAACGATACTTTTTTTGAGTGTTTGTACAGCTTAGAAGGTCATTGATGAATAAAAGGAAGAGAGTTGGTGATAGGACAGAGCCCTGAGGAACACACTACTGATAGCTCTAGGAGAAGAATGATGGCCGTCTACAGCAGCAGCTATAGAACGACCAGAAAGAAAGCTGGATATAAAGGCACATATAGAAGGATGGAAACCGTAAGAGTCTTGAAATTAAAGATATATGCCCGACTTGATCGAAAGCCTTTGAGATGACAAGTGCAGTGGCGAAGGTGCAATGGCGAAGCCGAATAAAGTCGTCTGGATGGAGCAAAAATGAGTTTACAAAGACGCCATCTAATTGAAGGGGATAAGCTGAATTTTTTTCATGAATGAGTTTGTGCTGGGTCGTCGAGGTCACGGGAGGGAAGGGGGTGAAAAGACAGGTAGGAGAGAGAGAGAGAGAGAGAGAGGGGGGGGGAGGTAGCTAGGGGGAGGAGAAGGAGATAAAAAAGAAGGAATGGATAAAAGGAAGGAAAGGTATATAAGGGAGATGAGAAAGGATGAGGACAGGAGGAAGGGGGAGGAGGGAAGATTAGAAATAATTGAAATAAATAACTGCATCCATTTGTTCGTCCATCCATCCATCCAACCATCCATCCAACCAACCAACCAGTCACTCAGTCAGCCATCCATCCATCCATCCATCCATCCATCATGAGTCCTGTATTACCCCATCAGAAGCGAAGGGGCCCCAGGGGTACCATTGTAGGCTGACTCTAATTATCGAAATGCATCATAGGGATCGAATCTCTCTCTCTCTCTCTCTCTCTCTCTCTCTCTCTCTCGGCCATGTTAAAGTGAAAAGAATATATAGTAAAAGGGTTAATGAAAGCTGTGGCCCGTATTCCCTAACACTTTTTTCTAAGCGATTTATTTTTGGGTATGAATGGTTACTATCCTTTTGCACGTTATTAATGGAGAGTATGGTGATAATGGAAGGATTTATGCAACACACAAGAGGACAGGAGGGGGTAATCAAGCAAATCAGTCGCTTAGGAAAAGGGAGCTTCCTTACCCGGCGAGAATATTGACCTAATCTGACCCCTGCTGTACGAGAGATTTGACCTAAACTTTAAAAAAAAAAAAAAGTATGGGAAGGAAGAACAAATGAAAATGCGTTATCGGGATGAAGGGGTTGGTAGGTCAGAGATAGAGAGAAACGTGATATTCTAGGTCACGAGGTCAGAATAAAATGTCAGTTCGTTTATAAAGTCAGAAGCACATATAAGGAAGCTCCCTGACACCTTTTCCTAAGCGATTCGTTTTGCTTATTAGTCCTTACTGTCATCTTCTGTGTTGCGATACGTAAATCATTGTAATGTCGTCATACTCTGCATAAGTAACGTACGAAAGGATATTAACTTGCAACATCCAAAAATAAATCGCTAAGGAAGAGGTGTTAGGAGCGTCCTTAACAGACGGAAACACTACTACTACTACTACTACTACTACTACTACTAGTAATAGTAATAATAATGATAGTAGTAATAATAATAATAATAGTAGTAGTAGTAGTAGTAGTAATAATAAAAATAATAATAATAATAATAATAATAATAATAATAATCTCAAGAGGTTAAGCTGAAGAATCTTTGTAATTATAGACAGCCAGAAGATCAAGGTCAGGCTGAATGGCCCCCTGATACGGATGCAGGTCAGGTCGTGTGGAGGGGAGGTCACGCAAAGTTGGGCCAGGTCACGCGGGGAGGGATGGGGGGGTCCTTCGGGAGATGGGGGGTGACCTTCGGGGGATAGGGGGTAGGGGGAGATCAATACTAGACCCACGACGCAGTGCTTGGCTGGGTCAGTGGGTGCGAGAGAGAGAGAGAGAGAGAGAGAGAGAGAGAGAGAGAGAGAGAGAGAGAATGGTGAGTGAAAGATGGGTATTGAATAGGTAAGGTAGCGAGTGTGAAAATGAATACTGGATGAGAGAGAGAGAGAGAGAGAGAGAGAGAGAGAGAGTATATGGCAGGTACTCAGAGTTAGGCTGGGTGAAAAAGGAGTGAGAGATTGGAGTGGAGAGACTTGAGGAAGATACAGGGAAAGTAAGGGGGAGAGGGAGGGGGGGAGGGAGGAAAAACAGTGGAGGAAAGGTGAGAAGAGGGAGAAAAATAAAGGAGTTTGAGGGGAAAAAGGAGAGGAAGAGTGGTGGATTTGGGAGGGTGGGGAGGAAGGAAAGGGAGGGATAGTAGAGGGAGGAAGGGGAGTGGAGGGGGGGAGATGATGGATGGGTGTGGAGAGAAGAGAAGGGTGAGATTGATGGAAGGGGAGGTATGGGGAGGAGAGGGGGGGGAGGTAGAGGGGTGAGTTGAAGCATTTGGGAGAGAAGAGGAAGGGGGCAATGATGAAGGGGAAGTTAATGACGGGAGGGAGTAGAAGAGGAGAGGGAGATTGGGGGTAAGAGTGAGGTGGGGAGAAGAGAAGGGGAGTGAGGGAGAAGAAAAGGGGAGTGGGGAAAAGAGTGAGGTGGGGAGAAAAGAGAGTTAGTAGCCTAAAGGATTGAAAGGTGGAGGGGAGGGGGATGGAGGAGAATGATGGAGAGAACGATAATGGTGAAAGGGAGGGGTGAAGGGGAGGAGAGAAAGATGGATGGGAGGAAGGGAGGGTTAAGTAGATGAAGATGGAGGGGGGGGGGATGTACGGGGTAGAGGTGTGTGTGTGTGTGTGTGTAAGAGAGAGAGAGAGAGAGAGAGGGGGGGGAGGGAATAGAGGGGGTGACTAAAATTCCTGCGGTACACCATACTAACCAAAGCACCTTATTCTATGTGACTCCCTCTGCTTGCCACTGGACTCGGCGCACCGGTTCATTGACTGCGCTTATTTGCGCATCTGTGACTGTCATTACAACTTGTCTTTGCCACTGTGCAGGCCTGTACTCCTTTCGCTTGGTCCTGTTGCAGCTTGATTCACGTAGCTTAGTGGTAGAAAAAGACAATGTTACTACTTACTGTACATCTGTGTGTCTGTACTGCTTGTGCTTGTAAATATAGGGATCTGTGCTCATTTTGCTTTGACTTGATTTTCGTCATCATGTTTCTTGTTTCATGTACCGTTGCTCAGTGGTTGAAAAATACGATGTTACGGGCTCTACATCCTTCGTGACTAGCACCATACCGTACTCTGTTGCTACATCTCGGCTTTCAAGATGAAGAAATGATAACTGCGGATCAAGACGGAATAGAGAGTACACTATTCCTGGGAAGTGTGTGAGTTCTATTGCAACTTATACGTGAAAGTTAACGAAGCTGAACAAGATTAGTGTAGCCTACACTTAAAAGATGATTACTACTCCAGAGCACTCTGCTTAAAGCTAAAACAGAACATTGCCGTCAGTCTTGTATCTGTTTGTCGACAGTCAGACGCCTTAATCCCAAAAAGGGTGGACACATGCAATTCACTCCCTAGTCACCCTCTCCTCCTGCATCAGTCTGTCCTTTCCCCAACTCACCTCCTCACTCAAATAATTCTCCAGTCATACAGGGAGTGTGTTAAATGTATATGTTGTGATATGTTACAAAAAGCAGCACCTCATTAACTCCGACAGGTAAATGGAAATAAATGAATAGGCAGTGGAAAATACTGTTAGATAATTCCAGTATGCACTAAGATGAAGTTTTATTTATATATTTATTTTTTTTAGTTTATTCTTGCTTCCTCCAGCCGATTTTGTTGGGAAAAATTCTCGTACTGAATGGGTGAATGAAATCTGTATCAAACCCCTCCAGTCCAAAGTCTCTAAAGCTGAATAAAATCGTCTGGAGATAACAGGATTAAAAAAAGATAAAAGATACAGTAATCGGATTAAAAGGGGTTAAATTTAGCTTAATCCCCTGGCGTGTAATCCTGAAATGTGATCAAGACGGAGATTAATTTTTACATGAAGTCGATTAGGATTAGGATTAGGATTCAAAATTATGATTCCTTTGTGTCCAGAGAGAAAGAAAATCGAATACCTCTATGATTGTGATTGCATGGAATATTTTGGAGTTGTTTGATGATGATGATGATGATGATGATTAATAGTAGTGGTAGTGGTAGTATTAGTATTAGTATTATTATTAGTAGTAGGTGTAGTAGCATTGGTGTAGTAGTAGTAGTAGTAGTAGTAGTAACAGTATTAGTTTTAGTAGTAGTAGCAGTAGTAGTAACAGTAGTGGTAGTAGTAGTAGTACCGGTAGTAGTAGTAGCAGCGTTGGCTCCATCACTCCATTTGTTGATTTTTTTATTTTTTTTCACTGATATTGCTATTTTACGTCTTTGGCTGTGACTGATTGATGCTACTGACTGATTTTGACTGACTGGCTGTATGACTGACTGTGTGACTAACTTTTCTGTGACTGAGGATGACCGTGTGACTGTGCATGTGACCGTTTGTGGCTGGTAAGGCTTCCCTCTCACGTTTTTCATCACACCTCACCATCCACTCACCTGCTTGGTCATGTCACACCGCCTTCACCACCCATTCTTTCCTTTCATCACCACGCATTGCTTGCATCACCACTCATCCTTTCCTTGCATCACCACTCATTGCTTACACACACACACACACACACACACACACACACACACACACACACACACACACACACCACAGTGAGAGAGAGAGAGAGAGTGAGAGAATCATTTACCCTACTCTATCATCACTCCAGTAGGATATCTGTACGTTAGAGCTGTACATCATCACACTATCACCTCACCACTCCTAACACATCTTCACTCCCGCTCATACATCACACACTATCACCACATCACACCACACATCACAATTACACCCATACATCACACATCACCTCACCACACCTCACATGTCATCACCCACACCCCTCATCACACACTATCACCTCACCACACCTAATGCATCACCCACACCTCTACATCACACAGTATCTCCTCACCACACCTAATGCATCACTTACACCTGTACATCACACCTTGCACCTCACCACACCTAATACATCATTAACACGCATACCGTACATCACACACCATCACCACCACACCCAACACATCACCACTCACACCCTTTCATCACCACCTCACACCTCACCACTCACACCCATACATCAGTCACCTCACCACACCACACACATCACCACTCACACCCTTTCATCACACACCTCACCACTCACACCCATACAACAGTCACCTCACCACACCACACACATCACCACTCATACCCTCGCATCACACACCATCACCACCACACATCTCCCTTTCATTATAGCATTCTCACCACCACTTTCTCTTGCAATCATTTTTCTTTTCATCTTTTCTCAGCATTTCTCTCAAGACATTTTTCTCTCACTCAGCATTTTAATTTCAATGGGCATTTTTCCTTCTCAAAAAATTCTATACCTTTTTTTTTTCATTTTTTTTTTTGCATCATTTATTCTCAGCATTTTCTCCCTCAAGATATTTTTTCTCTTAGCATTTTTCTCAGCATTTGTTCTTATAACTTTGTAAAATAATCTATATAGCATTTTTTTCTGGCATTTTTACACTTGCTTTCCTTGTAATAGTTTTCTTGATCAACAGTTTTTCGTATTTTTTCTCAAAATTATTTCCGTTTTTTTTCTAAGATTTTCCTCAGCCTTTTTTTTTTTTTTTTTTTTTTTTTTGAACTTAGCGTTTTTCTCAATGGTAACTTTATTTTCATATTTTTATAACATTTTTCTCACTGCATCCATCTCACTATTTTCTTCATTAATTTTTTCAGTAATTTCGTCGTACCCAGTCAGTTAGGTTTTGAACATTTCATTTTTCACCTCTCTCTGTCTGTCTGTCTGTCTGTCTGTCTCTCTCTCTCTCTCTCTCTCTCTCTCTCTCTCTCTCTCTCTCTCTCTCTCTCTCTCTCTCTCTCTCTCTCTCTCGTTCATTCACTCACATACTCGCTCACTCTCACTCACACACTCACTCACTCACCCACCCACTCACTCACCCTCCCACTCACTCACTCACTCACTCACTCACTCACCCACTCACCAACTGACTGACTGACTGACTGACTGACTGACTCACTCACTCACTCACTCACTCACTCACTCACTCACTCACTCACTCACTTATCCTCTATTCCTCCCTTACTCACGGCGCTGATCGGACAAGACACGGGTCGATCTGTCATGTGTACTTATATGTGCATGTGCGTGTGTGTGAGGGAGCCTTGTATGGTTGTGTGTGTGTGTGTGTGTGTGTGTGTGTGTGTGTGTGTACTACTGGGCTTCACTCCGTCCCTACCTCACTTACACCACGAGTTCTTTTTACACACACACACACACACACACACACACACACACACACACACACACACACACACACACACTGCAGCCAATAACTCTGTAGCCCTGTAATCTCATTGGTATGCGTGTACTCGTAAATGTGTGTGTGTGTGTGTGTGTGTGTGTGTGTGTGTGTGTGTGTGTGTGTGTGTGTGTGTGTGTGTGTGTGTAGCTCGACATGGATCGGGTAAATGTGTAGGTATAATTGGGTGACTGTAGGTGCAAGGTAACAGGTGTGTAAGTGTGCTATGACAGGTGTGTAAGTGTGGGTTGACGTGTTTGGTGTGACAGGTGTGTATGGTGTGGAATGTCGTGTGTAGGTGTGGGGTGACAGGTTTGTAGGTGTAGGATGACGTGTGTAGGTGTGCAGTGACAGGTGTGCAGGTGTGGGATGACAGGTTTGGTGACAGGTGTGTAGATGTGGGGGACAGGTGTGTAGGCTTGGGATGACAGGTTTTGCGACGTGTGTAAATGTGGGGAACAGGTGTGTAGGTGTGGGGTGATAGGTATGGGTGTGACTGGTGTGTAGGTGTCAGGTGTGGGGTGTACAGTAGGTGTGGGGGTGACAGGTGTGTAGTTGTGACAGGTGTGGGGTGTAGGTGTGGTCCAGTTAAGGCCCCTCCTGACCGCCTGGCTGTGGTTGTGTTGTTAGTGGGTTAATTCGTGTCCGGAGACCCGCCCACACACCCACATTTACCCCTCCCTCTCCCCCTACACCCTCTTCTGGTTATCTCCCCTACCCCCTACCCCTCCCCTCCTCCCTCTTACCCTTCTCCTCCTCCCTCTTTCCCATCCCCTCCTCCCTCTTACCTTTCCCCTTACTGCTCTTCCTCTTTCCCCTTCTCCCTTGCCACCTTCCCCCTCCCTTACCATATTTCTCCTCCTCCCCTTTACTTCCCCTTCCCCCTCCCTCCTCTCCCCTCTCCCTTCCTTCCCATATTTCTCCCCCTCCCCTTCCCGTTCCCCCCTCCCTCCTCTCCCCTCTCCCTTCCTTCCCATATTTCTCCCCCTCCCCTTCCCGTCCCCCCCTCCTTCCTTTCCTCTTTCCCATCCGGTCCATATTTCTCCCTCTCTCTTTTACTTCCCCTCCCCCTTCCCCTCTCTCTTCCTTTTTGGTCCTTTTCCCCCTCTCTCTCTCTCTTTCCCTCTTTTTGACCTTATTCTTTCATTCTTCATTCATTTTCATCTTCCATTTTGTCATTCTTCCTTGTACTCATTTTTTCTTTCTCATCCCGTTTTCTTCCTCTTATATCCTTTCCCCTTTAGATCCCTTCACCCCGAGGACGTAATTACCCTCTTATTCTCACTTCTTACCGCCAGACGATTTTATTCAACCCGGCAAAACCCCTCTTACTGAAGGGGTTAAGGACGGCTGTACCTAACCCCTCCATTTCTTAAAGTCACCTCTTAAGCTGAAGAAAATCGTCTGGATATGGTAGGAATTTAAAAGGAGCGTCGTCGTGCTGAAAGGGTTGAGTTAAATGGACCTTCGTTTTCTTTGTCTTCGTTTTCTGTGTCTTTCAGCTTTAACCTTGCTCGTTTTATTTCTATTTTTTTTTCGGTCAGTTCGTAGCTCTTTAGCCTCTGTGTGTGTGTGTGTGTGTGTGTGTGTGTGTGTGTGTGTGTGTTTGTGTTGTGTGTGTGTGTGTGTGTTGTGTGTGTGTGTGTGTGTGTGTGTGTGTGTGTGTGTGTGTTTGTGTGTGTGTGTGTGTGTGTGTGTGTGTTGTGTTGTGTGTGTGTGTGTGTGTGTGTGTGTGTGTGTGTGTGTGTGTGTGTGTGTGTGTGTGTGTGTGTGTGTGTGTGATCTTGCTTTATATTTTCCTTCATCCTGTTTTTTCTTTTTTTTCTTTGATTTAACTTTCAGGTCTTGTTTTTTTTTGTTTTTAATTTATCTTAGTTTGTGTTTTCTTTTCTCTTTTTCTCTTAGTCTTTCTTTAATTTAGTCTTTTTTCTTTAATCTTTTTGTTCATTTTCCTGATGGTTTTTATCAATATTTTTGGCTTGAGAGAGAGAGAGAGAGAGAGAGAGAGAGAGAGGAAAGTAGAGACAAAGAGGACAGGAGAAAAAGGAGGAGGAAACAGAGAGAAGATATATAGAATGGAGGAAGGGAGGGAGGGAGGGTAGGAGTATAGGGAGAGAAGGGAGGGAGGTTGAGAAAGGGAGGGTAGGAGTATAGGGAGAGAAGGGAGGGAGGAAGGGGGAGGGGAGGTAAGGGATAACAGGAAGAAGGAAATAGTAGGCAGGGAGGATTAGGGAGGATCAGGGGAGGAGGAAGAAGAGAGAAAAGAGGGCAGTGGAGAGAGAGAGAGAGAGAGAGAGAGAGAGAGAGAGACTGCTACTACTACTACTACTACTACTACTGCTACTGCTGCTACTACTACTACTACTACTACTACTACTACTACTACTACTACAGTGTTTAAAATATTTCTCTATACACATGATAGTATTTCAGTGCATCTGTATTTTTTTTTTTATCCCCCCTCTTTTTGTATCATTCTGTATCTTTAATTTGTTTTTGTTTTCTCTTGTTTTCAGCCGCTCTAAGCATCACTTGTTTTGATTTTTCTTTTGTTTTGATTTTTCTTGACTTGTTTTCCTCATGTTTTCTTTTTTTCTGTAGTTTTTCGTTTGCCTTTTTTAATTTTTCTTACTTTTTCATGTCTCTCTGTGATGATGAACAGTGGTATATTTTCTTGCCTACAGGTATGTGTGGGACGAGGACAGGTTTGGCTAATGAGGGAGTGTAGTCGACAGGTGAGTGGGAGTGACGCCTGATACTGTTGTGACTTTAATTATAATTGTGTTTATGGTGACTGATGATGATGATGATGATGATGATGATGATTATTGTAGTTGTCGTTGATGTTATTATCGCTGTTATCATCATCATCATTACCGTTATCACTGCTGTAATCAACGTCACTATTCCAATTGTTACCTTGGTCATTACTATACCTTATCCCTTGAGACCTTACCGTCCTGGCGCCCTATTCTCTAAGCCTCCAGAAGGTTTAATAGACCTTGGTAGATGCACATGCTTCCTCCAAATGCCTTAAGGAAATTAGGCCAAGTGGAGAATGCTTGCCAACCCCCTCCCCCCGCCACTGCCTGCCGGGGGGGGGGTTGACTTCATTCTACCACCGTGACCTCATTCTGGGAGCATGAGTTGACCTGATGCGGCCTGAGTGTATGTGTGTGGGTGTGTTTGACCTTGTATTTGTTGGCTTAGAGTGTGCACAGTTGTTTACATTGTGCCCTACTTTTGACGTTGTGTGTGTGTGTGTGTGTGTGTGTGTGTGTGTGTGTGTGTGTGTGTGTGTGTGTGTGTGTGTGTGTGTGTGTGAGGTAAGTAGTTGATATTTGGCTGATTTTTGTATCACTTATGTCTGTGTAAGTGAAGGGCGTTAGTAAAACACACACACACACACACACACACACACACACACACACACACACACACACACACACACACACACACACACACACACGACTGACGTTTTTGCAGAGAATAAGAACATTGTATTTTACTTCAACATTCTACAAACGACTTATTCAGGTCACACAAATCACCGCATCCAAGGAGTTAAAATCAGATCGTGCGATAAAGAACGAAAGCACTGAATCTCCTTATCTCATCACTATGCAGATAGCGTGGAAATCAAGGCACAGAACAAGTTATAAGACGGAAAAACGTAAGCATCATCATTATCGCCAAATTAAATTCATCAGTGTCGGTTGCTACGGATACACTACACTGATGTGAAAGTCCATGGGGAGAAGGAAACAGGAGAGGCGACAGGATTTTTGGTGGCGACTGTACAATTGCAAAAAATATCCATCCGCTTCCGAACGATATATAACGGGAGGGTGAACACTAACTTTTGAGACTCACTGATGCGCTCTATGGAACCCAGCAGACTTTCCAGGATAATGTGTGCGCGTTTCATAATTGTTCGTCTTAGAGGTGGAACGATATTTTTAACCGCGACTGTACATAGTGGAATATAAGTTAACTCTAAGGCCAGTGTAAATCTTTCTATATCAGTGTTGCTAAATCCTGCATGTGTTTTGATGTATTCCCCTACCCCTCTCATGGTAGGGACAGCTCTAGTGTATTATTCCAGACAACAGATGATTTTATGCAGCTGAGAGGGCGTGAGGGAGTCTGGGGGTGTTGCTACGGCCACCACTAACACGCTCATGGTGTGCACAAGTCTAGTAGTATTCAGATTATGATAAGTGGAAGTGTTTGCATGGGAGAGAGAGAGGCGTAGGGTAGCATTTGAATTCTTTATTATTTCTCAAACGTTTTGGGATACACAGAACCTATCCTAAAACACACACACACACACACACACACACACACACACACAGTCTCTCTCTCTCTCTCTCTCTCTCTCTCTCTCTCTCTCTCTCTCTATATATATATATATATATATATATATATATATATATATATATATATATATATATGCCAGCTGACGCCAGACGATTTTAGTCAGCTGAGAGTGAGTCACAGGAAGCTGAGTGTGTTAGTTTCCCTCTGAGTCGACGCTTTGCTAGTGGAGTCAAATTCTTAGTTCCTTCCTTCGTGCGATTTATCTCTCGAGTATAAGTATCACTGTCCTTTTCTTCCTTGATCCTAACTTGATTTTTACCCTTACATAACCCCTTCAGTACGATGTTGCACTTCTCCACTTCATTCTTTACTTACAGACGATTTTATTCAACTGAAAGGCGTCACGTATTGAAAGGGTTTATAAAGACTGCATCTAACCCCTCCGATTCTTACTCTCGTGAGCTGAGGAAAATCGTCTGGAGGCAGCAAGAGCAAAATTAAAGCCACGACACCGGTTTGAAGGGGTTGAAGTGGGAATACCAGAACTGCATAGCATATTCGAGAAGAGGTCGGACAAGAACAGTGGTGTTATGATTATTTGACTTTAATGAGAGAGAGAGAGAGAGAGAGAGAGAGAGAGTCCTGGCTACCTTCACACATTCTGCGTATTTTTAGATGTTGGTGTTTTTCCCAAACTGGCGTCTCCGCTACCACATCTACCGCAGTTACCACAGCTACCACAATTACAAGAACAATCACTTATCACACCTACCACGGTTGCAACCATAGCTACCACAACTACTGCAATTACCACTACTACCACAGTTAACATCTGCAGCAATTACTACAACTACCACAGCTGCCACTACTACTATCACCATTACCACAATTACCACGCCACTACCACCACAGCTACCTCAGCCGCCAGCATTACCACAACTACCAACATTACATATACTACCACAGCTACCACCACTACCGCAACTACCACAGCTACCACCACTACCATAACTACCACCACTACCAGCATCGGGGGGATAAGATAGGGCCAAGGAGGAAGGAAGGCAGATAAACAGAGGGAAATTAGGGTGTGGCCAAGACGCACCCTGCCTTACCCTGCCTCATTCTGCCTTACCCTGCCTCACCCTGCCTTACCCTGCCTCACCCTGCTTACGCTACCTCGGTCTGCCTTACCCTGTCTTACCTTGCTTCACCCTGCCTCATCCTGCCTCACCCTACCTTACCTTATCCCTGAGTTGCCTTACCTTTCTTTACGTTACCCTGCCTCATCCACCTTACCCTGTCTTATGGTGCCATCCCTTGCTCACCCTGCCTTACTATGTCTTTCCCTTACCGTGCCTCACCCTATCTTGCCTTGTCTCACCCAGCCTTACACTGCTTCACCCTGCCTTACCCTGCCTCACCTTACCTTAAAGTGCCTCACTCTGCCTCACTCTGAAATTAGGACCAATGTTCGAGAGAGCCATTGTGAGAGTAAGAGTGAGATTGAGCCAGTCTGACATTAGAGCCAGAGAAAGCTTAGAGCTAGTGAGATCAGAGGTAGAGATTAAAGCCAGAATGAGATTAGAGCTAGTGAGATCAGAGTTAGAGATTAGAATTGCATGAAATTAGAGACCAGATCAGTGAGATTAGAGTCTGTGATTTAGAGCTAGTGTGAAATTAGAGTCAGTGTGAGATTTAGAGCTAGTGTGAGATTAGAGCAAAGACTAATTAGAGCCAGGGTGAAATTAGAGCGAGAGAGATTAGAGCGAGGGGCGTGAGAACAACTGACCTCCAGTACAAAGAAGTGAGCTTCCTTAGAGAGAGAGAGAGAGAGAGAGAGATTGAAAAATGGAGGAAGGAAGGACTAAACAGAAAGGGAAGGAGGAGAAGAGGGAGAGAAAAAGAGAGAGAGAGAGAGGGAATAAGAGAGGAAGAATGGGTGAAAAGGGAGAAAGGAGAGGCGAGGAAGGGAGAGAGAGCAGTATGGAAAGGGGAGAAAAGAAAGAGAAGAGAGGAAAGGAAGGAGGGAAGAGAGGAATATAGGAGGAGGAAAGAAGGGAAGAAACAAAAGCAAGAGGGAACGTAAGAATGGAAGAAGTAATGAAAGTACAAATAAAAGGAAGGAGAAGAAAAAAGGTAGGCAGGAAAAGAAGGAACGAAGGAAGGAAAAGAAAGAAAATATAAGGAAGGGAGATTAAAGAAAAGAGAAGGAGGAAGAAGAGAGAGAGAGAGAGAGAGAGAGAGAGAGCAATAATAGCAGAGGATGTAATAACTTTTCCTTACCCACAAAATTGCTAAATAAATCATACAGGGTACTCGAGGGCGATGTAAAGGAGGGAGGGAGGGAAGGAAGGTAAGAGGGAGGGAAGGAGAACGTGAAATAGGCAAGGGATAGAGAAAAGGAAAGTTAGAAGGAGGGGAGAAGAGAGTGAAATGGGAAAGCTTAGAGGGAGAAAGTGAAATGAAAGAGGGGAAAGGGAAAGGGAGTTACGGAAGGAGGCAAGGAAGAGATAAGAGGAAGATAAGGAGGAGGGAAGGACAGTGGGAAGGAACAATGAAGGAAAGGAAAAAGTGAGGGAAGGAAGGAGCGTGGGAGCTAGGGATGAAGAATGGAGAGAGTGAGGGAGGGAGAGAGACAGGGAGGGAGGGAAGGAAGAGGGGAAAGAAGAAAGAAAGGAAAGAACGATGGAAGGGAAATTGGAAGAAACAGAGTGAAAGCAGGAAGAGGAAGGAAAGAGAGAGAGAATGAAGGAAGAGGAAGGAAAGAGAGAGAGAATGAAGGAAGAGGAAGGAAAGAGAGAGAGAATGAAGGAAGAGGAAGGAAAGAGAGGGAATGAAGGAAGAGGAAGGAAAGAGAGGGAATGAAGGAAGAGGAAGGAAAGAGAGGGAATGAAGGAAGAGGAAGGAAAGAGAGGGAGGGAATGAAGGAAGAGGAAGGAAAGAGAGAGGGAATGAAGGAAGAGGAAGGAAAGAGAGGGAATGAAGGAAGAGGAAGGAAAGAGAGAGAGAATGAAGGAAGAGGAAGGAAAGAGAGAGAATGAAGGAAGAGGAAGGAAAGAGAGGGAATGAAGGAAGAAGGAAGGAGTATAAAGGAGAGGAAATATCAGCAGACCACCTGATCCAGTCTAACGTATGTTACAGAATTAGTTGTCTTATGATGTTTTGTGAGAGTAAGACAAGGATAACAAGACAGGAAGGCTCCCCACATCCTTTAAATCCGCTAGTCGAGGCCGGCAGGAAAAAGTTAGAAGGACCTGTGTGTAGTATAGGAAAACTCAAGGAAATTTTACAGGAAAGGACGAATGGAAAATACACTGTACTGAACACCATCTTAATATGTAATGAAATGCAAGAGTAACCCCTCCTGAGAAACGTAATTCATGTATTGCCTTCAGACGATTTTATTCAGCTGAGGATCAATTTTCCGAACTGGAGGGGTTAGGCACAATCCCATCACTACTAAGGGGCATAAACTGAAGAAAATCATCTGGTAGTAGCCTGATTAAAGGGAAAAAAATACAGAAGTCGTTGTATTTGGCTATGTATGTGTTGTAGCGGACGGTTTGCACTCGCCTGAAATTGACGGACGGCTGTACTATACACGTTGAAGACATGTTTTACGGATCCTGAAGTTTTTTTTTTTTTTTTTTTTTTTTTTTTTGTAGAAGTGACCGACCCCCCAGCCAATGTCTCAGGTGTGGGTGTCGGTGTGGAAGGCTTGGGGGGTGTAGGATGAGGAAGTGTAGGATGAGGAAGTGTAGGGTGAGGAAGTGTAGGGTGAGGAAGTGTAGGGTGAGGAAGTGTAAGGTGACGAAGTGTAGGGTGAGGAAGTGTAAGGTGACGAAGTGTAGGGTGAGGAAATGTAGGGTGAGGAAGTGTAAGGTGACGAAGTGTAGGGTGAGGAAATGTAGGGTGAGAAAGTGTAGGGTGAGGAAGTGGAAATGTCTCTGTATTGTGTGTGTGTGTGTGTGTGTGTGTGTGTGTGTGTGTGTGTGTGTGTGTGTGTGTGTGTGTGTGTGTGTGTGAAAGAGGCTAGAGTCTGTATATGTCCTCGAGGGAGTGTGGACATGGTGTAAGCACGTGACCTCTCAATAAAAGGACATACTACTGAACCCTGTTAAATGTCCGCCGCTGGGTAGGATTGAACCCGTGTCCGAACCGGTGGACGGACACGCTACCACCGGTCCGTCCGAGGCTCCACGTCATTGTAGTGAAGGGGTAACTGCATAAAAGCACTTCACTACGATTGTATCTTTGGTCTTCGTAGAGAAAAATAGTAACAGCTTAATTACCGTAACGTATTTATATTTTTGATTTATTCCTAGATTTTTACTAAAGCTATTGAAGGAGTGATCTGTGGAAGGGGTGAATTATGGCTCTGTAATCCCTTTAGTGCGAATAGTGTGTGTGTAATCCCTTTGGTGCGAATAATATGTGTGTAAACCCTTTAGTGCGAATAGTGAGTGTGTGTAATCCCTTTGGTGCGAATAATGTGTGTGTAATCCCATTGGTGCGAATAATGTGTGTGTAATCCCTTTGGTGCGAATAGTTTGTCTGTAATCCCTCTAGTGCGAATAGTCTGCGTGTAATCCCTTTGTTGCGAATAGTCTGTCTGTAATCCCTTTGGTGCTGATTGTCTGTAATCCCTTTGGTGCGAATAATGTGTGTGTAATCCCTTTGGTGCGAATAGTGTGTCTGTAATCCCTTTGGTGCGAATAGTGTGTGTGTGTAATCCCTTTGGTGCTAATTGTCTGTAATCCCTTTGGTGCGAATAGTCTGTGTGTAATCCCTTTGGTGCTAATTGTCTGTAATCCCTTTGGTGCGAAGTCTGTGTGTAATCCCTTTGGTGCTAATTGTCTCATTCCTTTGGTGCGAATTGTCTGTAATCCCTGTGGTGCGAATTGTCTGTAGGGCTAATCTCTTTAATGCGAATAATCTCCCAAACTGAGTACAGTTGCAAGAAGATAGATTAATGAAAGTGGATTTGACGGCGTTGATAAGGGCTTCAGTTTATCTCACTATATCTATCTGTCTATATCAGTCAGTCTGTCTATCTATTTATCTATCAAACTATCTGTCCATATCTGTTATCTATTTCTATCACCCAGTCTTTCTACCTATTTATCAATTTATCCATCAGTCTGTCTCTGATCTATATCTATCTATATATGCACATGCCCACACACCATTATAAACATGGGCCTTTTTTTCTGGTTCAAATACGTATAATCCGTCCTGGTAGTGAAGGGGTTTAACAGGGTAGCGGCGGTATGCATGTGGTTTCTTCCTTCGTTAACATTAAGGGCCACTTTTCCTTATTCGGCCATGGACGTGTTTGGCAGGAGAATCACTGGTCCAGGCGACATTTTGAGAGTTTGTTAATACTGTATACTTTAGGCTGGGGCAGTGTGTATACCGCGGCGCAGGGCAGTTTGTTTCTTAGAGCCTGCATTGCTGTTAACAGTAATTAACTAGAAAACATTCAGCGCATACCGCCGCCAATGCCATTGCCATTAAAAAGGATCCTGATCCGGGTCAGTGGAGATATTGTGTGGAATACATAGGATCCGGATCCGCCCCAAAATTTAATCAATTGTTCCTTGACCCATGGCCCATTCTTCCACAAAATTTCACTGAAATTCATTGAAAATTTTGGAGACATTGTGCGGGATACATAGGATCCGAATCAACCCCCAAATTTAATCAGTTATTTCAGGGCCCATGGCCCACCCTTCCACAAAAATTCATTGAAATTCATTGAGGACTTTTGGAGATATCGTGTGGACAAATAAACAGACAAACAGGTGAATACATAACCTCCTCCAACTTCGTTGCCGGAGGTAATTGGAAAATCTGTCTGTTTAAGGGCGATCTCACAAATTAAAAAAAAAAGAATATGGAGCTACAATGAACCGCCCCCCACCAAAAAAAAAAAAAAAAAAAAAAAAAAAAAAAACAGCGTCGTCAGATTGCAGAAGCCAACCACTTCACTACGATGACTTTTTTAGATTTCTTTTCCTCCAGACGGTTTTATTCAGCCAAGGAAATCCCCCTGATAGTGACGGGGTGAATGAGGGCTGTCTCTAACCCTTGCAGTTTAAAAAAATCGTCTTAAGCTGAGCAAAATCGTCTGTGGATAGGGATAATAGAGAAAAATGTCCTCGGTCTGAAGGAGTTAGTAAGAGTAATAATGATGGTGGTGGTGATGGTGATACTGATGAAGGTAGTGTTGATGGTGGTGGTGGTGGTGATACTGATGAAGGTAGTGTTGATGGTAGTGGTGGTGGTGATACTGATGAAGGTAGTGTTGGTGGTGGTGATGGTGATACTGATGAAGGTAGTGTTGATGGTGGTGGTGGTGGTGATACTGATGAAGGTAGTGTTGATGGTGGTGGTGGTGGTGATACTGATGAAGGTAGTGTTGATGGTGGTGGTGGTGGTGATACTGATGAAGGTAGTGTTGATGGTGGTGGTGATGGTGATACTGATGAAGGTAGTGTTGATGGTGGTGGTGGTGGTGATACTGATGAAGGTAGTGTTGATGGTGGTGGTGGTGGTGATACTGATGAAGGTAGTGTTGGTGGTGGTGATGGTGATACTGATGAAGGTAGTGTTGATGGTGGTGGTGGTGGTGATACTGATGAAGGTAGTGTTGATGGTGGTGGTGGTGGTGATACTGATGAAGGTAGTGTTGGTGGTGGTGGTGGTGGTGATACTGATGAAGGTAGTGTTGATGGTGGTGGTGGTGGTGATACTGATGAAGGTAGTGTTGATGGTGGTGGTGGTGGTGGTGATACTGATGAAGGTAGTGTTGATGGTGGTGGTGGTGGTGATACTGATGAAGGTAGTGTTGGTGGTGGTGGTGATACTGATGAAGGTAGTGTTGATGGTGGTGGTGGTGATACTGATGAAGGTAGTGTTGGTGGTGGTGATGGTGGTGATACTGATGAAGGTAGTGTTGGTGGTGGTGATGGTGATACTGATGAAGGTAGTGTTGATGGTGGTGGTGGTGGTGATACTGATGAAGGTAGTGTTGGTGGTGGTGATGGTGATACTGATGAAGGTAGTGTTGATGGTAGTGGTGGTGGTGATACTGATGAAGGTAGTGTTGATGGTAGTGGTGGTGGTGATACTGATGAAGGTAGTGTTGGTGGTGGTGGTGGTGGTGATACTGATGAAGGTAGTGTTGATGGTGGTGGTGGTGATACTGATAAAGGTAGTGTTGGTGGTGGTGGTGGTGGTGGTGGTGATGGTGATAATAATGATGATTGTAGTGTTGATGATGGTGGTGGTGGTGGTGGTGTTGATGATGATAATAATAATAATGAGGATTATCTGGTTACCGATTTATCATCCAACATTTGATCACCCATATATACTTTTACTTATATTTAATCACGTGAAATACAGAACTCTCCCAGGTGTAGTGTGGTGTAGTGTGAAGCCCAAGTGTGGTGTAGTGTGCGTGGTGTAGTGTGAAGCCCAAGTGTAGTGTAGTGTGCATCGTGTAGTGTGAAACCAAAGTGTAGTGTAGCGTGCGTGGTGTAGTGTGAAGCCCAAGTGTGGTGTAGTGTGCGTGGTGTAGTGTGAAGCCCAAGTGTAGTGTAGTGTGCGTGGTGTAGTGTGAAGCCCAAGTGTGGTGTAGTGTGCGTGGTGTAGTGTTAAGCCCAAGTGTGGTGTAGTGTGCATCGTGTAGTGTGAAGCCCAAGTGTGGTGTAGTGTGCATGGTGTAGTGTGAAGCCCAAGTGTGGTGTAGTGTGCGTGGTGTAGTGTGAAGCCCAAGTGTGGTGTAGTGTGAAGCCCAAGTGTAGTGTGGTGTGCGTGGTGTAGTGTGAAGCCCAACTGTGGTGTGGTGTCAGTGGTGTAGTGTGAAGCCCAAGTGTGGTGTAGTGTGAAGCCCAAGTGTGGTGTAGTGTGCGTGGTGTAGTGTGAAGCCCAAGTGTGGTGTAGTGTGCGTGGTGTAGTGTGAAGCCCAAGTGTGGTGTAGTGTGAAGCCCAAGTGTGGTGTAGTGTGCGTGGTGTAGTGTGAAGCCCAAGTGTGGTGTAGTGTGAAGCCCAAGTGTGGTGTAGTGTGCATGGTGTAGTGTGAAGTATGAATCAAGTGTCCTATTAACGTGACCTTTAAAATTTTTGTATACTTGGATTTCTTCGTAGATAACTCCATGATAAGTTCAGTGGAGCCAGTTCTTCTAAATGTTCCTAGAATGGAGGAGGGGAGGGAGGGAGAAGGAAGGAGGGAGAAGAGAGTGAGTGAAGAGGATAGAGAGGGTGGGAAGGGAAGAAGGCAGGAGGGAGAGAATGAGGAGGAAAAGTGATAAGGAAGGAAGGAGAGGGATAGGGTGAGAGGAAAGGAGGGAGAAGGAGAGTGGGAGGGAAGTATGGGGTGTTGGAGGGAAGGGGGAAGGAAATGAGGGAGAAGAAGAGTGAGAGGGAAGTGTGGAGTGTTGGAGGGAAGGGAGAAGGAAAGGAAGGAGGGAGAAAGGGAGAAAAAATGGATCAAGAACCAGGTGCTAAAAAGGGATGTAAACTCTGTTACCCATTTATACTGACGTTCTTCGACCTTCTCCCTATCGTGGACACCCGGAAAAGGCAGCCTCAGCCAGTAGTTCACCGGGAGTTCACCTGATTCACGTTTGAGATGAACCTGGGACTACAACAGCAACTACCACTATTATTTTTTTTTATAGTGTTCATCTTTCACCCTTGACCTTCAATTGCCAAGCATGACCTAGCTATCCAACTTCAGAGAATGAGTTTTGTAGGTCAAGGCTTTCAAAGGAGATAGACTGACACACACACACACACACACACACACACACACACACACACACACACACACACACACACACACACACACACACACACACACACACACACACACACACACACACACACACACACAGAATCACTGCCTTGTTTCTGCTATGTTTATAGGAGTGGGGGAGGAGAGATGAGGGATAGGAGGGTGGGGGAGAGGATAGCGGCTTACCTCGCCCCCAGCGTTTTCCTCCCCTCTCCATCCCATCCTTTCTTCTCTTCTTCGCCTCCCATCTCTCTCCCTCCTCCTCCTCCTTCTGGCATTCAGACTGAGAACAGCGAGTTGTGATAAACGGAAAGGAATCCAAATGGTTTAATGTGATTACTGGCGTTCCCCTGGGTTCAGTACTTGGACCGATATTTTTTATTGACTACATAAACGACATAGATGAGAGTTTAAATTGTAAAATATTCAAATTTGCAGACGATACTAAAATAACCAATAAAGTAACTTTAACGTTACGGTGGCAGCAGTTACAAGATGACCTTAATACTTTGGCAAGCTGGGCAGAAAAATGGCAAATGAAATTCATCATAGATAAATGCAAGGTAAACTTCATATTGGAAATAACAACGTCCATGCGAATTAGAAAATGAACTGCCTTCAATATAGTCGTAAATATCTGGAACAGGTTACCCCCAGATACCGTGAACAGTATCTCAGTTAAGAAATTTAAAAACCAAATAGACAAGTACTTGCACAAGAATCCGGTCTGGATACCGGTGACTTACTTTTTCCATCTACGTGTAAGTTCGTTCCCCTGCTGTTTACAAGACCCCCCGTCAACTTAACATACCCGTACATAGAGTCACGTCACGTCACTATATATTTATCAATTTATTAAATGCAAATAAAGTAGTATAAGCACAGACTAAGATCTGCACAGATAGCCCTGAGTTAACGGTCACTACTCTTACTTTCGACCTGTGGTTGGGTGTGTATCACTGAGCGACCACCATCGGAATATTGTAAAATGTACCAGGGGTCACAGCTTCAGGGGTAACTTGTGTACGGTACTTGTCCCGCATGGGAAAGTTCCTTGTCACAGTGGAGTGAACGAACCTGGGGCCTGATTGATTGCTGTCTACCTTAAAAGCGCCATACAAGGCTTCCGCCCCACCCCTGAACATCCACACAGCCATTTCCACAGAGTTTGCAGACGTCCCGTTAACTCAGCATAATGTCATGTAGTTATTTATTTGTTTGATTATTCATTTTACTCTATTACTTTTAGGTAGCTAACAGATAAAGTATTACCGTGTACTCGTATAATGTAACTTTTCCTTTCCAGTCTTTCCTATGAAATTTTCATGTCAGTTTTTCCATGCTGCATGGTGATCCTTCTCACATTTTCCTGCCACTTTTACTGGAGGGTTTGGAGGCGGGGGGAGCTTCTTGCTTTACTATCCTTATACTTCAGCATGTAGAATTAGATCTCGTGGTCATAGTCTACTACTCTGTAACAAGCAGCCTCAAAGGGACCATTAGGTCTGTTGCTGTTTGCTTTCCTTTGTATTCCTCCTCCTCCTCCTCCTCGGACTCAAGTGGTTAAGAGCGTTGGGAAGTGTGTGACTGGAAAGATCAGAGTCTGCTTAGGCAAAAAAAAAAAAAAAAAATGGCAACGGCTTTCGCATCATATAATTGCTAAGGTCACCCACTTAATTATTCCGTTTTCTTTTTTCTTTTTTTTTTTTCGTTTTTTTCTTAGTACATGTCCTTCGCTTTTCCATACTCTTGATTTATTTTCCCTTTTGCATTGTTGTTGTTGTTGTTGTTGTTGTTGTGGTGGTGGTGTTGTTGTGGTGGTGGTGGTTTCTTGTTTGTGTGCATCTGCATTTTCTTCTCTCCTTTCCTCTTTTTTTTTTTTTTTTATTCCGTCCTTTTTAGTACCGTACCCACCTCTCTCTCTCTCTCTCTCTCTCTCTCTCTCTCTCTCTCTCTCTCTCATAAACAGAAAAGTCATTGCCAGTTCTCTCCAGATGACGTAGGTAGGTCAGGAAATTAAGGAAAAAAAAGGAAAAAATGAGAATAGGAAAAGTATTGTGAATGAGGAGGGAGGGAGAAAGTGAGACAGCAAGAGATGAATATGAAGGAAGAATATGTGAAAAAAAAAAAATGTGAGCGAAGGCCAAAAAGAAGAATGAAAAAAAAAAAAAAATGACGAGAGAAGAATGATTGAAATTGAAGGAAAAAATATATTGAAATGAAAATGAATTAAGAGAGAGGATGGGATGGAGTGTAGAGGTATATGAAAGTGGGGGATGTGAGCTGGGGGAAGGGCAGCGAAATGGCGGATGACAGGGCGACATGGAGGCGATTTGTTTGTGGCCACCCTTTACGGAATTAAGGCGTTTGGCAATAGGTAGATAGAAAGAAAAAGAATTTAAAAAAACAAATATGGAAAGACAGGGCGGAAGAAATAATGATTTAAAATATTAATGAAAGAGATGGGAAAAATAAATGGTTGAGGAAACGTAATAAAAAGAAAAGAAATAGTTAAAAGAATGAATTAATTAAAACAAGATGCCAGATATGTTGAACTAAGAAAAAAAAAAAACTGATTTCTTGGGAAGGTCACTAACTGTCCGCAGATGACGTGTACTGAACAGCCAAAGGTCAAAGTTCACGCTAGTCCCTGTCAGAAATCCCTTTACACTCTTGGGCACCGATTAACTATACTCTTTTCACTCTAAATTGGTCAGAAATTACCATCTCTCAATCTTGAATGTTGAGATATACGAGAGAGTAACAGTAGAATATGATGCTACAACGAAATGCTATGGTAACTATGGAACCGTAGCATTGTCTTATCTGACCTCTGAGACGCGTGAAATAAGCCGCGAAAGGACGAAACTTTGTGACAAGGTGAACGAACTGAAACAAATTACCTTCATCCCCATCGCGTAACCTAGATTTGCTTTCCTAGTATGCACGAGAAATAGGAAAGAATCTGTGCCCTCCATTCCTCGTCTATCCTACAGAAAGAAATCCCGGTTACTTGGGATTTGGTCGTGTGCTGTAGTCCTTTCACCTTAACTTGGCCCAGATTTTCGCCCTTTTGTAGCTTATTTCATGTAGCTCAGTAGCAAAAAAAAAAAAAACCGCTGTAGCCCAATCTTCTTTCCGTAGCACTTCCTCGTGACTACCATCATCTCCTAGTGATAATCTATTGTTACCTTCTTTCCATAGCACTTCTTCGTGACTGCCATCATATTCTAACGATAATCTAGTGTTACAGCTCCGCATCCAAGGTAGATAACAATTTTAGGCGATGTTAAAGTATGGAAACACCGCAGCGACAAAATTAAAAACTCATTAGGGCGTGACCTGATGGCGAGAGGGTGTAAATGAACTTATGACCGCGACCGTACTCCAGGCAAGGTCACGGGTCCCCCTTAAAGGTCAGGCGTAATCTAGCCACCTTAGATGGCGGGTAAAAATTAGAGTAACGCTGGTCAAAGATCGTTAGCAGAGGCGAGGGGACGGTGTTGTGGTTCCAGGTTAATTACAGGTGAACCCGGTGGACTGCAGGCTGTGGTTACCTCTCTGCAGTCCAGTATCCTCCTCCCCGGTGGATAGGGAGAGAGTTGAGCATTTGTGTAACCGGGCAGTTCCGCCGACCGAGTGTAATTTGTGCCACCGCGTGAAGGCGTCCCTCTCCACGACCAAGTGAGGGATGAAGATGGTAAAATTGTTAACGCCCTTCTATAACCTGATGTGTGTGTGTGTGTAATTCACCGGGTCGGTCAGGATCACTTGATGGTCGTGATCGTCAGCTTTTACCCTCCCGGAAGGGAGCTGAGAGCTCATGTAGTCCGATCTAAGGGCAAGGCTGTGACCTTCACACAAGCACACACCCGTCCCCTTGCTCAAGGGGGACAGTAACCACCCACTTCGTCAGTGAAACTTTTCGCAACCTGAGCGAGGCGCGAACTCCCGTCCACCAGTTGGCAAGCGAGAACGCTACCACTGAGCCAGCGAGCGTGTGTGTGTGTGTGTGTGTGTGTGTGTGTGTATCCCAAGCTGAGGAAAATCGTCTTGGGAAAGCGTAGGAG
>NC_137064.1:2436067-2448567 GCF_032717465.1 Coenobita brevimanus
AGTGTTTGTGTTATGGTGCTGGTATGAAGGTGTTAATATTGGTGTTGTGGTGTTGTGAGAATGTGGTATTATTCTGGAGTTTGTATGTGTGTGTGTGTGTGTGTGTGTGTGTGTGTGTGTGTGTGTGTGTGTGTGTGTGTGTGTTATGGTCTATTGGTGCTGTTGTGGTGCTGCTGGTATGGTGTAGGTGGTGGTGGTATTGTTGTGGTGCTGGTGTTGCCTATTTTTCGTGTTTTTTTTTTTTTTTTAAATTTTTTTTTAGCTTCTTGTGATGTGGGTAGCATTGTTGTTGTTGCTGTTTCCTCCTCCTCCTCCTCCTCCTCCTCCTCCTTCTTCGTAGTTCTTTTTGTTGTTGTTTTTGTTGGTGGTGGTGGTGGTGATAGTGGTGATGATAATGTGTTTGTTATTACGTTTTCCGTGTTTGGATGTAGATATGCTTGCTGTTGTTGTTGTTGTAGCTGTTTGTGTTGATTTTTACGCTTGGGTTGGCTTCTTATGTTTGTTTTAAAATAATGACGTGAGTTCTCGTTTGTTTTTGTGTTTTATTGATCTGTTGTATTATCTTTTATGTTTTGCTGTTATTGTTGTAAATGTTTATCCGGCATTCGTGTGTGTGTGTGTGTGTGTGTGTGTGTGTGTGTGTGTGTGTGTGTGTGTGTGTGTGTGTGTGTATTGTTAATTTACCGTAATAAATAAATAAGTAAATAAACTCTAAGGTGAGCCACTCTTGTGACGTAACTGCGATAGACTTGTACCTTACTATTTTGCCAAGGTGTGTTGCGTAATTAGTTTTTATTAACGCCAGGTACGAATGGTTGGAAGGTGAGTTTTGTATCATGGAACTTTGTAATGGTGTGGGTATTTTTGTGGTGTGATGGTGTGGTGTGGTTGGGGCGTTGGTGTGGTGTGGTATGGTTGGGGTGTTGCTGTGGTGTGGTGTGGTTGGAGTGTTGGTGTGGTGTGATGTGGTTGGGGTGTTGGTGTGGTGTGGTGTAGGAGTCGGGGTGGTGTGGCAGTGTGGTGTAGGAGTGTGGTAGTGTGTGATGTTGGTGTGGTGTGGTGGTATGGTATTGTGGTGGTGCTGAGGGTGATACTGGTATGGTGTTGTGGTAGTGTGATATGGTTGAAACTGGTGTTGGTGTGATAGTGTTTAGAGTGTGATGTTAGTGTGGGAGTGATGTGGTAGTGTGGTGTGGTGTGGTGTGGTGTTATATGATGTGGTAGTGTGTGGTGTGGCTGCAGTATAGTCTTGTAGTGTTGTGATGTTTGTGTGGTGTGGTATTGTGGTATGATGTGGATGTGCCAGTGTGGTGTGGGGAAGTGCTTGCTTGTTATAAAGGGATGTGTGTGTGTGTGTGTGTGTGTGTGTGTGTGTGTGTGTGTGTGTGTGTGTGTGTGTGTGTGTGTGATCAAGCTGTGATTTTTTTAAAGCCTTGATATATAGGCTAAACATCATTTTTTTTTTTTTTTTTTGGGGGGGGGCGGGGGTATCTGTTTACTAAGTCAGCATCGAATATGAAGATCAAGGTTAGGGGTCAAGATGCCTCTCATGCTGATGTGATCCTTGATTGGAGGGCCTGTTTCTCAGTGAAGGTTATCTGTACTTGTGGTTGTTGTACATCCTGTGTGTTTATTGTAATTGTTTTTGTACATCCTGTGTTTATTACAGGGTTGGTGATTTTTTTTTATTTAACAATTAAAAAAGAACTAAAAATGATTTAAATTTACCGGTATTCGATGTATTCGATGTATTTGATTTATTTTTCTTATTTTTCTGTTTATTATATAGCTAGTATTTGAAAAGCATTATACTGAATACTGTTAACTTCATGTCCTGTCTATCCACTGATGGTTCAGGCTGAAAGCCACTGCCCAGAATCCAGATACATACCTGTTCAAGTCCTGTCTGTACACTACTGGGTAAGGCTGAGTTGCCATTGGTCAGCAAGACAGCATATTCCAAAGCTGATTATATTACCACTGAAAAATCTTAAGCTGATATCATTATGACATGGCCTTAAGTGACCCAGCATAGCCTACCTAGTCTTATGGCTTTGGTTTTTGATTTATGGCTCATTATTTCAGAGGTACGGTACAAATAATTTCAATACTTAGTTACACAAATGTAAAAATACTTTTCTGTCATACAATGCAGCAATTTCTAATGGCACCATTCTCCAAAATCTGCTAACAAAGCTTAAGTATGTGTATAAATGAATGCCGACACAAAGGTATACATAACTTTTATAAACCTTCAGATTTTATTTTTGTAAACTTTTAGATAAAAATAAAAAAAAAAATAATGATTTTTTTTTTTTTAGTCACATGATTAAATCAGTTTGATTTAATCAGTGTCACCCCTGGTTTATTATGAACTTTTTTGCATATCCACGTACTGGAGAGGGCGCCTTCGTGCTGTGGCACTAACATAACGCGTCGGCTTCGCTGCCTGGTTATGCAGACGCACCAGAACTCCCTCCCTATCCCATGAAAGGAGGATGTTAGATTGCAAGTGAGAGACAACTTCAGCCTGCAGTTTAGCTACGTGGTTCACTTTGATATGCACCTGGGGTTATAATCACTGCTACCTGTACGTTCTATGTGTTTGCTGTGTGTGTATTTTTCCATCATTGTGGCTGATGCAGTGCGTGTCCAGCTTTAATTAAATGGTTTGGTCTGTTGATTGACGCCTGGGAGTGTTTTCAGAGCAACGAACCCACGTGCTGCCCTTGCATTGTTGTTGTCTGTGTGCTGAGGAAAGGTCATGTGTGTGTACGGCATTGTCAGGAAGGAAGGACGTTGATGTGTGTGTGTGTGTGTGTGTGTGTGTGTGTGTGTGTGTGTGTGTCTTTGGGAGGTGGTGGTGGTGTGACTGTGATGCATGATGGCGTGGTGGTGTTAGAGTGCAGTGTAGATTTTATATGTAGGTGGTGTAAATTTGGGATGGCTGTGTTAGTGTCTTAGTGGTGTGAGTGTGGTATGCTTAGTAATGTAGGTAGGCAAGTGGAGTGGCTACGATGAGGTGGTGTGATTGTTGTGGTGTGGGGCAGCTGGTGTAAGTGGTGTTAGAAAGTGGTGTGGCTGTGATAGGGTGGCATGAATATGTTATTATGGGGATATGGTTAGGTAGTGTAGAGTGGTCGTGGTGTGGTGGTATGGTGTTCTTCAGATGGTGTGGGCGTGGTGGTGTAGATGGTGTTGATGTGGTGAGGGTGGTGTAGATAGTATGAATTAAGATAAAATAGTGTCGGTGTAGTGGTGTCAGTGATGTGAGTGGTGGTAAAGGTGGTGAGTGTGGTAGTGAGGTGGAGTAAGGTGGTGTTGGTATGGTGTGGGTGGTGATATAGGTAATATGAGTGTGGTGGTAGGATAAGGTGGTGTGGGTGTAATTGTGTAGGTGGTGAAGTGGTGGTGTAAGTGGTATGAGTGGTGGTAAGGAAGGATAAGCTGGTGTGGGTGAAGTCAGTGATGTAATGATGTGCTGTGGTGTGGGAGGTGATGTGAGTGGTGGTATGGTGATGTGTTGTGGTGTGGGTGGTGATGTGGTGGTGTGATCTGGGTGGTGATTTAGTGATGTGATGTAGGGTTGATAGTGTGATGTGGTGTGGGTGATGTAGTGATTGTTGTGGGTGATGATATAGTGATGTGGTGTGGGGGCAATATAGTGATGTGGTGTGGATGGTGACGTAGTGATGTGATGTGGGTGGTGAAGAGGTGTGGCGCAGCAGGTAATATCAGTCATCACCTCGTCAGCTAACACACTCTTAAGACGCACTTCATCCCATCTCACCACACAACACACTTCTTTCATTGTGCTGCTTCTCCGCTGGGGTTGGGGGGGTAGGGGGGTTGTGTTGGTTTTGGGAGGGTTGATGGTGGTGTGGGTGTGGTTGTGGTGGGGTTGTGGTAGTGGGGGTGGTGGTTTTTGGTGGTGTTGGAATGGTTTTGTTGTTGGTTGTTGTGGTAAGGATGGTAATTGTCCTGGTGATCTTGGGAGTGGTTGTGGTAGGGATTGTGGTTGTGGGGGTGTGAGAGTGGTTGTGGTGGGGGTGGTTATTGTGGTATGGGAGTGGTTGTGTTGGTGGGGGGTGGTTAATTTGGTATGGGAATGGTTGTGGTAGGGGTGGGGGTTGTGGTGGGGGTAGTAATTGTCCTGGTAACCTTGAAGAGTAACTTTTGGCCAAGTTAAAGTAATTTTAGGCCAAGTTAGAGTAATTTTAGACCAAGTTAGAGTAATAGGAGTATAATGAAGAACAGTTATCAATCCTTCCACATAACTCCTGATATCAAGAGAACAGATCCTTGAACACTGATAGCCTGATAACACAACCTTGGGGGGTGAACATAACAAGCCCCCCACCCCCCCCGGCGATAACTGATAGCCGGTAATTAGGTGACTGGCGCTTACCTGACACGTAGATCAGAATTACCTGTGCTGGCCTCCCATTATCGACGTCTTCGTCATCCTTTATCGTTATCATTGCTATTATCGCCACCTTCATCATCATCATCATCATCATTGTCCTCCTCCTCCTCCTCCTCATCATCATCATCATCACCACCACCACCACCACCACCATCATCATCATCATCATCATCATCATCATCATCATCATGGTTCTTTGGTGTGGTACGGTAAGGTGTTGTGGCTGTATAGCTCCGTGGGGTGGTGTGGTATGGTGTGGTATGGTGTGGTGTGGTGTGGTATGGTGTGGTGTGGTGTGGTGTGGTGTGGTGTGGTGTGGTGAGTCATGGTGGTGATGCTGATAGATATACCTTGGTTGGCCTCTTCCCAGCTCCCCTCAGCCTCCATCCCTCCCCCTCCCCTCCCCTCCCCTCCCCTCCCCTCCCCTCCCCCTCCCTTCCTTTCCCCTCCCCTCCTTCTGTCCTTTTTCTCTCCTTTCCTTTCCTCTCCTTCTCTCCCTTTACCTCCTCTCCCCTCCCCTCCCCTCCATGTCGTCCCTCCTCCTCTCCCAGTGTTTTCTTCTATCTCTCCTTCCCTCCCTCCTTCACCTTTCTCCCTCTCCCTCCCCCTTCTCCCTTCCTTCCCCGTTCCTTCTGATCCTCCTCTTCCCCTTTTCCTTCCCTCTGTCGCTCCCCCCACCCCTTCAACTCTCTTTCCCCCCCCCTCTGTTCTTCTTCCTCTTCTCCCTCCTCCCTCCTCTCTCTCTCTTCTTCCCCGTCTCCCTCCCCCTCCTCCCTCCTCTGTTCATCTTCTTCCCCTTCTCCCTCCCCCTCCTCTCTATCCTCCCTTTCCCACTCCCTTATCACCCTGATTTTCTTTCCCTGTTTGTCTTCAGCTCTTGCCCCCCCCCTCCTGTCCTCTCCCCTCCCTCCCCCTCCCTCCCTTTCTCATCCCTCCCCCTCCCTCCCTTTCCCCTCCCTCCCCCCTCCCTCCCTCCCTTGTCCTCTCCGTTCTCTTCGTCCCTTTCTTTCGCCTCCCTCTCTCCCCCTCGCTTCTCCCTCTCTTCTTCCTCTTTCTCTCCCTTTGCCCTTCTCTTTCTTCCCCTTCTCCCTCTCCTCCTCCTCCTCCTTCCTCTGTTTCCGGTCCTCTTTTCCCCCTTCTTCCCTTTTTCTTCTTTTCTCCCTTTTCCTCCTTTCTCCCTCCTTTCCCCTCATCTGTCCCCCCTCCCTTTCCATCTCCCCTTTCTCTTCACCCTTCCTTTATCCTCCCCCATTTTTCACCTTGGGCGAGAGGAAAGGGAAGGGAAGGGAGGTAGGAAGAAGATGGGAGGGGAAAAGAGAGGAGTAAGGAGGACGGAAGAGGGAAAGAGAAGGGAGAGGAGAGAAGAAGGAGGGTGGGGGAGAGAAAGAGGAAAGGAAAGGGGAGGGAGAGGGAGAGAGTGGAGAAGAGGAAGGGAAGAGGGAGAATAAGAGGAGGATAGGGTACAGAAGAGTAAAGAGGATGGGATAAAAAAAAATGAGAGGAGGGAAGAGAGAGGGAGAGGAGAGGGGGAAGGAAAGAGGAGGGGAGAGGGGAGAGGAGGGGAGCTAGGAGGAAGGGAAGCGAGAAATAGTTTGTCTTGGCAAAAAACTGAGGAAATTTGGCAAAGGTGGTGATTGTGGTAGTTGTGGTGGTGATGGTGGTAGTTGTGGTGGTGATGGTGGTAGTTGTGGTGGTGATGGTGGTAGTTGTGGTGGTGATGGTGGTAGTTGTGGTGGTGATGGTGGTGGTAGTTGTGGGTGTGGTGATGGTGGTAGCTGTGATGATGGTAGTGGTCGTTGTGGTGATGGTGGTAGTCGTGGTGATGATGGTGGTAGTTGTGGTGATGATGGTGGTAATTGTAGTGGTGATGATGGTGAAAGTTGTGGTGGTGATGGTGGTAGTTGACAGATGGATAAATGATGGATGGATGAATGAATGGATAGATAGATAGATAGACAGACCCACACGGATAGATAGATAGATACATAGATAGATAGTAAGGAGTAAGCTATGGCCTAAATTAAGTTGCATATAGTAACTAAAAAGGAGTTTAATTTCGTTATAACGTTATCAGATTCTTCTCTTCCTCATCCTTCTCTCTCCTTCCAGTCTCTCCCAACTCTCCTCCTCCTCCTCCTCCTCCTCATCTCCTCCTCCTCCTCCTCATCATCATCATCATCATTTTATTATCATCATCATCATCATCATCATCATCATCATAGGAGAACCCATTAGCATCGAAAATACTCTCTGCTTCTGCCCTGCCTTCCCTCATCTATATATACCCAATTCTGATTCATGGTACCATCGTTCTAGAAGCGGGTTTTATGGCACCCAGAGAGAGAGAGAGAGAGAGAGAGAGAGAGAAGGGGGGGAGGGAGGGAGAGAAATTGGCAGTTGTATTATCATCATTATCAGAGAGAGAGAGAGAGAGAGAGAAATTGGCAGTTGCATTGTCATCAACATTATCAGAGAGACAGACAGACAGACAGAGATAAATATAGACAGATATGATAAAAAATAGATTGAAAGATGGAATACAGATTTTGGTAAGACAGACACAGGGACATTACCGTAGTTCTTTTTTATCATTATATTAACTTTGAGATTAGGTGTCCATTAATTAACATCACTACGGTACCTGCGTGTCATCGTACTGAAGGGGTTAACAGTGAAGCCCCTAGAATTTGTCCCAGATCAATAAAATCGTCTGCTGTCTGCCCAAATAATTACCTAGGTGTGATTTTTTTATGTTGTATTATTTTTATTGTTGTTTTTGTATTTTTTGTTTGTTGTATTTGTTTATTGTTGCATTTTTTATTGTTGTTGTTGTTCTTGTATTTTTTATTTGTTGTATTTTTCTATTGTATTTTTTATTTTTTATGTTATTCTTGTATTTTTTTATTTGTTGCTGTTGTATTTTTATTGTTGTATTGTTTATTTGTTGTTGTTGTTGTTGTTGTTGTTGTAGATCGAGGCTCACCTGAATGTGAACTTGGTGGACTGCAGGTTAGAGTTTCCCTTCTGCAGTCCACCATCATCCTTTTGGGGTCCAGGGAGTGTGTTGAGGGACGTGTGTATAGCCAGGCAGCTCCGTCGCTCGACTATGTGGGTGCCACCAACTGAAGGTGTCCCTCTCCAGTATCATTAGCTACCTAGGTTGTTATTGCTGCTTAACGCCGGTCAGTCTGGCGGAGCAGGGCCGTCCTCCAAGTACAGTACAGTATAGTATAGTATAGTGTAGTATGTCGTGTAAGGAACCAGTGCCCTCCTTGCGGTAGACAGCGCCTCACCAGTGTCGAATCAGGTTCCTTCCCACGGCGAGGTGCAGGGAAATATATGGAGGTTTGGCTCCCGAGTGGACGCCGCAGTTGCTCCACCCAGCGTGCACAGTGCCACCGCGTGTAGGCTTCTCGTCAGCGCCTCGTTTCTTAGGTGCCGAGGGTTAGTGAACTCCGGGGCACCGTAGGTTTATATAATACCTGTTTGTTTTTTCTATTCGTACGGGTGATGTTTATTCTGGCTGGTGTGAGACAGTGTTTGTAAATATAGATCTGTGTTTGTAAAGGTGTGTCTGTAGAGGTGTGTTTATTTGATGAGCTTTCCCATTGAGGGTGTCGGCCAGGTGGTAGACTTCTGCTCACGCCGTGTTTCTCGTCACTCACTTTTATTGACCTGCGGAGAGAGAGTGTGTTTGTGGTTTTTTGTAGCTGTGGTGTGTGTGTGTGTGTGTGTGTGTGTGTGTGTGTGTGTGTGTGTGTGTGTACATTAATATTTTTGAGTACCTGTATTACTGCTACTTGGATCACAGGACTTCCCTAATGGTGTTCTTAGAGGTATTAAGACGTCTTGGTTAAAGTTATGTCTACCTATCTATCTATCTCTCTCTGTATATCTATCTATCTGTTAGTTTTGGAGTGTATGTCAGCGAATAGGCAAGAGCACAAAGCAAGGAGGAAAGAATGTCGCTTCTGCTGTTGGTGTGATGATGGTAATGGCGTGGGAGGCAATAGTGGTGTAGAGATGAACTGCCCTCCTCTTTAGCTGCTCTCAAAATTCCATATCAATTGCCCTTTGAGCCTGAACAAATGACGTGTGTGTGTGTGTGTGTGAGAGAGAGAGAGAGAGAGAGAGAGGATCAGAAGGTCATGCTCGTGTCTGTGATCATGAGCCGCCTCCGTCGCCCTCCGCTACCAGGCTTTTACCTTCCATTGTCGTTACTCCACCTCCACCTCACACCTCCACCCCACACCTCCACCTCCACCCCACACCTCCACCTCCACCTCACACCTCCACCTCACACCTCCACCCCTTCACCTCACACCTCCACCCCACACCTCCACCTCCACCCCACACCTCATTAACGCCGCAGGTATGATATCGTGTCTTTTGTTTATCCTTGAGGCTCCAGACGATTTTATCCATTTTAGGTCCCTCAAGAAAGTGTTAAAGTAGGCGACATTACCACCAAAATATTTAAGTCTCCCCTGTGCTGAATAAAATCGTCTGGGAGTACTGAGAATGAAGGAAAATGAGGGAGATTACACCAAGAATGAAGGAGAATGAGGGAGCTAACACCAAGAATGAAGGAAAATAAGGGAGATAACACCAAGAATGAAGGAAAATGAGGGAGATTACACCAAGAATGAAGGAGAATGAGGGAGCTAACACCAAGAATGAAGGAAAGTGAGGGAATTAACACCAGGAATGAAGGAAAATTAGGGAGTTAACACCAAGAATGAAGGAAAATGAGGGAGTTAACACCAGGAATGAAGGAAAATGAGGGAGTTAACACCAGGAATGAAGGAAAATGAGGGAGTTAACACCAAGAATGAAGGAAAATAAGGGAGTTAACACCAAGAATGAAGGAAAATAAGGGAGTTAACACCAAGAATGAAGGAAAATAAGGGAGTTAACACCAAAAACAAAGAAAAATAAGGGAGTCAAGTGTCATCTAAGGTATCTTGTTTTTATACCTTTTTCTTGCCGCCTCCTTACGATTTTCTTCCTCTTCGTACCTGCCTTGTAATTTACCTCTTCCTGCACAATCTCGTTAACACCGCCACTGCCATGACGTCTGGTTTTTTGCGAGTCGCGTGGGGGTCGTTGTGTGTGTGTGTGTGTGTGTGTGTGTGTGTGTGTGTGAGAGAGAGAGAGAGAGAGAGAGAGAGAGAGAGAGAGAGAGAGAGAGAAGAAAGGTAGGCGAGCGATGAGAACGAAAGAAGGGATGGAAGGAAGCAATTGAGAGAGAGAGAGAGAGAGAGAGACGTTAATTAAGTGCAGCGCGTCAACCTTATCAACACATATCATCGTCCAGGTATTTACTCCATAATCACACTCACCTGACTTTTTCCTAATTACAGGTGAGGTGTCCGGGGGTAGGGAATGGCCCGCAGCTGGTTCACGTGAGTAATGTTTTTTTTTTTTTTCTTTATCATCTTAGTGTTAGTTTGTGTATATCTGTATTTATCTGTCTATCTTCTATATGTCTATCTGTCTGTCTATCTATCTATCTATCTATATCTATTTATCTATCTGTCTGTCTCTTTATGTCTGGCTAAATTTCTGTCTATTGTGAGATGCCTGTATCGTGGAGGGAGTGGCCACCAACAAACGAATAGCCTCCTTGTCACTCAGGCCTTCGTTATTAGACTGCCCTCCCTCCAACTCACACCACCCACAGTCATATACCTCTCCACCCCCACTCCCCTCCATCTCGTCCTCGATCTTCCCCTCCCCTACTCCCCCTCCACCTTAGTCACACACACTCCTTGTCAGTCTCACTCCATTCTTACACTTGTATAATCCCTTTTTTTTTTTTTCTTTGTCAGTAGAAAATAACTCCACAGCCCTCAGCAGTACAATTGGGAACCTGGATGTAAAATTAGATGGTTGCCTGTCTTGTGCTAGGGGAATATTGAGCCTCAGCATAACCTGGTTGGATTGCCTGCCTTAGTGACCTCCCGTGTCGTCAATAGGCTGTAATCACAAGTTCCCCCGTCACCCCTTAGAAGTCTGTGGTGTTTTATTTTAGTGAGATCTTATTCAATAGAGGCGCTTAACTGCTGTAGTTCCATCCGATGACGTGTGTAAATGTTTTCCTGTTTTTTTTTTTTCCCTTGCTTCCATGAGATGATTTTATTCAGCGTAGGGAAGACTTCATGCACTGACCGACTGTGTGTGTGTGTGTGTGTGTGTGTGTGTGTGTGTGTGTGTGTGTGTGTGTATAATAGATAGATAGATACCGCACAAAGTTGCTTTTCCAAGAGTGAACAAAAGTAGGCCAAATTCCAGATCCATTAAATTCGAGATGCGTTTAAAGAGAACTGGGGTTCGTAGGCAAACTTTTCGATTTTGAAAAGTTAAATAGGCTATACTGGTATCTTTCGTTAACCCCTTCAGCACTAGAGATTTGTTAGAATTGAATAACACCCTCTTAATGCAATAAAGACTGTACTGTACGATTACGTCATTGGACTGAAGGGGTTAAAGGTGATCCTACAGTATATATATGGATTTTAAAAGATAGTTGTGAGTAATGTCCGAGTTTTGGATGCCGTGAATATGGGGGAGGCTGGTTATAAACACATATTTGGTTGTGTAGATTATAGGCGCTGTTTATAATCACATATTTTGCTGGGTAGATCAGAGTAATTCCGGTAAAGCTGTAAACTCTTCATAAGAATGTTGATCATGTTTTTTATAGCGGATTGTGAAGAATACCTGGTGGAGGTTTTAGATGTAGTATTTAGTTTTTACAGTGATAATATAGATGTAATAAGCTTGTAAATTTTGTAATACATATGAATGCCTCTTTGGTTTTTATATTGTATTATATATTAGTGTATGGACCAGATTACTTTTTTTACTCATTTGTTTTTCCTTCCTCCGTTCTGTTGTTTATATAAAAAAAAAAATACTGACTAATACGGTAGCCTACTGAGGTGTCTGATGTGGTATAGTAACGTGTTACATTTACGTAGTTTACATTACATTCGCTTCAGTCTGTGTATTTTTATAGTGAACATGCGAAATACCAGATTCCATTTCCCGTTGGTAATGAATGAGGGATATGAGTGTATGGGTGAATTTTGTACGATTTGCAAAGTATGGTACGGTGCAGTATGTTTTTGAACTGAGAAACATCTGCTCTCGATTTCCTTATAATTTTTTTGCATATGAAATCGTGCATTGACCTTCTCAGTAATCCATTGATCTGTACTTATGGATCCAAAAGTCTTTAATATTGGTCTTGATGAGTGTTTGATTGATGGACGCAAAAATTTAATTAAGGTATGGAAAAAATGTAATTGAGGGTGACGTGGCTTCGAGAGTGTTTGTTGGGTTTAACTGATAGACCTGGTGAGATAAGGGAGATTAAGTGCCCCGTAGACTGGCCAGGGGGTGGATGGGTGACCGTCTGTTGGTGCTGAGATTGGGGTGAAGTGTGCTATTGACTGGCTAGAAAGTGGATGGGTGACCGTAGGATTTTTTTTTTCTTATCATTTTTGAACTTTTTTCTGCCTTTTCTTAGCCCATTTCTTTTCTTATTTCTTTTACCTTATTTTCTGTTCTTATTTCTTTTACCTTATTTTCTATTCTTATTTCTTTTCCTTCTTTCCTTATTTCTTCTTTTCTTTTCTTTTCTTTTTTTATTTATGTATTTTTCTGAGGGGAAGTTAAGTGACCTGTGTAGTGGGCAGGGGTTGGATGGGTGACCGCTTGTAGTTGTTATGGTAAGGGTTCGAGCCCTGGATGGGTGGCTAGGTGTGGAGTAGATGGGGTGAAGAGGATTGTATGGAATGGGAAGGAGGTGAATGGATGGGGTTATGGGTGGGTAGGTAGGCGATCAGAATTCCGAGTGATTGATAGAGTGAATGTGAGAGTGAAATGGTGGAGGTGAGAGGGGAAAGTGCCTTGTGAGAGTGAGTGGTGAGGGTGAGAAGAGTGAGAAAAAGGTTAAGTGGTGAAGGTGAGGGGTGAGTGGTTAAGGTGAGTGGTGAGAATAAGTAGTGAGAATGGGGTTGTGTGTGTGTGTGTGTGTGTGTGTGTGTGTGTGTGTGTGAGAGAGAGA
>NC_137064.1:2458567-2463567 GCF_032717465.1 Coenobita brevimanus
TATACTTTTCGCCATTCCATCCCTTCCATTCTGTTTTATTTCCTCTCCTCTCCTCTCCTCTTCTCTTCTCTTCTCTTCTCTTCTCTTCTCTCCTTTCCTCTCCTCTCCTCTCCTCTCCTCTCCTCTTCTCCACTTATATCCCCTCAACTTCATGTCAGTCTTTGTTTATCTTCAGTGTGTGTGTGTGTGTGTATGTGTGTATGTGTGTGTGTGTGTGTGTGTGTGTGTGTGTGTGTGTGGGTGGTAGCTAGAATATATGTTTGTGTACGTGGTAGGCCATGTTTGTGTATGTGTGTGTTGGTAGCGTTTATGTATGTGTATCGAGGCGTGGGTGTGTTTTTATTGCGCGTTCTTTTTTTTTTTGGGGGGGTAACGTGTGTGTGTGTGTGTGTGTGTGTGTGTGTGTGTGTGTGTATGTTTTCGTAGCCTGTGTGTGTTTTTCCCCATGGCGTGTGTATGTATGTCTGTTTACATTCCTGAAGTTGTTGATCTATCCATCTATCTTTGAGTCTGTTTGCTTGCCCTACCTCTCTCTCTATCTTACTTTCTCACTTTCTTTCTTTATTTTCACATCTTATTTACCTAGATTCGCCGTTGATTAAGACCTCATTAACCTTTGCAGTTTATATACACCTGTTTTCCTGTATATTTTTAACTTCAGACGATTTTACTCAGCCTAGGGGAAAAAATCTAGTAGTTAAGAGTTAGATTCTGCCCTCTTTAACCCCTCCAGGTAGAAAAATCCCTCCTAACCTGCTTAAAATCGTCTGAAACTAGAGGGAATAAAATGATTGACACGGAGGAGGAAGATGTTTTGAGGCCTCGTATAGTTTCTTGAGGAAATTTAAGAGGTAGATTAGATGCTTCGTTTTCTTTTTCTTATTGTACCCTCTCTCTCTCTTCTCTCTCTCTCTCTCTCTCTCTCTCTCTCTCTCTACGTCATCCCTTCCTTTTTTCCTCTATACCGTCCTTCTCTGCCGCCCACCCCCCCTTCTCCCACATCCTCTTTTTCACCCTTCCTCCTCTTCGCCCCCCTCCCCACCTCCCCCCACTTTTTTGCACCCTCTCCCTCACGTCTCCTTCTCTTGCACTCTTTCCCCTCTTCCCCTCTTTCCCTCTTTTCCTCTTTTCTACCCCCTTCCCATCTTCTGCCCTCCCTCACCCTGCATTTCCCCTCCCCACCCCCGTTCCTCTCCCCACATTTCCTCTCCCCAACCCATTTCCCTTCCCCAGCCCATTTCCTCTCCATCATTCCTATTCACCTCCTCCTCCCTCACATCCCCACTTTTCCATGTCCTCCCCATCTTCATTTCCCCTCGCCTTCCCTCATTCACCTTCCCTTGGGCCTCGGCTCTCCTACACCCTCTTCTCCCCTCATTTTCCTCCCCTCCCCCACTTCCCATTACCTGTTCCGTCCACATTCCCCTCCCCACTCCATCTTTCCTTCTCACCCCTCATCCCTCCTCCCTTACCCCATCTCCCCCATCCATCATCTCCCCTCTCCCCACCCCTCATCTCCCCTCTCTCCACCCTTAATCTCCCCTTCCTAGTTTATTTGGGCAAACACCAGTCAGCCTTGAGGGTATTTTCAGATGTGGGGGCTCCAAGACGAAAATTTTGAGGGGTAACTTCACACTCCCTTAATCATATATACAGGATAGTCCATATATAGGGCCTCTCTAGATACGCGCCTGGTGTTACCTTGCGTGGTCTACGGCTCAGGCTGCTGGTGTGGGCGTGTGGGTGACAGTGGGAGTAGGGAATGAGGAAATGATGCAGGATAGACACTGATAAGGCGTGCTTGTGTGTCAGTGGGAGTAGGAAATGAGTAACAGGATAGACTCTGATAACGCTGACTGTGGGAGTGTGGGAGTGGGAGTAGGAAATGAAGAAATGATGCAGGATAGACACTGATAACGCTGAGTGAGCCGTAAAAATTGTGGACCTTATAGATTTGTGTGTGTGTGTGTGTGTGTGTGTGTGTGTGTGTGTGTGTGTGTGTGTGTGTGTGTGATAACTTTCGAAAGGTGCATGAGCGTGAAGGTGATAAGATAGTAGTGAAAGTGAAATGTATTTTGACAGGCGTAAACATAGTGAAAATGATAGGTTGATGATGATAATGATGATGTTGATGAATAGTAGTAGTAGTAGTGGTAGTGTCGTTGTCGTTGTTGTTGTCGTCGTCTGATAGTACTGTTGCTATGATATTGATGATGATGATGATAATGATGATTACTACTACTACTACTACCACCACCACCACGTTTCTTCGTAGTAATAGTGGTGTAGTTAAGATGGTGAGTGTGATGGTAGTGAAGGTGATGTGAATGTAAGGATGTTCCACTTTCGCCTCTCCTTGACATCGCCCGTGTAAACCCTCTCTGCAGGCTGTCATGGTACTTAATGGTAGCTCACGACACTACCATACTACCATTCCTCACTACCATACCCTACCATGACTTCTAGTGCTGTCGATCTTATTATTCCATGGTGCTATTTGTACTTAATGATAGCCCACGACACTACCATACTACCATTCCTGTCTGCCATACCCTACCATGACTTCTAGTGCTCTCGGTCCTGTTTTTCCATGGTGCTGTTTGGTATTGTCAGGTTATGGTGCATTTTATATTTGCCTACCATACCCTCTTTCATGGTTGCTTCCTCCACCATGCTTCCACTGTTCCCTACCATACCCTTTATCATGGTATGGTAGCCCCCGTCATCATGCTTCCACTGCTCCCTACCATATTCTGCCATGATGGTGTGTGGTATTGTAGTCTAAGTATGGTGCTTTGACAATTAACTACCATACTCGTTATTATGGTAGCTCCCTCCACCATACTTTCACTGCCCTCTTATCTTACTCTTCCATGGTGGTTTATTGGGGGAATGGGGGGGGGGGAAGGGATTGGAAGCCTGCACCATAAACCATTCATTCCTTATGCCAGCTACCATACCGTCTCTCATGGTAGCTCCCCCAATGTTCTTCCACTGCTACCATACCCCTACCATACAGTACAGTCACTCATGGTAGCTCCCCCAGTGTTCTTCCACGGCTGCCATACTCTTACCCAGCTCTAGACCTCACTACCATTGCCATACCTTCTCTCCACCATACCTATTTCTCTCCATCAGACCCCCACCATGCATTATTGTGGTACCTCCCCATGTCGTTCCGTACCATACCTCCTCTACCATACCTTGCCCTGCCATACCCCATCTGCTACCATACCATGCCTCCTGCCTGCTGTACCCCCATCATACCTTCTCTACCATACCATGCCCTACCATACCCTACCCACTACTATACCATACCTTCTCTACCATACCTTGCCCTACCATACCCCACCCACCATACCATCCTACCATAGCCCGCTGAGAGAGGGGTAAATGCACGGTATATTGTCAGGTCTTCATGGTAATGGTGCCATAACTCTGGTCCTGACGCCACTCAGTGTGTGTGTGTGTGTGTGTGTGTGTGTGTGTTTATGTATGTATGTTTGTTTCAAGGAAGTTCATATGTGAGATTTGGGGTGTTGATTGTGTGTGTGTGTGTGTGTGTGTGTGTGTTAGAGTACGTGGACAGGAATACGGTATATGTGTGTGCACTGTGACCCAAATCTTGTGTGTACCTTATTCTTTGTGTACGTAATGCTGTGTGTAAGTATATACAGTAATTAGCTTCTTTGAGGTGAAGCGAGTGTGCATGTATTCGGTAATGTGTGTTTGTGTGTGTGTGTGTGTGTGTGTGTGTGTGTGTGTGTGTGTGTGTGTGTGTAAATATAAAGAAAATTATTATAGACCATAGATTTGTTCATGATAATTATGATTGATGAGTTGTCCAGGTGTCTAATAAATAACCTAGCCCAGGGCCCCTACGCTCCTGGTGGGGAAAGAAAGGATTGGAGGGAATATGGACAGATTTAGGCTTGTGTGCGGTACCGGATATTTAACAGAGAGCCTGAGAGTGTTAATAACGTCCCCATCAACCCTTTCATGCGCGGGATAACTCTAGTATACATTCTCTTTTAGCTGAGGTCAGACGATTTTGTTCAGGCGTGTCATGGGAGCCAGGGAGTGTGAGCTAATAATTTGCGTTGGTGTGAGTGTGTGAGTGTGCGTATGTTAACCCTTTCACGGCGAGACACGCTCACGTTAACGCCGGACCAGAAACGCCTGTGTCACTGAGTTGCTGGGGTACTGAGTTAGTCATTCTTAAACCAGACGATTTTATACTCCTGGCTCCATGGATCAACACAATTAGGAGCGTTGAAATTTCCTGTCATCCTTCTGTAAAGGATTGCCATTTTAGAAAACACCGCTAGTAAGCCAAACTTTGATTTTTTTTTTTCCTACCACACCCCAAAGAGTCGTTAATTCTTGTGTTTTTTTGTTTTTTTTTACTGATATCGCTTACAGTGTTTGTGTGATGCTCCGAACAAATTATACAAGACACACACGAATTGAAGATCGTATAATGAGGTATATATAACTTTGGTGTCATGTTTTTATTCGTGTTTAAAGGAAGCAAATCTTTTCGTGTGTGGAATGTCCTTGCAGTCAGAGGAATATTTTTAGCGAGGTAATACTTGGCTCTGATGTAGGCTATTAGTATGCGTGTGTGTAGGTGTGGGTGTGGGGTGTTAATAAGAAGCAGTGATGTGTGTGCAAGGGTTTGTGTTGATGTGTGTGTGTGTGTGTGTGTAGGTGTGTGTGTGTGTGTGTGTAGGTGTGTGTGTGTGTGTGTGTGTAGGTGTGTGTGTGTGTGTAGGTGTGTGTGTGTGTGTGTGTGTGTGTGTGTGTGTGTGTGTGTGTGTGTGTGTCTAATATGAGTGAGTGTGAGTGCATATTAGTGCGTCCTTGTGTGTTTGTATTTGAATGTTTGGGCAGATCTGTGTGTGTGTGTGTGTGTGTGTGTGTGTGTGTACGTCTCAGCAGCTGGGTGTGTGTGAGTCAGGACCGTAAAACCCCACAATTAAAATCAAATCCACTGCCAG
>NC_137064.1:2466067-2468567 GCF_032717465.1 Coenobita brevimanus
CACACACACACTCCGCCCGTGTGTGTGTGTGTGTGTGTGTGTGTGTGTGTGTGTGTGTGTGTGAGAGAGAGAAAAAAAAATCGTGATCACAATGAAGAGGGTTATTCTCTCTTTTACTATGATCGGCTCTGGGTATGAGTCTCCTTGGTTACTAGTCAAAATTTTCCAGCAATCTAAACCTGGCATCTAAGAAACTGAAAACCGGTTAGGGATCTTAAGTGAGAATTTGCACGCCATAATTTTCCATCTTGATTACGGTGGCGATTTGTTTGTGGCCACCCCTTACGGGATTAAGGCGTCTGGCAATAGAGAGATAGATGGCGGTGAGAAGACGATTTTTTTAAACCCCTTTATTACGGTGACGCCTTAGCTCACTCCATATACCTCCAGACGATTTTATTCAGCGGAGAAAAAGGAGAGTAAATCCCTCCTTCTCTCCCCTCCTCTCCTTTTCTCTCCACCTCCATCCTCTCCATCCTTCCATTCTTCCATCCTTTCTTTCTTCATCTGATTTTTTGTCTCTCTACGTAATTCATTCCTCCTCCTCCTCCTCCTCTTCCTCCTCCTCCTCCTCCTCCTCCTCCTCCTCCCATTCCTTTCCTTTACAGTTCTTTCTCAAATTTGTCTCTCTTCTCCCCCTCCTACTCTCTCCCTCTCACTCTCCCTCTCTCTCTCTCTCTCCCTCTCCCCCCCTCCCTCTCCCTCTCCCTCTCTCTCTCTCTCCCTCCCTGTCCTCCCCTCCCTCTCCCCCTCGTCCTCGTTCTCCCTCTGCCCCTGGTGTATGTTTAATGGCAGTCACTGGGCACAGACTCAGAAAACCACAGAAGCTAAAACGGTGTGTGCGTGGGTAGTGGGCATTCCCGTGTGTGTGTGTGTGTGTGTGTGTGTGTGTGTGTGTGTGTGTGTGTGTGTGTGTGTGTGTGTGTGTGTGTGTGTGTGTGTGTGTGTGTGTGCGGCCTCGTAATCCACTGTACTCCCTATGTAATGCAGAGAAAATAAAAGTCTTCAAACCAGGTCATAACATTACATTGTCTGGAGGTAACGAGTAGCAGTGCTGATAAAAAATGTAATGATAATGATTCTGATAAAGGAAATTACATGTAAAGTAAAGTAACTGCCCTGAATTATTTTTGGCGGGGTGAATAGAGGCTTTTGGTGTTTGAGTTAATAGAGTAACGTAAAGAAAAATAGCAGCAACAAGAAAAATAACCACTACCACCACCACTACTACTACTACTACTACTACTAGTACTACTACTACTACTACTGCTACTACTACTACTACTACCATCACCATCACCACCACCATCATCATCGTCATCATCATCATCATTATCAGGTTGTCCATTTTTGTGTCTGGGAGTAGCTGGATATCACCTCCCATTTTCTTTTCTTTTAATGCAAGGAAAAAGGAACCCAAGGCTGATTGGAAGTGGCATTAATGGGGAGCTGCATACGTGAGCGCTTGAATTACGCTGCAATACGTGGTGGTGGGGAAGAAATACGACTTAGGACCGTATTTTGGTTGGTACAGGTCGCAACACTTACTACTAGGCGACTTGTTTTACGTATTGCACCCTAGGATTCTCTTCCACGTCACTTATTTCGTTTATATGTCGATGTGGTTTGTATAAGGTGGTGTAATGTCCAGTTAAATCGCTAAGGAAGAGGTGTTACGGATTATCCAAAGTTACATTGAATACCACGTTAAGTGTATTAGGCTTGGTAGTAGTAGTAGCAGTAGTAGTAGTAGTGGTGGTGGTGGTAGTAGTAGTGGTGGTGGTGGTAGTAGTAGTACTAGTAGTAGTAGTAGTAGTAGTGGTGGTGGTGGTAGTAGTAGTAGTAGTAGTAGTGGTGGTAGTAGTAGAAGTAGTAGTAGTAGTAGTAGTAGTAGTTCTCACCTCCCCACAGCAATGACCACCATCACACCATCATGACGCCGTGGAAATAGCAGCGTTTATATTCGTTTCGTAACGGTGTGTGTGTGTGTGTGTGTGTGTGTGTGTGTGTGTGTGTGTGTGTGTGTGTGTGTGTGTGTGTGTGTGTGTGTGTGTGAGAGAGAGAGTGAGAGAGAGTGTTAGTGTGTGTGTGTGTGTGTGTGTGTGTGTGTGAGAGAGAGAGAGAGAGAGAGAGAGAGAGAGAGAGAGAGAGAGAATTTGCCTGGAAGTGTGTGTGTGTGTGTGTGTGTGTGTGTGTGTGTGTGTGTGTGTGTGTGTGTGTGTGTGTGTGTCTTTCCTAGAGACCAGTGTGTATGATAAATAGTGCGTGCGTGTGCCTATGTCAGCGGTATGTGTGCGTTTGTGTGTGTGCTTGCGTGCCTGTGTGTGCGTCTCTGCCATTGTGTGCACTTTTGAATCAATACTTGTGTGTGTATTTTTTGTACTTGCACAGTACGTGATTTTATGTGTGCGTGTGTAAGACCCACAATTGAAGTGTGTGTGTGTGTGTGTGTGTGTGTGTGTGTGTGTGTGTGTGTGTGTGTGTGTGTGTGTGAAGGTAC
>NC_137064.1:2476067-2478567 GCF_032717465.1 Coenobita brevimanus
GCAGGCAGAGAGACAGGCAGACAGACATGACAGGGCAGGACAAGACAGCCTTGAGTCCCGGGAGAATGCTCGCTGTCAGGTCACGTCACTCTACCTCGTTGACATGACGGGGCGGGGCCGGGTGTGACGGGGCAGGTAGAGATGTGTGTGTGGGGGGCAGGCATATTCGTGTGTGTGTGTGTGTGTGTGTGTGTGTGTGTGTGTGTGTGTGTCAGAGTGTATTTTGGTGCTTTTGGTAGGGCTGGGAGGGGCGGGGCAGGGCAGGGCAGGGCAGGGCAGGGATGGGGGCTGGTATGGGATAAAAACAGAGATAAGATGTGAGGTTGGGGTTTGGGGAGAGGTGAGGCTAAGGTGGGGGTGGGGGAGAGGAGATGGAATTGGATGGGGCTGAAAGGGGTGGGGGAGGGAGAAGTGGGTTTTTGGGCATGTGTGGTGCGTGAGTGGGGGTGGGTGGGGGATGGGGGTAGGGGGAGGTGGGGGGAATTGACGCAAACTGTCTTAGTTTCCGTTGCGTCATTCCTCCCCCCCCTTTCCCTTCCCTCTGCTTCCCTCCCCTCCTCCTTCCCTCCCCCCTCCCTTGATGCATATTTTTAGCGGGTCCACATATATTCATTTATAAGGGGAGGGAGGGGAATGTGGAGGGAGGGAAAAAAAGGTAGGGAAGGGAGAGAAAGGTAAGGGAGGATAGAAGAAAAGTGGAGGATAATTAGGGATAAAGAAGGAAGAGGAAGCGAAGACAGAGGGAAATGGAGTACAAGAAAGGGAAGGGGAAGGAATGGGGAAAAAAGGGGAGCAATACGGAAGGGAAGGGCAAGGAAGGGAGGAAAGTTGAAGGGAAGAGAGAGGGGGTGAAAGGGAAGGCGAAGAAAAATAGGGAGGGGAGAGGTGGAGAGGAAAAGGGAGAAAATGGGAGAGGAGGGAAGGAAAAATTGAGAGGAAAAGAGGAGGAGGAAGGGGAGTGAAGGACGGAGATGGGGAGGAGGGGAGAAGGAGGAAAAGATGTGAAAGAAGAGGAGGGGAGGGAGGGAAGGAGTGGAGGGGAAGAGAGGAGGTGTGAAGAGGGGTAAGGGGGATGGGAGGGAGGAGAGAGGAATGAGTGACGTGGCGTGAGGTAAGAGAAAAAGTGTTGGGGGAGGGAAGGGGAGGGGTGTATGGGAGGAATGTGCGTGGGTTGGAAGTGATTGAGGAGGAGGAAGAGGAGAAAGGGAAGGGAGGAGAGGAAGAGGAGGAGGAGAAGAAGGGAAGGGAGATAAGGAGGAGAAAGGGAAGGGAGAAAAGGAGGAGAATGGGAAGGGAAAAGAAGAGGAGGAGAAAGGAAAGAGGGAAGGGAGAAGAGGAGGAGGAGGGGAAAGGAGGACTGGAAGGGAGAAGATGAGGAGGAAGAGAAAGGAGAAATGGAAGGGAGAAGAGAAAGATGAGGAGGAGGAGAAAGAAGAAATAGAAGGGATAATAGGAGGAGGAGGGAAGAGAGAGTGAACGGAGAAAGGGAGATGGAGGAAGGAGAAAGGGAACGGAGAAGAGGAAGAGGAGGAGGAGGAGGAGGTTAAAGGATAAATGTAAGGAAGGAGAGGGGCAGTAATGTCTTGTATCTCAGGGACACTGGCTGGACCCCTAAGTTTACTGACAGGCTGAAGGAGGAAGGAAGGAAGGAGGGAGGGAGGGAGTAACTGAGTTGGGTGGAGCAAGGAAAGTGGAAGGATGTGGAAGAGCGTAAAAACAGTGAGGCATGTCGAGAAAATGGAGTAATTGGCAGAAAAGTGTGGGATGGGATGGAAAGGGTTGGACAGGGCGGAAAAAGGGTGGGATAGGCTGGAAAAAGGGGTGGAACGGGCCGGAAAAGGGTGGGATAGGCTGGAAAAGGGGTGGGACAGGGGGGGAAAGAGGTGGGATGGTTGAAAAAAAGGTAGAATGGAATGAAAAAGGGAAAATGAAAAGAGAAGGACTAGGGAAAAAAAGTTGGGCTGGCATTGAGAAAGGTGAAGTGGAGTAAAAAAGGGTGGGATGGGATGGAAAAGGGTGGGACGGGACAGGAAAGGGGCGGGACGGGTGTGGAAAGGGAAGAAGACGAGGGTAAGAAGAAAAACGGAACAGAAAAAGGGAAATGGGACAGCAAAAAAATAATAATAATAATAAAACAGAAGAGGTGGGAAGGGTACAAAGAAGGGGGTGGGACATGAAGTGGGTGGGGAGGGAGTGGGTGGGGGGGTAAGGGCGGAGTGGGTGTTACCTGCAGATGACATAACGGAACAGTCACCTTGGCCCCGTTGTTGCTGCTGTTATGAGTGTGTGTGTGTGTGTGTGTGTGTGTGTGTGTGTGTGTGTGTGTGTGTGTGTGTGTGTGTGTGTGAGGGGGTTGAGGAGTGTGTGTGGTATGTGAGTGTGTGAGTAAGGTGTGGGTGTGGGTGGAATTTGACTGTGTGTGTGTGTGTGTGTGTGTGTGTGTGTGTGTGTGTGTGTGTGTGTGTGTGTGTGTGTGTGGCTGACATATACGTAGCAACAC
>NC_137064.1:2483567-2506067 GCF_032717465.1 Coenobita brevimanus
GGGAGAGCATTAACAAGTGTCAGTGACGTAACACCCACTATCGATGCCTTCCTGTTTAGCGGGTTTGGTGGGCACAGGGCTTGGGGACTCGGGGGACTAATGGGGGACCACTGAGACTACTGGGAACTATAGTCTGACAGATCGAAACGTAGGGTTTTGGTGGAGTCACCCCCTCCCTGCACTGTTGCCACGTTTCCGAGCTGACCTCTCCATCAGCGATGACCTTGACACTGTTTCCCTCTTGTGATCTCCGTTTTTCTAATACCCCCTATACCCCTGCCACCAACACCCCCTATACCCCTACCCCCAACAACACCCCCATCAACAACACCCGCTATACCTCCACCACCAACACCTCCTATAAATATAGACCCCCACCATCAACACCTGTATAATAATTAGCCGTTGATAATTGCTATACTTTTATTGAGAGCATACATTCTACCCTGTTGCTCAAACTCCCTAATCTTACAATCCCATCTGTCTTAATCCTTCCCACTGCCTTCGTTCCTAAATCCCTTAATTGATCTATTTTTAACCTAAGTGTCCCCACACCTTTTAAACCATTTACCTCTCTGTCACTATTCTCCACCATATGTATCAACTTGTATTATATTGTGTATAGAACTTTCATACTGTATGCTGTACTACTGTATAATGTATAAGAATACCCACTGTTTAGTGGAAATAAAGTTTTATTATTATTATTATTATTATTATTATTTCTCTCTCTCTCTCTCTCTCTCTCTCTCTCTCTCTCTCTCTCTCTCTCTCTCTCTCTCTCTCTCGCTAGATTTTGTTATGTGTCATCCATGGTTTTTTACTTCCATTTTTATGTATGGATTATAATTTTGACTTTATTTCCGCACCACCCTTGAGGTAAAAGTCACGGCGCGTTTTTTTTATAGAGGTTTCCCCAATAGGCCTAAATCCTGTAGGGGGTTGGTGACCTCCCACAGCGTACACACAAACACGTGTCGCGTGAGTGCTGCCACCCCAGAGCTGTTTGATATATTTATTTTAATTATGAAAGGATCGCCTCTTCCCACTTTTATCCCTTCAAATTTTCTTGCAATTATACTTGCTAAATTAATTAGCAATGTTAGAAGTGTTGGGGAAGTAAATAATAATTAGAATATTTTTAGAGCAACACTGCCAAATTTTTATGCCACGTTTCTCTATTATCGTATAATATAGTATGCAGAATAGTTTTATTCTTCCTTGATACATGTCAGCACTTTCATTACAGTTATATTAGTATGAGTTATGTTTATGTATCATTCCTACTACACAAACCACAGGCGTTATACATCGTAGGGTTAGGAAACATGGCAATAGTGTAGGGAGGGGGTGACTCCACCCAAACCCTATGTTACGAGGAGGAACACTATAGTGTATTATTGGCTTCTGGGACTATTGAGGGACTACTTGCGACTATTGTTGACTTTGGGGACTACCGGGGACTCAGGGGGACTACCGGGGACCCGTGGGGACTACCGGGGACTCAGGGGGACTACCGGGGACCCGTGGGGACTCATGGGGACTACCGGGGACCCGTGGGGACTACCGGGGACCCGTGGGGACTACCGGGGACTCATGGGGGCTACTGGGGACTACCGGGGACTGGTGGGGACTGTGACAACTCAAGCAACAACACCAACCTCCACGTGTCATTTTCTGTGTTGCTGTCAGTCACCCATGCTGTCATTTTCTGTGTTGCTCTCATCCAGGTGTGGGTGTTAATTAGGCGGGCAGGTGTATCGTGCCTGACCCTGCCTTCACGCGTGCCTCACCCCTTCCCACGCCGTCACCCAGATGCGCGTCATGCGTAACACACATCTTCCTCCCTCACGCATCCATACGCATGACACCAACTCCGTTACGCTGTTTTATCTGCTCTGTTTTATCTGCTGTGTTTAATTTTGTATTAGTTTAGTTGTTAAATTTTTAAGGTTTTCTTACCTACGTCAGGAGTTTGTTTGGATTACCTACCTACCTACACACACACACACACACACACACACACACACACACACACACACACACACACACACACACGCTTCGTTATGTATTTTTGTGGGGAAACTCGTCATTGTCGTTGCGTATTATTTGATTATTCGGGCGCCATTATGATTTATTTGTTTACATTCACTCCTTCGTGTTTTGAGGTTGGAAAATGTTCACCTTGGTATTTCACCCATCGTTAGTAATCTTGTTAGACTTCATGTTACTCACCGTCATCATCATCATCATCATCATCGTCAACATCATCATCGTCATCATCATCATCATCATCATCATCATCATCGTCATCATCTCCCCATTTGTCACAGTTATGAATAGCGAGATTAAGATCTTGGTGCGCAAGAAGAAGAAAAAAAGGAGGAGGAGAAGAAGGAGGAGGAGGAGGAGGAAGAGGAGGAGGAGGAGACACGCGATTTAGAATTATCACCAGAGTTTCCACTGCAGTAAAATTAGGCCACATCTGCTCTCACTCATCACTCAAACTTCGTCATTCTCGCCTGCATCCCACAGGTAAGATCATCCACACAGCACCCCTCGCCAGATTAAGCCCCGCTCGCAACACCCGTGGAACAGAGCCATTTCGGCCGCCCCACCAGCAGGATGACTTGTTCGCTCTATCTTTTTTCTTTCATTCTTTTTCGCTTTTTCCTTTCTTTCTATTTTTCTTTCATTCTTTTTCTTTTTTCGTTTTCATTTTCTTTCATTCTTTTCTTTTCTTTTTCTTTATTTTCTTTCTCTTCAACTTTTTTTACTTAACTTCATGTAATCCACTTTACTTTGCGCTCTTGTTTCTCCACATTAATTTCCACTCCACCTTTTACTCCACTTCATTAATGTCATCCACCTAACTTCACCCACTTCATTTTATCCACTTTGCCATCTCCTTAATCCACTTTATTCACTTTATTTCAGCTACTACACGTTATCCACTTCTCTGTCCACTTTATCCTCTCCACTTTATCCACATTATCCACTTCTCCTAATCTACTTATCTCTGTTCACTTTATTCACTTAGTCTACTTTTCATCCACTTTATCCACATCATTTTATATCCTTTATCCACATCACACTATCCACCTGATCCACTTATCCACTTATCTTCGTTGCTTTCACTTTCTCCACCTCACACCTCACTTGATCCACTGACACAGCATCATCCACTTGCCCCCTCCACTTACTCCACTCGACCACACACCCACCTCCACCCCTATCCCTTGGCTGTTGTTGTATTCTTAACACGTATATCACAGCTCGCATCACACACACCCACACCCACACACACACACACACACACACACACACACACACACACACACACACACACACACACACACACACACACACACACACACACACACAGGGGTTAGTATAGTCTTTCCTAACCATATCACTACAAAAAGTCAACCCCTTAGCTGAATAAAATCGTCTGGAGGCGTGCACGAATAGTAGTAGTAGTAGTAGTAGTAGCAGTAGTGGTAGCAGTAGTAGAAGTAATAGCAATAGTAGTAGTGGTTGTTGTTGTTGTTGTTGTAGTGGTGGTTGTGGTGATGGTGGTGGTGATGGTAATAGTTGTAGTAGAGTAGTAATAGTAGCAGTAATGGTAGTGGTGGTGGCAGTAAGTAGTAGTATTAGTAGTAGTAGCAGTAGTAGAATAACATAGTAGTAGTAGTAGTATGATCCCTGTGGACTGCAGGCTTAAGTTTTCCTTCTCCCTCCGTCCACCATCATCATCTGGGGGATAGGGAAGGAGACAGGGACGATTGTATAACCAGACAGGTGAGCCGCCTAGGTATATCAGTGCCACCACGTGAAGGCGCCCCTCTAGCACCAGGCAGCACGAAAATAAATTAAATAAATACATAAATAAATAAATAATAATGTCATAGCTGCGTAGGAGGCAGACATGTATATTAAAGTTCATGGGAGCTTAACATTTATCCTCTCTCTCTCTCTCTCTCTCTCTCTCTCTCTCCTTACATTTCACATCCTTTTTCTCCACTTATTTTTCCTCTTCCTCCCCTTCTTCCTCCCTTCCCCCTATCTTTTCCCCCTATTCCCCCTCCTTTCCCCTCCCCTCCCCCTTCCCCTCCCTCTTCCCTCCCTCCCCCTTTCCAAACATCCGCCGTTAATATATACACCTTTCCATGAACCACCATATCACACACTTGGCATACACCTCCCTCTCCCCCTCCCCTCCCCTTCCATCTCCCTCTCCCCCTCCCCTCCCCTTCCATCTCCCTCTCGTCCTCCTCTCCCCCTTTCCCCTCCTTCTCTCCCTCCCCTTTCTCCCTTCTCTCCATCCTCTTCCCCATCACTTTCCTCATCACTTCCCCTTCTCCTTCACCTTCTCCACCTTCCCCCTCCCTCTCTCCCTCCCCTCCTGTCTTTTTTCTCCCCTCTTTCTCCATCCTCTTCCCCCTTACCTACTTCATCCACTTCCTTCTCTCCTTCACCTCCAACCCCTTCTCACCTCCCCCTCCTTTTTCCTCCTCTCTCCCTCTCCATCCCCCTCCTTCTCACCCCTTCCCTCCCCCTCGCCCCCTTTTCTTCACATACCCCCTCTTCTCCTCCTCCTCCTTCACCTTCCCCTCTTCCTTCCCTTTCTCCCCCTCACGCCATCTTTATCTCCTCTTCCTCCTCCTCCTCCTCCTCCTTCTCCTCCTCCCCCCTCTCCCTGCCTCTCCTTCGTTTTTTTCCTCCGTCATCCTTGCCTTCATCCATCCATCCATTCATTCATTCATATTCATTCATCCATCCATTCATTCATTCATCCATCCATCCATCCATCCATCCATCCATTCATTCATCCATCCATCCATCCATCCATCCATCCATCCATCCATTCATCCATCCATCCATTCATCCATCCATCCATCCATTCATTCATCCATCCATCCATCCATCCATTCATTCATTCATCCATCCATCCATCCATCCATCCATCCATCCATTCATTCATCCATCCATCCATTCATTCATCCATCCATCCATTCATTCATCCATCCATCCATCCATCCATCCATCCATTCATTCATTCATCCATCCATTCATTCATCCATCCATCCATCCATCCATCCATCCATCCATCCATTTTGCTTTTCCCCTTTCTTCCTCCATTACATGCCCATTTTCCCTTTATTCGTGTCTTCCTTCCTCCCCTTTCTCTTCCTCCCCTTTCTCTTCCTCCCTCCCTCCCTCCCTGCTGCCCCTCTCTTTCCCTCCCCCCTGCTCCCTCTCTCCTTCCCCCCACCCGCTCGCTCTCTCCTTCCCCCCTTCTAATCTTAACTCCACTTCTTATACCTTCTTCATCCTTGCTTCTCACCCTCCCTCCCTTCCTTCCTCCCTCCCTCCCTTCCTCTCTATCTCCCTCCCCCTTCTTTCCTCCATCTCTTCTTCCTCCTTCCCACTACATTCCTCCCCCTATCTCTTCCTCTCTACCTCCTTCTCTCTCTCTTCAGCCTTCTCTTTTCCTCCCTTTCCCCTTTCCTCCCTCCCCCTCCCTCCCTCCCTCTGCCTCCCCGCCACCCCTCCCCTTCCCAGTAGAGGTTTACAGGAAGTCTCACTCTGCCAACTTTATATATACTGCCCTGCCTATCTGCCTGCCTCACCCTACCTGCCTACCTGCCTGCCTCATCCTACCTGCCTACCTGCCTGCTTCACCCTACCTGCTACCTTGCCATAATTACCTCACCTGCCTGACTCCGCATTACACCTGCCTTGTCTACCTTTCCTGCTTCATTGTACTGTACATCACCCGCCTCACCTTCTCAGTCTGCCTCACCGTGATTGCCTGGCCTACCTCACCGTGATTGCCTGGCCTGCTTCACCCTACCTGTCTCACCTTAATTATCTCACCTGCCACCCAACCTCACGTACCACCTCTTAATTCTCACCTGCCACCCTACCTGCCTTACCTTTTCTCACCTGCCTCACCCTACCTGCCTGACTTCACCTCGTGTTCCTCACCCCCTCTCCCACACCTGAGAGGACCTACCTGTTGTATAATTAGTCCTTGGCGGTCTTCAGGTGTAGCCATTTATATCCTCACACATAGTAGTAGTAGTAGTAATAGTAGTAGTAGTAGTAGTAGTTGGACAAGGGATCTCTCACTCCAGACGATTTTATTCAGCTGAGGAAAGTAGAAAAAAAATCCTACCCCTTCAGTACGAGGATTATTTTTATTTCATTTATATTTTTATCATTTTTATTTTAAATTTGATTCATTATTATTTTTTTTATTTTGCATATATTTTTTCTCCCTCCCGCCAGATGATTTTACTCGCCTCAGTGGATAGATGGACGAATGGATGGATTAAAAGGACGCGAGATCAACCCAATTCCGTTTTTTGTTTTATTTTTATTTATTCATTTATTTATTTTTTGAGGGGGTTGGATAATAATGGATTGAATAGTTTTGACTGATATTCCATCCCATTCAGATATAAAACACACACACACACACACACACACACACACACACACACACACACACACACACACAAGATCGATGTACACTTGCCTCACCTCATAGTCTGACCCCTTGTGCTCACCCCTCTGCCTCACCCTGTCTGCCGTTTCTCTGCCTCTCCCTCCCTGCCTTACCTCTCTCCCTGCCTCACATCTTCCTCTCTGCCTCACCTCCTTTCCTGCCTCACCCACCCACCTCACACCACAGAAGGTTTAGATCACTTACCTACATTTGTGCCTAATTTATCTGCCTCACCCTGACCGTCTTGTCCTACCTGACCAGCTCTGCCTCACCCTCTCTGTCTCACCCCCTGCCTCGCCCCTTTCCCTGCCTCACCTTGCGTCATCCAGCTGGACTAAAATAGAGGATTAAAGTTGCCCCTGAAACCGTGTGTGTAATGTTGTAAGTCTTCCCATTGTCTGCATACCTGTCCACACACCTGGCACCCCTCTACACACCTGCACAAACCTGCCATGCCTGTCTCCACACCTGTCACCCCTGTACACATCTTTCACTCCTCTACACACCTGGCACCCCTCTACATACCTTTCTTCACTTGCCATACCAGTCTCCACACACCTGTCACCCCGCTACACACCTGTCACTCCACTACACACCTTTCTTCACTTGCCATACCGCTCTTCACACACCTGCCATCCCTCTACAGACTTCCCCACACCTGCCATACCTGTTTCCACACACCTGTCAACCCTCTGCACACCTGTCTTCCCTTGCCATAGCTGTCTCCGCACACTTGTCACCCTCTCTATACACCTCTCACCCTTTTCTACACCTGCACTTTACTTTTACCTATTCCTCTGCCTTTTCTGCTTCCACACCTGTCCAAACACACCTGTCACCTACGTCCACGCACACTTGTCACCTACGTCCACGCATGTCTCCACACCTGTCCTTTGTATACACACCCACTTTCACACCTGTCTTTCAAGCCTACATACGTGCCCTTGTCTCAGCCCTTGACCCCAGTCCTGCCTTCACAGCTGTTTTCACAATTTTGCACACCTGTCACTTCTACCCACACCTGCTCCTGTAGGCTACATGTCCTTCTTTACACATCTTCACTATTTCCACACCTGTTGATTTTCTGCCTACCTGCCTCGTTACCTGTCATATATCTGGCAGCTGTCTTCCTTCTCACCACACCTGTCTCCACACCTATCACTTCACCACACCTGCCTCCCGGTATCAATTAACATGTCTTCCCTCTCACCACACCTGTTAGCTGCCTCCTGCCAGCCTGCCTCCCTACCTCGCATATGCCTACACCTGTCTTCCTCTCACCACACCTCTCACCACACCTGCACCTGTTTTTCCTCCGTCATCACACACGTCACCACACCTTCTCTGCAACCTCTCACATCCCCACACCTCTTTCACCACACCTGTCATCACATTTGTCTCGCTGCCTGCCAGATGCTCTCACCTGTCATCCCTCTCACCACACCTGCCTTTCCTATCACCACACGTCACCACACCTGCTTCCCACCACTCACATGTGTTTACCTCCTTTTCCCTTTCACCACACCTGTCAAATGTCTATGTATCTCTTTACCTTCTTTCACCACATCGATCACCACACCTGTCTCCACCACCACACCTACACCACACGTCCAGTACAGGTAGACAGGTGAGAATATTGGTAGGTTTTGACTTTGCCTGTCGTAGATACACATAGGTAGATATTAATTGAGAAACGTGGTGTATTTCCCTGATAAGTGGGTCTTTTTAGCCATTACTTATTCTTTTCACAGGTTTCATTCTCTCTCTCTCTCTCTCTCTCTCAGGTGAAAATATATACACAAACATTCTTATACCCAAATTAAGCTCAATATTATTTATGTTTACGACACCTGATGCTAATTATCCCACAGGTGTTTATATTTGGACAGGTGTTGAGGTGTTAGCAGGTGTTATTTGTGATAGGTGATAGGCTGTGACATTAATTAACCTGTAGACCAGTAATTCTGTTTTAATAATAGTTTTGATTTATTTTTCTACCTTTATTTATTCTAACTTTGCATAAATAACTCATAAAACGGTATTAATCAGCCATACTCAAAAATAAATCGCTAAGGAAGAGGTGTCAGGGAGGTTATCGTCCTTTTGCAGCCTGTTTCCCTTTCTTCAGTAGCACAGTAAGACAGGCTGTACATCTTGGCATAATGATTCTTCGTGACTAGTACGATTTATGTATTTATTTTAATGTTCTCTTGGTACAGCTTTATGTTCAAGATGGGGAGATGGCAGTTTTTCGCCTATCTATACTCCTCCTGTCGCCTATACTCCTTTCCCCTTAACTTGGCTCACACTTTCGTCCTTTTGAAACTTATTTCATGATGTTCCGTGGCAGAATAACACAGCGGCTCTGCATTCCTATAGCACTTCTTCATGACTAGTACAGTATCCTAGTGTTATGGGGAGGGTTTTAGGTCAAGTTAAAGTGAAAAGAGTATAGGTAGAGGGAACAGGTGTGTTTTGAAATTCTTATTCCTTCTGACAAAACATTAATACTTTCTGATTTACCTTGATGCTCTCTCTCTCTCTCTCTCTCTCTCTCTCTCTCTCTCTCTCTCTCTCTCTCTCTCTCTCTCTCTCTTTACCTGGTCAGTGTTTCCCCTTCCTCACATTTAGGTTTCCCTTTAATTTTCGCTCAGGTCCTCAGCCCATATTTATAAACAATCCTAAGCTGAAGGTGTGTCTAAGATCCTTTTTCTCACTGGTTAAGAAAGCTCCCTGGCACCTCTTCCTTAGCGATTTATTTTTTGGATATGGCTGGTTAATATCCTTTTGTACATTATTCATGGAGAGTATGGTGATGCTTGAAGGATTTATGTAACACAGAAGAGGACAGTAAAGTGTAATAAACAAAAGAAATCGCTTAGGGAAAGATGTTAGGGAGAGTATGGTGATGTTTGAAGGATTTAGGTAACACAGAAGAGGACAGTAAGGTGTAATAAACAAAATAGATCGCTTAGAAAAAGATGTTAAGGAGCTTCCTCAACCAACGAGAATACGGTCTCAGAGTGTTTATATTCTCGTGGGGGTAAGGAGGCTCCCTAACACCCGTTCCATAGCGATTTATTTTCCTAACTGCTCATTAATATCCTCTAGTCTGCTGCTTATGTCTTTTAAATATCGACATAGATTGCAAGAATAACACACAAGAATATATTAACGGAGGGATGGAGTGGAGAGGTATATGAGAGAGAGGTGTGTGAGCTGAGAGCAGGGCAGTGAAATGGCGGGGGACAGGGCGACATGGAGGCGATTTGTTTGTGGCCCCCCTCCCCGTTACGGGATTAAGGCGTCTGGCAATAGGTAGATAGATAGACTGAATAAAAAATAAATAAATCGGTAAGGAAGAGGTGTTAGTAAGCTTCCTTTCTAGATTACACTTACTGTCCCTTATATATAATTCTTGTCCTCACTCCTACAGCCACCTCACCTGTCCAGACCAAATTAGAACATAAGAAGAGAGGATAACTGCAGTAGGCCGGTTGGCCCATGCTAGGCAGCTCCTAGAAGGGTAACTGAACTACTAGAATGAGATAAGGATAGCAAAGAAGAAGGCTCTCCCCCGCCCTCCAAACCCTCCAGCCGAAGCCGGCAGGAAAAAGTCAGAAAGAACACCACGCCATATAGAAAAACTGGCGTGGACATTTTACAGGAAAGTGTGAAAGGAGAATACAGTAGAGACTATCATAGTGTAACCTGAAAAGAAATTTTTTTTTGAATTAGTATTGGTTATAATATTTTCTTTATTTATTTATTAGAGTGGATATTAAAGTAACAAAAGACGATACAGTAAGAAACAGCGATCCATGATAAGCGTTAACTGTTAAGGAGACGACCGTAAACATTTGGTTATACTCCTTTCACTTTAACTTGGCCTAAAATTGCCATCTCTCCATCTTGAACTTGGCCTAAAATTGCCATCTCTCCATCTTGAATGTTGAGTTGTAACATTTGGTTTTACGCTAGATTATGAATGTAGTCACGAAGAAGTGGTATGGAAAGGATGTAGAGCTGTATTATTGTCTTCCTGGCAAATATTAACACTAGAATATGAAGGCAGTCACGAAGAAGTGCTGTGGAAAAGATGTAAAGCCATGGTATTGTCTTTCTGCTATAGATTAACAAAAAATCTGAAGTTAGTCACGAAGAAGTGCTGTGGAAAGGACGGAGAGCCGCAGAACTGTCTTTTTCCGCTATAGATTAACACTAGAATATAAAGATAGTCACGAAGAAGTGCTGTGGAAAGGAGGAGAGCCCTGGCCAAGTGAAGATGGAAGGATTATATGATGTTTTGTGAATAGGGGGTTTATATCTCAAAGGGTTTATATCTCAGAGGGTTTACATCTCAGAGGGTTTATATCCGAGGGTTTATATCTCAGGTTTTATATGAGAGAGTTTATATGAGAGGGTTTACATCTCAGAGGGTTTATATCTGAGGCTTTATATCTCAGACGGTTTATGTCTGAGAGGGTTTATATCTCAGAGGGACAGGGGTTTATATCTCAGAGGGTTTATATCGGAGGGTTTATATCTCAGAGGGTTTATGATCGTTTCGTTTTAATAATAGGTGAGTTAGACCTTGAGGAGGGGCTTGCCAGGAAAATGGGGTGAGGGTCGAGGGGAGGGGGTGGAGAAGGGGTTGGGGGTGAAGGTAAAGGTGTAGAGGGGGTGGGAAGGGGTTGGGGGTGAAGGTAAGGCTGGAGAGGTCGGGTAGGGGTGGAGGTGGTTGTGGGGAGAGGGTTGAGTGGGGGAGGTGGGGGTGGGTAGGGGCTTGATGGGGGTGTGGGGTGGGGGTTGAGAGTGGGGGTAGAGGTAGGGAGATGGTGTAAGAGTGGGGGAGGTGGGGGTGAGAAAGGCGTTGGGAATGAGAGTATGTGGGTGTGAGGGGGGAGTTCAGAGTGGAAGGGGTGGGAGTGTGGGCGGGGAGAGAGTTTGAGAATGGGGGAGGTGGGGGTGTAGGTGGGGAGGGAGTTGAGAGTTGGGGAGCTGGGAGAGGAGAATGGGGGTGATGTGGGTTGGGGTGAAGGTGGGAGTTGGGAGATTAGAATGAGAAGGGTAAAGGTTGGGGAGGAAGGGAGGGGGAGGGAGGGAAGTGGGGAGGTGAGGAATGGAGGAAAATGATAGAGGTTAAAAGGGAGAGACTGGGGAGAGGTTAGAGTGTCAAGAATGAGGGGAGAGGAGGGAAGGGGAGAGGAGAGGTGGTGAGGGGGGAGGAGAGGGGAGGAGGATGTCAGGGGTTAGGGGCAGGGATGGGGGGGAGAGTGGGGGAGGGGGTAGAAAAGGAGAGGAGCGAAAGGTAGGAAAGGAAAAGGAAGAGGCGATGAGGGGAGAAGCCGAGAGATAATCCATGAGAGAAAGAGAGAGAGAGAGAGAGAGAGAGAGAGAGACCCAGAAATCGTCTCGTATGACCCAAACACATTCTCCCAGGTGACTTAAACGAGCTGTAAAATATATAACATAAAAACAACACTGTATCCCGTTGAGAAGCTCCGGGCCTACAGTTACAGTCATAGTTAGAGTTATATCAAGTTACAGATAGTTAGATTTAAAATATAGTCATAGTTATAGTTAGTTATATTTATTTACGGATAGATATAGTTACATTTATAGGTACAGTTATAGTTACATTTATAGTGACAGTTACAGTTAGTTATAGGTACAGTTACAGTTATAGTTACAGTTATACGAGTAAGCAGTCTTGCTGATAGTCTCCTTTAAATTTCTCTCCTCACCTGTCCCACACCTTGCTTTAAGATCAGGTGTGTTTGGTTAGATGTATTAGAATTATTTAGGCTACGTGTGTGTGTGTGTGTGTGTGTGTGTGTGTGTGTGTGTGTGTGTGTGTGTAGTAAATTATATAAGCCATCCAAGCTTCCAAGTTCTCTCTCTCTCTCTCTCTCTCTCTCTCTCTCTCTCTCTCTCTCTCTCTCTCTCTCTCTCTCTCTCTCTCTCTCTCTCTCTCTCTCCGTCCCCACCACATCCACATCTCGCCACAACCTTCGCTTCTTCACTTTTCATTTTAATTTAAACTAGGAATTATTACGTTCGTGGTGAGTAGCTTTTGTTGTTTCGTTGTGTGTGTGTTTTAATTGCTCTGTCATTAGGAATATCATCATCATCATCATCATTACTTCGCACCTCTGTCGTCATCACCATCGTCATTGTAAACACTACTTCTCACTTCTCCTCCTCGTCATCATCATCATCATCATCATTACCTCACGCAACTGTCCTCCTCATAATCATCATCATCTTCATCACTACTTCACGCAACTGTCATCATCATCATCATCATCACTACTTCACTCAACTGTCATCATCATCATCTTCATCACTACTTCACGCAACTGTCATCATCATCATCATCATCACTACTTCACTCAACTGTCATCATCATCATCTTCATCACTACTTCACGCAACTGTCATCATCATCATCATCATCTTCATCACTACTTCACGCAACTGTCATCATCATCGTCATCATCATCATTACTACTTCACGCAGCCGCCCTCATCATAATCATCATCATCACATCTTAATCCTCATCTTATCATTGTCAGTATCTTTGTCATATCATCATCATCATCCTAATCATTATCAGTTTGGTTTTTGAGTGTGTCGAAGGAAAGGATAGTATGATGTGATGTATTTGCTAACTGTGCGTTATTTTTTATATTGCAAACTAAGCATGAGTATTGCTTTTCTATCAATTATTGTATATATCTGTCCCTGTGCCACGGCTGTTATTCACTCTTTACATTGCACTTCTTCGTGACCAGCATCATACTCCTAGTGTTAATGTGAAACGAGTATAGGCTACATCAACGAGAGAGAGAGAGAGAGAGAGAGAGAGAGAGAGAGAGAGAGAGAGAGAGAGAGAGAGAGAGTTATTGTCTTACATGAACCAAACATCATCATCATCATCATCATCATTATCGTCGCCGTGTGGGAGTGTGTAGATTGTGAGGTTATGAATGTGTGTGTGTGTGTGTGTGTGTGTGTGTGTGTGTGTGTGTGTGTGTGTGTGTGTGTGTGTGTGTGTGTGTGTGTACGTAAGAGATGGTGTACGTGAGGGTAGTGGTGTTCGTGTCGGTGTTGGCATGCGTACACAACCACCTTCCATGTTTACAGTCACCTCAGCTCCGTGTGTGTGTGTGTGTGTGTGTGTGTGTGTGTGTGTGTGTGTGTGTACATCTGAAGTGCACACATCCATACACGGTCACATACTCGAGGTACACACACACACACACACACACACACACACACACACACACACACACACACACACACACACACACACACACACACACACACACACACACACACACACACACACACACACACACACACACACACCACTACAGCAACAACAAGGCAGTGCAAGTGATTCATTGTATTGCAGTGAAAGTCATGCTGAGAATGGTAGTTGTGGTAGTGCTGGTGGTGGCTAGGTGTGGTGGTGGTGGTGGTGGTGGTGGTAGTGGTAGGAAGATGTGATGATGCGGGAGTGTGGTAGTGGTGGTTGTAGTGGTAGATGTGGTGGTGGTGGTGGCGATGATGGTGGTAGATAGTTGTGGTTGTTTCTGTTGTGGTAGTGGTTGTTGTGATGGTACACTTAGTTGTGTTGGTGGATGTTGAAATGATTGTGTGTGTGTGTGTGTGTGTGTGAGAGAGAGAGAGAGAGAGAGAGAGAGAGAGAGAGAGAATTGATTTTGACAGGCTGTGATGAGGATGTGTTGATGGTTTGTGCCTGTCCATCCCTGCCCTACCCCAGCCTGTCTACCAGTGCCCCGGCTTTGTCCTGCCCTGCCCTGCCCTGCCCTGCCATGCCTTGTTTTGTCCTGCCGTGGTTTGTCTTTCCTTGCCGAGCCAAATTCTTCTCTGCCCCGCGCTGCCCTGCCCTGTCCTGCAGTATCCTCTCCTTGTCCTGCATGCCTTCTCCTGCCCTACCCTGCCCTGCTCAAGTCTGTCCAGTAGTATCCTGTCTTTGCCCCTCCTTGCCCTGCCCTGCCGTATCTTACCCTGCCCTGCCCAAGTCTGTCCAGCAGTATCCTGTCTTTGCCCTGCCTGCCGTGTCCTGCCGTGCCCTGCCGTGCCCCTGTACCGTAGTGGTGTGGGCATGACAGCAGCGGATGCACACTTGTCTCTCGCATACTAACACTTGGCTAGGAGGGGCAGGAGGACAGGAGACAAGGTTGGAGGGAGGAGGAGGGGTCAGGAGGACAGGAGACAAGGTTGGAGGGAGGGGGAGGGGTAGGGGGAGGGGGACGAGAGACAAAGTAAGGGGAAGGAGAGAAGAGGTGAAGCGAAGAAAGGAAAAAGGAGAAGGAACGTTGAAGAGAAAGGAAGGAACTAAGGAGAGACAGAAGAGAGTAGAAAAAGGAGTACAATGGAAAGCAAACAGCAACAGACCTGGTAGTCCTTTCGTTGCTGTTTAGAGAGGAAAGAATTGGGGTGCGAAAGAGATGAAGCAAGGAGAGGTAGGCTAGAATGAGGAAAGTAAGGAATATCTAGAGAGAGAGAGAGAGAGAGAGAGCAAAGAAAAGGGATAAATGGAAGACGAAAGGGAGAGTAAGGCAAGAGTGATGTAGGGAAGGAGAGGTGGAGGGAAGGGTGGATAGATGGAGGGAAGGTAGGAGGGAGGAACAGATGGATGGAGAGAATGCCGGAAGTAGAGAGTGATGGAGAAGGAGGAAGTGAGGAAAGAATGGATGGAGACAAGGCAGGAGGGAGAGATGGATGAAGGGAAGGAGGGAGGGAGAAATGGATGGAGGGAAGGAGGAAGGTAAGAAAGGCTGGATGGAGAGATGGCAGGTGGAGGAGAGAGATGGAGGAAAGGATGATTGGAGACGTGGAGGGAAGGAGGAAAGGAGGGGAGGAAAAGCGGCGTGACACCTCCATCCCTCACCTGCCTCATGAAAGCCAGGTGAGGTGAGGCAGTGGGGTAGGCAGGGTGAGGCAGAGGCAGGCAGAGTAGGCAGGGTGAGGCAGAGGCTGGCAGGGTGAGGCAGAGGCAGGCAGGGTGAGGCAAAAGCAGGTAGGGTGAGGCAGAGGTAGGCAGGGTAAGCAGGCAGAGACGGCGGTAGAAAGGTGGAGCCAGGCCAAGGTCATAGGCAGCAGGCAGGAAAGGGATAGGCAGAATGAGAGAGAGAGAGAGAGAATGTTCAAGTTCAGTTGCATCTTCAATCCCTTTTCCTTTTATCTATCTGACGTGAGTAAAATCTATCTATCCTGATATGAATGAAATCGTCTGGAGATTGATTTGATGGCCCATTCCCTGAGTCCCAGCGCCTCTGCATGCCGTAATCTTCACATGTCACCACTTGGGCGCTAATCCCCACCGTCCATATTGAGTACATGCTAGGAATGGTGTGAAGGGATTAGGGGGGAGCCAGTGCCCACCGTCCATACTGAATACATACCTGGTACTAAGATTGTCTTCGTTCGGGTGTATTAGTATGGAAATAGCGTGGATGTTTTTTTTTTTAATGCAAGAGAGAAGGAACCCAAGGCCTATGATATTAACGACATTGAAATCACCAAACGCTAGGAATGCGATCGAACCCACGTCTTTTCGAACAGCAAACCGTATCTTTACCACCGGACCATCAGAGAGAGAGAGAGAGAGAGAGAGAGAGAGAAAATGTAAGACGATGACTGGGTATGGTGATGGGAGGGAGTCGCCTAAGACCACGAGGCATGGACCTTTGTTGTGGTATGTTCAGTGACTTTTTCATTGACCCCTCCATGACCTCGACCTTACTGAATCACCCCTCACCCCTCCCCTCACCCCCCCCACACATACACCCTTCACCCCCCCCACACATACACCCTTCACCCCCCCCACACACATACACCCTTAACCCCCCCACACCCTTCACCCCCCCACACCCTTCACCCCCCACACCCTTCACCCCCCCACACCCTTCACCCCCACACCCTTCACCCTTGGTCACATCCACACTTCGCACCCCATACCCTCCGTCATATCCACCCCACCCCCTTCACCCCTCCCATCCCTCACTCTCATTCCACCCTTCCTCACCCCTCACCACACACATTTCAGCACCACGTCTGCTTCACACCCATGCCATCACCCCCACCCTTACCCCCACCCTCACTCCCATTCACACTGTCTCTCTTTCACACTCTCTCTCTCTCACCCACACCCACACCCACACCTCTCCCTCACCTGTACCTGGAATAAAATTAAATAAGACGCACGTAAACAGTTGAAGAGTTTAATCTATGCTTTGATCCCACTACACCCCCTCCCCCTCCCTTTCCCCTCTCCCTCCCCTCTCCCCCACCCTCCTCCGTTTCACACCCCTTTTCTCCATCTCCCCACTCCCCCATTCTCCGTCGTACCCTCTTTTTTTTTGTTTTTCACTCCCCACTCATCTCCCTGCTTAACTCCCCCTCCCCTTTCCTTCTCCCCCCACTTCCCCTCGCCTCTTCTGTTTTCCCCGTACCTCCACTCTCTCTCTCTCTCTCTCTCTCTCTCTCCCTAACTTTCCCCTCTCTCTCTTCCTTCCTTCCTTCCTGCTTCCATATTCCATCTTCCTCCCACTTCCCCCCTTTCCTCTCTCCCCCCACCTCTTCCACCTCCTCTTCTCCACCACCTCCTCTTACTCCTTCCCCCACAATATCCACTTCTTTCGATGGCCCACTTCTCTTCACCCCCTCCGTTTTCCCCTCTTCTTTCCTCCCCCCTTCTCCCCATCCTCGCACCCATTTCATTTCCCCCTGTCCCATTTCCGTCTCTCATTCTCCCTCCCATTCTCTCTCCCCCTTCCTCTCCCCCTCCCTCTCCCCCCCCTCTCCCCCCTCCCTCTCCCTCCCTTTCTCTCCCCCCTCCCTCTACCTCCCCCATCTCCCTCCCTTTCTCCTTCTCCCTTCCCTCCCCCCTCCCTCATCCTCTCCCAATCCCCCTTTTCACGTGTGTGTGTGGGGGGGGGGGTGTCCAGGTGTGTCTGCTTTGTAATTAGCCAAAGGTGAGTCACGTTGCTGCTGCTCTGGCATTTGAGAGAGAGAGAGAGAGAGAGAGAGAAAGTAGACGCAGTTTTGCCCTATATTGTATACGTACAAATATACAATCTCTCTCTCTCTCTCTCTCTCTCTCTCTCTCTCTCTCTCTCTCTCTCTCTCTCTCTCTCTCTCTAACCTTGGCATATACCCTTTCGTTTTTCAACCCCCCCCCAGGCATTACCTCTAGCAATTCTAATGTGGGAATTTCTGTCTGTCTGTCTGTCTATACTGTCTATACTAATTTATTTATCATTTTTCTGTTTGTCATTCTGTATGTCTGTGTACACATCTGTCTGTATGTTTTGTATATTTCTGTGTATCTGCCAACCTACGTATGTAAGTATTTATGTGTATCTTTTTATCTCTCCGTCTATTGCCAGAAGCAGCATCCTGTAAGAGGTGGCCTCGACGAAAGGCCTTCCAGGCTTTATTTTATTTATTTTTTCATCTGTACTCATGAACGATCCACCACCACCCGTCACTGTTATTACCTCCACCAGCGAAGTTGGAAGAGGTTATGTAGTCATCTGTGTCTGTCTGTCTGTCCAGATGATATCTCCTAAAGTTGTCAATGAATGTCAGTAAATTTTTGTGGAAGGGTGGGCTATGGGCCGGGGAAGTGATTAATATATGGGCGGATCCGCATCCGGATCCGAAGTATCCAGCACAATATCTCGAAAACTTCTCAATGAATTTCAGTAAAATTTTGTGAAAGGGTGTTGATGAATTTTGACGACGCATCCGAATCCGGATCCGGATCCTATTTCCACGGATCCTGATCCGGATCCTTTTTTATGGCAGTGGCATTGGCGGAGGTATGCTTACTCTGAATGCTTTCTAGTTTAATTTGTGTCGTGTGTGTGTGTGTGTGTGTGTGTGTGTGTGTTCGTGTATGTGTGTGTCTTAATCCGGTCTGAGCGTCCCTCTAACGCAATTTGAACGCGCGTCATGTAAAGGTTAACCCAGAGAGAGAGAGAGAGAGAGAGAGAGAGAGAGAGATGGGGGGGGAATAAAGTAACAAGGATTGCTAGGGCTTCTGACCATTCTCTCTCTCTCTCTCTCTCTCTCTCTCTCTGTATATATATATATATATATATATATATATATATATAAAGTATATATATATATACAGTATATATATATATATATTATCGTATAATTCCCTAGAAAGTCCTCACTCAGATTATGTTGTCCAATTCTGGTTACCTTATTCCAAAAAGATAAAGATAAAATTAAGTTTAGGGAAGGGCAACAAAAATGATACCTGGATTAAGAAATAAATCATACAAGGAACATTTACAAGAGCTGATTACGAGGGGATTTATTTCAGGTATTTAAAATCCTTAAGGCATAGTAGGGTTGTCGGAAAAATCCTTCACAGTTGATCGATCGAATTATGCCAGAGGTAATGGTCGTAAAAATATAAGTAAATGTGTCCAGTCAGATAAATCTAAGTATATATTTAAAAGAGTTGAAAATATATATATATATATAACTAATTGCCTTACGATATTGTAAACTATGATACAGTACTAATCTTTAAATAATCGTTTGGATGAATATGCATCTTCTGCTCGCCAGGTAAATTTGTTCTCTCCTCAGTAATACGTTTCTGCAAGTATATCTTTTACAATAGAATGCAGAGAGGAAACAACTGCAAAGCAACCTCATCATATACCAGTTTTTAGTGGTGGTGTTACTTTCCCTCTCAGGCTGTAGGAGGGTACAATGTTATGGGCTTTTATTTATATTATGTTTTTGAGTTTCCCCGATAGGTTTTGTATGCTGCTTGTTAGCCCTTTCACTCTTTACTGTTGGCTGTGGGTGGAGGGTTTGCTTGTGTGTGTGTGTGTGTGTGTGTGTGTGTGTGTGTGTGTGTGTGCGTGTGTTAGCGTTCGCCTGTCCTATAATTAACAACCTCAAAAAGTCAATGAATAGGTATATTGCTGTTTGCTTTGCTTTGTGCTCTCATCTTGTTTATTTTTACCAATTCCTGCCTCTTTCTCTACGCTCTTCACTATCTCCTTTCCATCCCTCCCCTCCCCTCACCTTACCTTACCTTACCTTGCCATACCTTCCCTTCCCTTCCCTTCCCTTACCTGCCCTTGCCTTACCTTACCTTACCTTACCTTACCTTACCTTACCTTGCCTTACCTTACCTTGCCTTACCTTACCTTACCTTACCTTACCGTACCGTACCTTACCTTACCTTACCTTACCGTACCTTACCTCCGTCACTCAGCACACTTCGCCTCGCCTCTACCTGGCTGTCATCCCTTCACGCCAGAGAGTTTATCGACGCCAGGTGTGTCCAGGTGAGGCAGGGGTAGGGCCGGGAGAGGTATGAGTGATGGTGAGGCAGGGGGAGAGGTAGGAGTAGGCAGGGAGTAGGGGAAGACAGGCAAAGGGGAGGCAGGGGAAAGCATATGAAGAGCAGCTAAGGAAAGGGAGAAGAGAGGAGGGAATGGAAGAGGAGGGGAGAGAAAGGGAGAGGAGGGAGGTAGGGAGAAGAGGAAGGAAGTTGAAGGAGGGGAAAATTATGGAGAAGGGAAGGGAGTAGAAGGAAGGAGTAGAGGGGAGAATGGAAGGGAGGAGAGGCTGGTGAAGGGAAAACGAAAGGGAGGGGAAAGATGAGAGGTAAGAGGGTAAGGAAGAGGAGGGAAAGGAAAGGGGGAGGGAGGATGGGGTAGAAGAGAGGAGCGGTGGAAGGGAGGCGAAGAGGAGACAAGGAAGTTAATAAAGGAAGGGGAGAGGGAAGGTACCGGAAAAGGAGAGGAGATAATTGAACCCAACCCAACCCAACCCAATCTAACCTAACCTAACCTAACCTAACCTAGCCTGACAAACTCTCCTAACCTACCTTAGAGAGAGAGAGAGAGAGAGAGAGAGAGAGAGAGAGAGAGATGAAAACGAAAAATCAAATCTGTAAGACAAAACATCACACACACACACACACACACACACACACACACACACACACACACACACACACACACACACACACACACTCTACACGAGGAAAATAAATCTTGGCCTGTCAATCTGCTGTCCATAGGCGAGAAAAAGCCCGTTCACGTGTCTCGAAGTGTGTGTGTGTGTGTGTGTGTGTGTGTGTGTGTGTGTGTGTGTGTGTGTGTGTGAGAGAGAGAGAGAGAGAGAGAGAGAGAGAAAAGCATGATTGAAAAACATTGCAAATCTCCCCTTTCTCTCTTTCATCTTTTGCGTCTATCTTTACCTGTCTGTAAATATCTGCTCTCTCTCTCTCTCTCTCTCTCTCTCTCTCTAATATCACAGGATGATAAGCAGGTTTTCTTTTAAATTCATTCTTTCTCATACTCTCCTATTTAATCTCTACATTTTTTAACTAATTTCCTCCAACTGTCTGTTTTTCTCTTCAGTCCTCCCTCACTTTCACTTGCTTTCTCTTTCTCTAACTTTAATCCTGTGGCTCTCTATTTCTCACCAAGTCTCTCTCTCTCTCTCACTCTACCTTCCAATGTTGCTCTAATTTTTACTTCTCTCTGCCTCCCTCCCCCCCCTCTCTCTCTCTCTCTCTCAGCCTCTCTTTAATTCACTCTCTACCTCACAATTGCTCGCTCTCTTCCTCTCTTGCTTTAATCGTTGCTTCTCGCTTTCGCTCTTTCTTTATCCAGCTCTCTGCCTCCCTCTCTTTAAAGCTCTCTCTACCACCCTCTCTTTAATTCTCTCTCTACCTCCTTCTCTCTTATTCTCTCTTTACCTCCCCCTCTTTTCTCTTTAATTCTCCATCTCGCCTACTCTTGCTTTAATCTTTACTTCTCTCTACCGCCCTCTCTTTAATTCTGTCCCCACCTCCCTCTCTTTAATTCTCTCTCTCTACCTTACTCTCTTTTTCTCTCAATATCCTCATCTCTTTAATTCTCTTTCTCTCTACCGCCCTCTCTTTAATTCTTTCTTTCTCTCTACCTCCCTGTCTTTAATTCTCTCTCTCTAGCTCTAATGTCACAGGATGATTGGCAATTTCTATTTCTGGCGGTGGGGAAATTCCGGAGAGATGGATAGCCGGAGGGGGAGAACGAGACGGAGATAGAAAAAGTGAGAGAGAGAGAGAGAGAGAGAACAGTGAATGAGAGAGAAACGGAGAGAGAAGAAGTGAGATAGGAGGTAGGAAGGGGGAGTAGGAAATGGAACTGTGTGTGTGTGAGAGAGAGAGAGAGAGAATGTCTTAATGAAGGGGTATATACTCTCTGAAAGTCTGTAATCCTGCCTGTCTCTGGTGATGGGATGGGATTTATAAGCGGATTAATGGCGTGGGTGGAGGCATTTCCGGCCAAGGGATTTACGTAGGGGGGTGATGGAGGAGGGGGGTGTTGTGGTGGGGGTAGAGAGATTGGGGGGATGTGGGGAGGTGTGGTGGAGGGATGTTGTGGGGAAGATGTGGTGTGATGGTGAGGGGGGAGTAGAGGGATTGGGGAGGTTGTGGGGGAGGTGTGGTTTGGTGGTAGGGGTGTGTGGTGTGGTTGTAAGGTTGTATTAGCTGTGGTTGTGGTATTGTTGGTGTTGTGTGGTGGTGGTGTGGTATGTGTGCTGAGATGGTGTGGTTGTAGGGTTAGGTAGGCTTGGGTGGGGTAGTGGTGTGTGGTGGTGGTGTGTGTGGTTGTGGTGTGTTGTGTGTGGTTGTGGTGTGTGGTGGTGGTGTGTGTGTGTGGTTGTGGTGGTGGTGTGTGTGGTTGTGGTGTGTTGTGTGTGGTTGTGGTGTGTGTGGTTGTGGTGTGTTGTGTGTGGTTGTGGTGTGTGTGGTTGTGGTGTGTTGTGTGTGGTTGTGGTGTGTGTGTGTGGTTGTGGTGGTGGTGTCTGGTTGTGGTGTGTTTGGTTGTGGTGTGTGGTAGTGTGTGTGTTTTTGAAAGTTTGTATTCACCTGTTTATAGTATGGAATGTTGTTTTGTTGAGAGAGAGAGAGA
>NC_137064.1:2511067-2583567 GCF_032717465.1 Coenobita brevimanus
ACTGAATACATGCTGGTGCTAATTATAAAGGTGTTAGAGGTGTACTAATGTGTTCCGGTGTTACAGGTGCTGATTACCAAGGTGTTAGAGGTGTACTAATGTGTTACGGTATTACAGGTGCTAATTACCAAGGTGTTAGAGGTGTGTTAAAGTGTTACGATGTTAGTGTTAGAGGTGTTACGGGTGCTAATTAAGGTGTTAGAGGTGTTAAAGTGCTAATTACCAAGGTGTAACGGTGTTACAGGTGCTAATTATAAAGGTGTTAGAGGTGTTACAGGTGCTAATTACCAAGGTGTTACGGGTGTACTGATGTGTTACGGTGTTACAGGTGCTAATTACCAAGGTGTTACGGGTGTACTAATGTGTTACGGTGTTACAGGTGCTAATTACCAAGGTGTTACGGGTGTACTGATGTGTTACGGTGTTACAGGTGCGGCATCGTGTGACGGGTGACGTAATGGTGCTCAAGATGAACAAACTGCTCAGTAATCGACACAACATGCTCAGGGAGGTGGAGCTCATGAACAGACTGCACCACCCAAATATACTCAGGTCAGTAGTATGCCAGTAGACTCAGTAGCATGAAGTATACTCGGTAGCGTATAGGAGTCTCAGTAGCCTATAGTAGACTCAGTAGCATTTAGTACTCTCAGTAGCATTTAGTAGACTCAGTAGCATTTGGTAGACTCAGTAGCATTTGGTAGACTCAGTAGCATTTAATATACTCGGTGTCCTCTAATAGTCTCAGTAGCCGATAGTAGTGTCAGTAGCGTATAGTAGACTCAGTAGCATATAATAGACTCAGTAGCATTTAGTAGACTCAGTAGCATATAGTAGACTCAGTAGCATTTAATATACCAAGGTGGTCTATGGTATGGTTGGGTGAAATATTAAAACAAATCATCTCAAAAATAAACAGACTATTTTCATGTATTATTTTTCAGTGTCTTAGATTGACGCCAAAATGTGTTCAGTTTAAAAAAAGGGAAATTGGAGTAGAAATAATAGATGTTAATAAGAGTGTACTTATTGTATGGATGAGTGATTGAGATTTTGAAGGGAGAAAAATTGACTGCCAAGTGTTTCAGGGACATTTGTTTATATTAATTCATCTTAATGCCACTGTATATCATTTTTTTTTCTTCCATTTCGTGTGTGGCAGTAGTTGTAGTTGTAGTAGTAGTAGTTGTTGATGTTGTTGTTGGTGGTGGTGGTGGTGGTTTGTTTTTTGTTTTGTCGCGCCAGGTTCATCTGTTACGTGAACCCGGTGGACTGTAGGCTGGATTCCCCCTCCTCCGGCAGTCCACCATCCTCCTTTTGAGGGATAGGGTAGTAGTTGAGGGACGTTTGTATAACCAGGCAGTGGAGCCAGTCAGTTATATCGGTGCCACCACGTGAAGGCATCTCTTTCCAGCATCCATTTCTATAGTCACCCCCTTCCACACAGAAAACGAGCCTAACGAGTTTCTCCAAATCACATTCCACTTGATTCGTAATTCAAGTAATTCAAGTCACTCTCACGGTCATTATCTCACTGTCACCGCTTTATTATGACAGTGACAGCTCTGATCTTTGCTGAAATGCCACGAAAATGCCAGTAACGAGGCGGGCATTGCTGGGTTGATGAGGATTGCGCACTTCGGCCCGCTTTTGTTTTTTGTTGTTTTGCCGCCAGTTGTCCATTCGAATGACATTTCAAATATTTCCGTGTGTACGGGTGTAATTTTTATTTTTTAGTTCCAGCTCTTAATTACAGTATGTTAGAATGTACCCAGCTTTTTTTGTTTGTTTGTTTGTTTCATCGTAGATACAGCTAGAGGTAGATACAGCTAGAGGTAGATAGAAAGGTGAATATATATACTTTTTTTTATTTGATAAGAAAATAAAAACCGGTACGATTCTGAATTCTTGTATTTATATGTTACGCAAGATTTTTTAACGTCATTAGTACGTATTGTCACGAAGAAAAGTAAGCTAAGACTTTCGTGGCCGGTGTAGCGATGGAAGGTGTTACTTGAAAATTTGTACGAGGGATAGATAGCGCTGACGAGGAGCCTACACGTGGTGGCATTGTGTACCTTAGGACCCCTTTTTATTTTCCTGCACCCTGGTCTGACCCTGGTGAGGCGTTGTCTACCATAAGGGGGCCCTGGCTCCCTGCATGTATTCGTGTGTTGTACTGTACATATAGGACAGTCCCACGAAAGCAGTTGCTTACCTGTGGTCAACGGGTCTACTCGCCCAAACAGACCGGGGTTAAACAACAATAACAGCAACAATAACAACAACTACGATGCCCTGTTACACATTTGACTTACTTTATTTGCTTTACATTTTATCTACGTACAATATGTACTTACGCTGTTCCTACTTACACATTGTACTTACGCTGTTCCTACTTACAGTTACTACGGCGTGTGTGTCAACGAGGGTCAGGTCCACGCACTCACCGAGGTAAGTACAAAGACCCAGATTCCCTAAAACCTACTCCATAGCGATTTATTTCCCGCATCGGGCCTCAACATTTAATACCGTTTTAACATGGCCACAATTTGCGTCAGTCATATAAGGGTACCGAGGTGTAATATGCAGCCTAAACCACTTACGTATAGGCGTTACGAAATCCCCAAGGTTACTCCGACCACATTCTTAACCCATTCGCCTCGAGGGTGTACTTATATTCTTCCTGCCATCTCCAGACGATTTTTTTTTTTTTAAGATTTAGAAGGGCCTGTTTCTGCGGCTACCCTCTGTGTAAGCCATCAAGTTTGAAAAGTTTGTGAGGTGATTTAAATCGTCCTGAAACAGCGAAATAAAAAGAAATCCCATCCTCGGAGTGAAGGAGTTAATATCACTTATAATTTTATATTTATTTATGTATGTATGTATTTATTTATTACATCTGACAGCGAAATTGGATGGAAATCATGTATTCACCCGTTTAAAGTTGTCTGTACAATGCAACATGGTGGGCAGTGTGTTTAGGTGGATTCGTATTCGGTAGCAGGAATAAACAATAGATTTTATGGGCATTCGGCGGAGGTGTGTGCTCTGAGTGCGTTCTGGTTTATTATTTTTTTTTAATGAGGTAATTTATTGTTACTGCTGCTGGACGATTTTAGGCGGGGGAGGAAGAGGCAGGGAGTGGTGCAGGGGGAGAATAGGACTTGATGACGTCACTGCATTTACGACACTGTAAGATGAATAAAACACTGGCAGCAACAAAAAAAAAAAGAAAAAAAAAAAAAGTGTCCTCAGGTTGAAGGGTTAATGTCACTTGTAATACGGGGAATTTTTGTATTTTTTACTCTAGCGAGATGATTTTGTAACCTGATTGTGCAGCCACCTTTTTTTCTGTAGTGTTTGTAATCCATTAACAGCGCTCTGTAACTTACGTCATTCGGTAAGTGCGTATTTTCGTGCTGTACGTTTTGTAATTTCGCCACGAGCTGTAATTTTATGGCTCAGTAATTGCGTATATCCTTTTTTGTACTCTTTTGTAACTCGTTAGTCATGTTCTGTGTTGTAATTTTGTCTTTTGTAACCTCGCAGTCTCTTTTAATTAATTTGCTTTACCCACTCATACCTTCATGTAATCCTTATGTAATCAGTTTTGTAACCTCCCTCGTTTAATGTAATGTTGTTTAATATACCGGTATTTATGTAATTCGCTGTAATATTTTTCTGTAACCTCACTGCTCTAATATGAATTATTTTATCCTTACGTATTTATGTAACTGCTGTAACTTTTTTTTGTAACATCGCTGTCTTTTCCGACTGTGTGTGTGTGTGTGTGTGTGTGTGTGTGTGTTAACCCTTCTGTATCTTTATGTAATCCCGTTGTTTCTATGATCATGTTAATTGTCTTTCCTCCTCCTCCTCCTCCTCCTTCTCTGTAGTCTCTTTCATCACTCCTTATTTTTTTCCAAGTCCATATTTCATTTTTTTTTTTTTTAAGTTTAGTGTTGCCGTAACCCATTACTCTTTCTTAATATCTGTAAACATCATATTTTATGGCCTCGTAGTCGCTGTGATCCGCATATTTCATTTTTTTCTTTTTTTCTTTTTTTGATGATGGACTGTTCTAAATGTTAAGGCCGAACGTGACATTAAAAGTTATATTGAGGGAAAATTGTTTTAGTTTGGTATTTATGAAATCAGTGCCAGAGCTTTTCATTCTTTTTTAAAAGTACATGATCTAGTCTAATCATGCATTTCTGTAGGTCACCAGTTCTGTAAATAGTGAAATTAGTAGGCGAGAAAGATATTATTATTATTATTATTATTATTATTATTATTATTAACATATTCAGCTTTTTTTCATTTTTTCCAAGTTTTCAATATTTTAACTTATAGCTACTGTGTGAGAAGTTACGTTTACTCAATAAAATTTACGCTATCACTTACCTTTCCCAAAATCAGTGAGGAATGTTAGCCAAAAATAATGGGGCAATCGGAATCTCCCCCGCTGTTATGAAAGAGTCCAAAACCAAAGAAAACGCCAGATGTTTGATGTAAATTTTCGCTCGCTACAATAAATAAAAAATAAAAGCAAGGTTATTACTAATTATTGAAGTGAGTGTAAATACTTCCTGGTTGCATTTACTGTATTTATTGTGATAAAAGAAAGTTCAAAAATTACTCCTGCGATCGGTTTCCTTAATGAGTGTATGAAGCTTACTATTTACGAAACCCGGGATAGTAAAAATGTGTTTGGGTCCTCTTCATTGACGTGCGCAATCATTTTTGAGGGGAGGGTCTGTTGCTAAAAAATGGCGTGATGTGAAAAGTTCCTTAGGTAGATATAACTGATCTTTTTGGTGACCGTTGACTAAAACTAGAAACCATTCAGGGAGTGTATACCTCAGCCAGCGCCAAATATATATATATATATATATATATATATATATATATATATATATATATATATATATATATATATATATAATTCCTGTTTCCTACCAAACGAATAATTTCACAGGCTGATATAGTTAATTTTCTTGTTATAGTCTGCCTTGTTAGTAACAGAGCGCATACCTCCGCCAACGCCAGTGAAATTTACGATTAATTCTCCTATCCGGAGCCATCTCCTTGACCACCCACTGCCCATCTATCCACCAGATTTCATTGACATCCGATAATAACTTTTTGTGATAAATATTCTCAAACAGACAAAAAGATATAAATGAATACATAACCCCCACCTTACTTTATTGGCGGAGGTAATAATGGAATGGTAATAGTTATGACTAGTTTTACAGTATTTATCATGATTATGGATGGTAATGTAATATATTGAAAGTACTGTAAGTGTAGGCTGAACAACACGATTTGCCTTGGCAGAACAAAGGCCAGAAACGTACAGGAAACATTCTTATTCTTATTATTCTTATTATTTGGCATTATGCATTCCTATCATTTAACAGTCTGCTTTACTATCCATATCTTATTTAAGCATTTGTGATCCATTCATCTTTGTATTCCTGAAAACTTCTCGGTACTCCTTTCAGCTCCTTTGTACTTTCAGTTCCTTTATATTCATTTTGTCCTCATTGTACATCTGTCAGTGGCCATTTGAATTCCCTATTGAATTCCTTTGTAGTAGTGCACATCGTTTCCCCAGTACAGTATATTGGTTTCTTCTCCTTTATACCCCTGTTTTCATTGTACAGTATGTCTGTGGACATTTGAACTCCCTTTGAATTCCTCTGTACCCTAATACACATCCTTTCCCCCAGTACATCAATGGAGGATCCCTTGATGCACTCATAGGGAACCAGGCCATCAACCTCTCATGGGCCACCCGCGTGTCCTTCGCCCTGGACATCGCCCGGGGCATGACCTACCTCCACTCCAGGGGCGTCTTCCACAGGGACCTCACTTCTAAGGTAAGCATGACACCCTTTGCATAATTCTTTGAAGATGGTGATCTCTCTCTCTCTCTCTCTCTCTCTCTCTCTCTCTCTCTTTCTTTTTCTTCTTACCACCCAGTTGTACAGTATTTAGCCTTTTTTTTGTTGGGAGGGGGGGAGCAATGTTTTCATACTGCAGGCTTTAGTTACAGTCTTCATTAATCCATTCAGGACAACAGATCTTCCCAAAGTTCAGTAAAGTTTTTAGTGGGAATGAGAATAACACAATACTTAAGTATAAAATACCTCGTCAGTCCAAAGAGCTTAATTCCTTCAGTATTGTGGCATCTTTTAATGTTTTATTCTTGCTATTATCCTGGACATTAACCCTTAACACGACCTACCTCCACTGCAGAGTTTGAATTCTTATCAGTTTAGGAGGCATTATATATTGCTTATTTCATCTTAATAATTTCTTTGACAGTATATTATTTGTACCATTTTACCAGCAACATACCTGCAGTGTATACCAGTATGAATAATGTACATAATATTAAATTGCCTTATACAAAATAAATCATTCACCCGTTTACTTGATGTATTTTTCATTTTAATTAAGCTACTGCCACATTAGTTTATTCAGCTGTGGGTAGACCTCGTATAGTGAAGGGCTAAATGAAGGCTTTATCTAATTTATCCAGTTCAAAAAATTTCTCCCACTCTGCATCTGATTATCTGAAGCAGAAATCTGTTTTCTGCATTAGACTATGTACATCTTATAACTGCTAGTGTATTCAGGTTATCTTGTAATTTTAATCTAGGTCAGAATGTTACAGTTTATATGCCGACTCCTGAAGTAGATTGTTGAATTATTAAATTGTTTATTTTGTTACACATGGCATTGTATGTACAGTATCTATAGCATATTGTCTTACAGATATGTAATGAAAACTATAGACTCAGGCTAGAGTATTAATCTCCAGCTGTACCTATTGTTGAAGGAATTACACTGTACCCACATTTTTGATAGTTGTTTAGTTGGGTGGGGGGGGGGGGTACGACAATAATGGCGCAACACTGAGACTTCAACATACCATAAATAGGATGAAGGTTTACCCTCTCTCTTACCCAGTATTATGTGTAATGAAGTCACATTAACTTTCACTTCATGACAGTGTGGTGTTACCTTGTGTCATATGCTTCCGAGAATAATGATGTTATGATATGATACCAGTAACAGCTGACTGTAGTTTGTATTGTTGGCAGAAACTTGCCCCCTGTATTGGCTGTTGACTTTGTTTCAGAATGTGTTGATCAAGCACACAACAGAGGGAGGGGAACACAAAATGACTGCAGTTATTGCTGACTTTGGCCTGGCTGCACCAATACCACGTGATAAGTAAGTGTGTGTAAGAAGTTCTTGGTTGTCACCATATACTGTACTGTACAAGTACTGTACATTATATGTCTTCTTTGAATCACATACACCATCAGCATAGCATGATGAAATGCATGCAGCACTGAGAGAAAGAAAGAAAGAGTCCTGTTTTTGGCGACCCTTTATACCCTGTATTTACAGTATCGTAATACTGTTCACATTGGTCTGTTTCTCCATGCACTGTTAGAGTATTATCAACATTAAACACTCTTTCTTAATTCATAGCTTGATGAATTCTTAATTCATAGCTTGATGAATGTGTTTCCATCTCAGTATTGTTGGTGAGTCTTGGCCAAGATGATTTTTATAAGTTAAGACTTTTCTACATGACTCTTGCACTTTTATCAGGGAGTATTTACCAGAAATATTTAGGAAGCTGTAACCTTCCATGTAAAGGGAAAATTGTATAAAGCATGTGTGAGGTGGTTAATGCATTCTGAGAATGAAGCCTGGACAGTAAGAGAGGATGACTTATGTAGGTTTAAACATAAAGAGATGAAGATGGCCTTATTGATGTCCAGTGCATCTTCTAATGACAAAGTTGCAAATGGTGAAATAGCCAATGAACAGTGAAGGTATTGGTGATGTGGTGCTTATGGGGAGATGATGTGGTATGGACAAATGGAAAGAATGGAGGGTTAGCAGGTAAATATTGGATGAAAAAGAGTCTGAATGTGAAGGGTAGGGCACCAAGAAGTAGACCTAAGAGGACTTGGGATGATGTCTTATGAAACACCATCAGGGTTAAGGGACTGAACTTAAGATGTTGTCAGGTTTGTGTAGTTTGGAAAGCCACCATCAGGTACTAAGCCTTTTAGAATGAGGTGGAGGGGGTGAGAGAGGGGGAGGCCAAGGATAAGATGGACGGATGTAGTGGAGAGAGATATGAGAGAGGGGTGTTTAAGCTGGGAGTAGGGCAGTGAAATGGTGGGGGACAGGGTGACATGGAGGCGATTTGTTTGTAGCCACCCCTTATGGGATTAAGGCATTTGGCAGTGGATAGATAGATAGATAGATAGACTTTTGCAAGAAAAGCAATGGATGAGCTGTACCCAAGGCATGTGAGTGAGAGACATGGCATGCATTTACTTTGCTTGTTGGTGTGCTGAGTAAACAAGTATTGCTAAGCCTCAGGAAGCAAACTGAATAGCCTATGCATAGCGTCAGATGCACTGAAAAGAAAAGAAAAAAAAAGTGGCTTTCCCTTAGTGCCAGATTTCTTAATTGGTTTTTTATTTTTTTTTATTTTTTTAAATATATAATTACAGTTATACTTACAAAAGCATCAGAAGATAGCTATTCAGGTACTTGTCATGTAAATGCAGGTGTGTTTGCTATAGAGACTGCTGTCAGAGTGGATGAAGAGAGCTGTATTAGGAAATTGTATGTACAGTATATAACTCATTTAACCCTGGCTTTACATGTTCAGTATTGGCAAATGTTTTTATTATACTGTAATTAACTGACTAATTCTTGGTCACATAAGAAGGTATTTTCATGTGTGTGATGCAAAATGGCAATGTACTGTAATCATGTTATAGTTCAGCAGCCAAGGTGGAGAGTTGGCAGTGTCAGGCCAAGTCAAAGTGGATAGAGTATAGTAAACTTTTTTTTTTTTTTCTTCTTTTTTTTAACATATTGAAGTGTACCATATGGGACGAGAATAACCATATGATATACAATACACTGATGATTTGTGCAGGTGTGTGCGGCTGCGGCAGGTGGGATCACCATACTGGATGGCACCAGAGGTCATACGAGGGGACTGGTATGACCACCATGTTGATATCTTCAGCTTTGGTATCATAGTCTGTGAACTCATTGCAAGGTATGACAATTGTAAGGTTTATGGTGCATCCAGACATTTGTTTAAAATGTACTGTACAGCAGCCATTAGAATGTAGAGTTTTTCATTCGTATAGTTGGTGTTCCTCATCGGTTGTAGTCCCTCAGATGCTATATATATATAAATATCTCCCCTGCTTAGCCAAAGATAAGTTCCCTGTACTTTAATTTGTGAGGAGAGTATTCTCACTAAAGATTTATCAAAAGAGGCATCTACTTACCTGCAAACTTACTTCCAGTATGGTATGAATGCAGCATGACCACATACCACTAGTGCATTGCACTTTTCATATGATGGTTTACAGATAATCTTAGCCAGAACCCCTGGATCTGTCCATCTCATTCTCATTTTTCTTAAGCATTTGCCAAGTGGCAGACTAAATTAAATTCAGTCTTAAGTTTCCAAAAATTTCATGTAAAAAAAGTAAATATATGTTTCTTGAGGGAATTCATAATTTGCAATGGATTTTTAGTGAGTAGATGTTGTAGAAGCTGCACTTTGCAGGTCATAGTATGCACATTTATGCATATTGCACATGTTCTTCTGATATTTTGGTCATTACCCTTTAGTCTGATTGTAATTTATGCTGGATTAGTTTATATGCAAAAAACTGAGACAAGCAAAATAAAAAAAACAAGGTATTACTGTATTATTATTATTATTATTATTATTATTATTATTATTATTATTATTATTATTATTATTATTACTTGAGGGGTAGGGAAGGCAGTTACCCAGATGCCTGCCCCCACCCCCCACCCACAGATCTATCCCTGCATACCCATGGTACATATGTGTATGTGTTTACAGATGTGAGGCTGACCCAGACATCCTGCCACGTACCCACAACTTTGGAATTCACTACTTGGATTTCTACAGTATGATTCAGCCAGACTGCCCATCAGCCTTCCTTCAGATGGCCTTCCAGTGTTGCCAAGTTAGTTCTCACTCATGGTTCTGTTTGGTAATTGTAGGATTGCATCATTACCATCACAAAATATATCTCGCATCACAACACACAGGCCTGTATTCTCGCTGGGTAAGGAAGCACTCTAACACATCCTAAATGATTTATTTTTGCGTATTACTCTTGCCATCCTATTCTCAGTTTCTAAAATCTTTCCAACATCTGCATACTCTGCATAAATGTAATATAAAACAGTATTGGCCAGCTCTGTCCAAAAATAAATAAGTAAAGAAGAGGTGTTTGGGAGCTTCCTTATCTGCCTAGAATACGAGCCTTATTCACTTTATGCACAAACCTTCAATCTAACCTAAGCAAAATACCTCTGGGAGTGCCTGTTTAAAATGGCTGGTTTACTGCAGGCCAGTACATTCATGTCCAGATGAGCCTGGGGCCAGAACAACTGCAGCAGTCTTAAGTTGATGATTACTAGAACAAGTTTCTTTACTTAAAGTTGTTTGTGGCTTATTATGAAGTTGCTTTGATTTTTTTTTTTTTTTTCCCTCATTGATGAACCAGTAGAATATCTCCCAAAGAAGCAATTGGCAGCACACATACTAGACAGTAAGGACCATATTCCAAGTGGCATAGGAGGTTTGGTAGCACCTCTCCTGGGGCAGTTTATTCGCTTGTCTAATACAGTGGATTCGCGTAATCCGCGACAATTAGAGACTGGTACCTACCTGTGGTTTATGAAATTCGCGGTGTACAAAGTTAAGAACCAGTGGGAAAAAAGATTAATAGTCTGGACCCTTATGGAACCCCCCTACAGCACCCTACCTTCTGCTGACAAGAGATCTAAGTCGTTGATGGCAAACGCATCCACTGAAGCCCAGTTTCTTCCATGTTGAAGATGGTGCTCCTCATATAACCCCCTTCATCAGTTACTGCATTCAATACCTTTGGGTAGTCTCTTGCCACAGCCATGTCAGGTGATGCATGCATACCCGTACAGTGGACATTTCTAAGACTTTCCTCTTGATAAACTGCTGGAACCAACCCTGGCTTGCACGAAAGGGCTTGGCAGGGGTTACACTGAGACGTCAACATTCCAGTGTGTGGAACACTATAGCCTTCTCCCTCAATACTGGCCCATCAACAGGAATGTTTTCCCTGGCCTGCCTCAATACAAACATAGCCAGGCAACATTCCGTCCATATTAATGCCCCGTCTTGGCAGTGAACCCGACCGTCAAATGCTCCAGTCCCATAGGCCTTGACACACTTCAAAATTTTTGCCTTGTTCTTGTAAATGGTGTGAATTTTTGACTCGTTCAGGCTGTACTCCTTGGCCAAGTGCGCAAACTTCTCTCCTTTCTCCACTCGACGAATAATGTCCAAATGCTGCTGATAACTGACAGGAGCCTTCTTTTTGGCCCCCAACTGGGTTGAACATCGCCTTTGGGGCTTGGGGTCATCCATAACAGCCCAGGAAGAGGTAACCTTGACAAAAAAAAGGCCAGGTAACGCTCAGAGCTCATGGGGGAGCACATGTTGTTGGCGGTTGGAGGGATAGGAGGTAAAAAAAAAACATGGGAGCTGTAGTGTGCACACTTGCCACGAGGGGTGGGCTGTGATTGGCTGCTGGGTCTAGGTTGTCTGTGATTGGCTAGCAGCTGTGGAATACATCATGGGTGCCTGGATATTATAAATCTCCTCGGAAATGGGCCACTTTGGAACCTAGGAACTGCGTTTTTCGAGTTTTTTCCGTGGGGAAAAAAAAAAAAAAAAAAATAGGGACTGGTTGGGCAAAGTACCGCAGATTACAAATCTGTGGCTTACAGATACGCGGATTAGGCAAATCCACTGTACGTACCTGGTACAGGTATTTTGATATAAAAACAACATAGTTTGCATCAAAAGCATACAGCAGGCTATTGAAGTGTAATGTGCAGAAGGAATAGCTTAGCCACTTAGAATACAACCCTAAATGAGGATGGACTGGAGTTGTATGTTTGATTTATTTGTTAATCCCTTTATTCCAATGATGTGTTTATATTTTGATTCCACCACAAGGTCTTATCCTTATTTATAGAGACATTTGGAAGTGGAGGTGTTACACGTCCTTCATTTACTTCCACAATATGAGAGACCGTTCCTAAGCTGAATAAAATTGTTTGGTGGTAGCAAAAAAAAAAATAAAGTACAACATTGAATTGAAGGTGCTAACTTTGTGGCCTTGTGTCTGTATTTGAGACATTTTCAACATGTCACTGTGTTATACGGTACCCCTGTATCTGAGAATGCCATTTCCCTACATATATTATTATTGTTGCAACCAGATGATTTTATGTAGCTTAGGAAACACATTTCAAACTGGAAGGATTAGTTATAGCCTTCATTAACCCCGTTCCTTACAAGCGGAAAGCAGTTTGGAGAGCAGCCATTAGGTTATAAAGATTTACAGATGGTAGCATGACCAAGGTCTTTAAAAATGTAAATGTAAATATGCTGATGGAGCTTAAAAATATCTTTTTTTTTTTTTTTCCTCTCTTCTCTTTGTCACTCTTCCTTTAGGCAATCCCTTGCCCTGCCTGGGTGTGTATTCTTAAAGGATCTTCGTCAGTTTCCACCTTAAACAAATGCAGTACCTGTGACAGTTAATTGTTATCAGGAGTGATTTTGTTTTGTTATATTTTTTTCACATTAATTTCTTTCTTTTGGTTTTGGTGTGTCCATTGGCTTTGTGAATTAAGATAAAAGCAAATACAAATGGCCCTTAGTTTCAAGAACAATTATGAATACTCTCACTAATGTGCAACGTCTTTTCTAGATTGAGCCAACAACCCGTCCATCATTTGAAGAGTTAACTGGAAAACTGGAGAGTCTTTTGCACCAGTTGACTCCCCCGCCATCCAGACATGCACCCAGGAAGCTTAAAGGTGGGTGTTGGCTCACTCTTTCCATATCCCATATTTTCTTGGGCTTGGCAGGCTTCACTATAACCCTTCCTTTGCATTTTATTTGATACTCATATGCCACAGTATCATCATTCTCATTCTAGTCTCATTTCATATTAAGAAAAATGAGAAACTATAGTAGTGTACAGTATTCCATTGTTGCTGTATCTGAGCTATACTCCACCCTATCGTCATTGTAACTTAACTACTGCATACCCCACTCTATCTGTAGATGAGATAAAAAGTCTTGATGATGATGGCGATGATAATATTTTGGTTTTCATATACAGAAGTAAAGTGTAAGGAAGCAGATGCAGTGAAGATTCTTAAGTCCACATGTGTACCAGTCTAAGTGTTTGTGTGAGGGTATCATGTGGGTGTTATGACAGAAGATCAATGCTTTCAGTAGGAATTTTATATTTATGTACAGTAATATTATGGATTTTGGTTGTGATGTTGATAATGCATTTTTGAAATGACTGTTCATCCATGTTGGTAAAATCCAGTTTCATGCATATATGTATATACAGTACTGTAATTCCGTCATTTTATGAATTGTGAATAACAACAAAATTATCATCATCATTTTGTTACAGCTGTTCTGTGGAAACAAAAGCTGAAACTGATTTTCTTTTTTTTTATGCAAGGAAGAAGGAACCAAAGGCTGAGCATACAGTACCTTGAAATTTACTCTACAGTATACTTAATGTTATGTACACTCGCTCCAGAAAGTATCAGTGCACTGTGGGTCCAATGCCATCCGAATTATTCGACCATGTGGTAGTGACAGCCCGTTAATACCTGTATATATTATAACATTTATGGCCATACAAGTGGTATCTAATATAGCACTCATCAGTTGTTTGGGATGCCTGCGTGTGAGAGGACAGAACCATAACTTCTACTTTCCTTTGTTTCGTGTGTCATAATATTTAATACCGTACATATTCTGCACCGATACTTCTTGAAGCGAGTGTACAGGTGCAGATGTAGATATCGATTCACTTCATTATGACAGCGAGCAATGATATTTAAATTCCATTTATACAGTCTTTAGAACCTTGTTACTTTTTAGAATGTTGTACAAATATAAATGTTTTAGTAAAAACTTGGGCGATATTATCATCTGCATCTGTACCTATACTGTATGCTTTAACTAATAAGACTGTCATTACGTCAGTTTGCCATCGAAGATCGCTATCAGACGACACCTTCAAAGTGTTGCGTCACCAGCTGGGTGAGGGAAGTTGTGTATCTGGGCATCATGGTGGAGGTAGTGGTGTTGGAGGAGCCACTCTCACCCCTCAGGAGATAGCGGAGAAGATGAGTGCAGCAGATCCCTACTTCCAGGCATCATCCTCCACTGTCAACCCCTTCTCCCGCATCAAGTTGCCTGCCCGATCCCAACTGGCTCTACAGGAAGGAGGGCGGTACTGCCATTCCCTGCCTGATTACCTAGTCCTCCTTCCTGATCAGTCAAGCATAGGGAGTTCACGCCACATTCACACTTCTGACTCTTGCTTGTGTCACGCATCCCCCGCCTCCTGCCAGTGTCGAACCCACAGGCAGTTCTCAGCCCAGGTAGAAGGCGGGGGGAAGCAGTGCCAGTGTGTGGGTGGGAACAAACATACTCGGGTAGGGGAGAGGGAGGGTGGGGACTGTAGGTGTAGGCTAGATCCAGGGTGTGGTGAGACTGGGGCAGGGACATGGCAGCAAAATGGGTGCCAGGTGGGTCGGGAGGGTGGGTCTGCCACCAGCATTCCCAGGTCAGATCCTGGTAGTGGTGGGGGTGAGGGTGGGGCAGGGCCGGGGCCAGTCCGTCGGCGGGGTTCAGGTGAGAGTGGGTTCTTCAGTGTAGGAGATGTAGAGCGCCCAAGCACGCCGGACCTCTGCCTCTCATACTCTGAACTGAGCACAGCTTCACTGGTCTCCACTGAGGATGAGGATCCCGGCCGTCATCGCCCTGCTCAACGATCATCTTCAGTGGTGACAGACAGCTCAGAGGACTTGTCCAGCTTAGGGTGCTGTCATGACCACCACACACCCTGCGACTTGACTGCCTATAGCGAAGGAGATGACACCCCAGTCAGTTCCCGTCTCTCTGAGTACGATGTGGAGGTGGACACTGACATAAGACAAATTGTGGATTTTTTCGAGCGCAACATTGGGTGGAGTGGTAGTGGGGGCGGATCAGGGAGCTCTTCCAGGGTGCAGCAGGGAACCGTGGTGCCGCTCCTCACTCACAAATTCTCCGCCCTAAACACCACCCACCGTCCCCCCTTCCTGCCCTGTCCCTTCCATCCCAAGTCATTCGCCGCCAAAGAACACCCTAGGATGCGTCCGCCCTGCACCCGGCGGGACACGTTCAGGGTGAAAGACAGACCTAAGGTGTACATCACTGAGGGCACCGTCCGCGCCAAAAGGGACATTTTCGAGCCAAAGTGAGAGGCAATACCAGATATATTTTTCTTCGTGTAACAGCGGATTTTAAAAACAGAGTTGTTGATATTTTCCGTTTCCTAGTCACAAGCTGAAGTGTTTTGTGATAATAAACTAACATTATTATATTTTTCTTCCTTTGTCTCTAAATGATATGTGAAATAAATATAAAAGCTGCTGAAGTCTTCTTTACCAGTCAGAACCCAAGTTTTTGTCTTAACTTTTATCAGTACATGGAAAATAAAAAGTGTTACTGCTAACATAAATAAGATAGCATTTGACAAATGATGCTGTGATAAACCCATCTGTTGTCAATTTACCATTTTTATAATGCATCATGTGATTGTCATAATATACTGTATTTGACAGTTTCATAGGTCATTTTAATAATTTCTAAATTATTTTCAAAAGATATTTTTCGTCTGTCAGGAATTATACTGAAAAATTTAGTACAGTAATTATAGTTTGCTTATAAAAAAGCATATGAAATAAAGGTATTTTATGCAAAATGGTTTTGTTTACTGTTGCTGCGGGTAGAAAGATGTTAGTTAGCCCTGTATTATCCTCTCTGAAAGGTGATGGGCCCAGGGTTAGGCTACTTTCGTCATGGTTGCCTTCTGGTACTCTCTAATACTTATGAAAATCCTGTAGATTGTATGAGCCTGAAAGATTTAATGAACCCATTGAGTCCAACACACACACACACACACGCACACACACCTTTTTTTTTTTTTTTTTTTTACCTATTGCCATTTCCATATGATTTTATTCAACTTATAATCGACTTCAACATCAATGGACCAGTTGCACTGAACTTAGGAGAGACTGTGTTGAGAAATAATACAAGAACAATCTTTCTCCTGTGATGTTCTTTTGGCCATGGTCAGGAACTTTTTGAAGGACCCATGTATCTGTTCTTAACCAACTTCAGAGTTAAAAATGGGGTGCCAAATCTTTGTCATGTGCTTCTTCATACAAAATTTATCCATGCAGTTTGATCTTTTGCCCGTTCACCAATCTCACCAACTTCCATACCTCACTTTCTGACTTACTCATTTACCATATCTATCCATCGACTTGTTAGGCCACCATGCTTCCTCCCACCTTTATACTCACACACATATATATTCACCACCTTGTTACTGTACATCCATTCTATCCATATGACATGCATTCACTTACCACGTTTCTCAGTGTACAGCTGTCAGTGTAGGAACACTCTTCATATGTGCCATTGTTAAGTATTATGTGGTCAGGGTGTAACCTATAGTGAGGTGACTGAGTTGATACAACGCATACTAGCATTTCTGTCAAAATGTTACATTTCTTTTCAGTTACTAATGGAGTTTAAAATATAATACACACAAATGAGATACACCCAGTCACATCAGATACATTGTGATGCTTATTTGCAGCCATTGATATAACATACTGTTATATATTTCTGTACCTACTGTTGCCTACTTCAGTGGGGTGGTGCCCAAATACAGGAGAAACTCAGTCTCACAGCTGCTGTATGTAATGGTGTACACTAAATTATTTTCACCACCAGGTCCAGCTGAGTTATGGTGTACCCCAGTTGCCTCACTTCTTGCCCATTGTAGATTATTGTGAGTGAGTCATCCCACATAAACCACTTCATTCCAGTTTGCTCTGCTCTTTAAATTGCTGCTCACCTGCCTGGATGCTCAGACTGATCGTTCCTTATCTCCTTCATGCCATCAGTTCACCATCTCCTTGGCCTCCCCTACCTTTCACTCCTGTATATGGTGTTAAATGCTGCAAAGAACTTAGCAGGCTAGTTGTGTACGAGGACTATTGGGTATACACTGGAAAAGTTAATTCTTTATCACCATCACCCAATCCCATATTGCTTCATTGAAACAGTAGCACAGAACAGAGTAAATACCAAAAGTGATATGTCTTACTATTACACTTGAAATTACGGTGAATTAATTGGCATTACTAATATTTTTTGTATGATTATTTGTGTAGCTGTATGGCAGAATAGACAAGGAATATAAAACAAAAAAAAGAGAGCTGATTAAGGCGTGGTTATTTATGTCGATGTAAAGGAAATTGTGCTCTAGCAATTTATCTTACCTGTTACCACAAACTAATGAAATCTTTGGGAAAAATATTTTACAACTTACCCCTCAGAAATCAGAGTTATTTATATTTTGAGTGTGAAATGATACAGTACTGGTATTAGGAAAGCTCATATTGTTTTCTCTTGTTTTGTAGCAGTTAGGCAACCTGTGAGTGTTCAACAAAAACAACCAAGAGATATTCATGATGCAATGCTTAAACAGTTTCATTTGTGTAAATGTGGAAACCTGCGTGTAATGATCTATATGCTGTATTGTTAACGCATACTCCGTTCAGGTTTTCCAACCCTTCCACCCTGATCAATCTTTCGTAAGCTGGATAATCTGGTGGTGACCAGACATTTAAAAAAACATGTTCTTGGACTGAAGGGGTTAAGAAGGGATGAGTGTTTTTTTTTTTTTTTTTTTTTTTTTTAAATACTTGACACATGCCATAATTTTCCTTTAAGATGTCAGTGTTCTGCAGTTCCAGAGGTTTTAACATCTGAAGGTGAATGATTGACTTAGAAAGGAGGTAAGAGAGGGTGGGAAAACAATGATGTTAAACAAAATGGTTTATTTACAGGATGGTATATTTACAGCACATGAGGAGGAATGTTGTATATTGTAGATGATACTGTGGATCCATGACTCTGAATAGTAGAGTTGGACCTCTCCATCAGGAAGGGTTAAATTATACCTTACCTTACTGCACTGATTCGAACCTACTCCTCTTTGTGATTATTATACAGGTATGCAACTGACCTGACTGCATGTGGATGTTATACCAGTTTTATATACAAGTATGGTGATACAACAAGAGAGGTGGTACAGGAGTGAGGTGCTGAGAAAACATCATATTCCATGTATCAGGTATGTACTTTGAAAATGCTGAGTAGTATCAGTCTAGATCATTTGCAGGGTGGTAGGTTGGATACATAAAAATGTTAATGAACTTGGTGATATGATGAGTGGACAGGTGTGGAAGGCTTACCTCTAATAGTACTATATTACAGCTTTTGAAATGTTTGCTGATGGCAAAGGGAAACTTATATTAATGCTCTCCAGGTATTTTTTTGTCAGTAGACTGAAGAGATCACAGGTTCCTGCATAAACTGAACACTGTTAACAGTTACTTTGTCTTTTTTTTTTATGTAGCTATGAGGCACTGCAAAGTGCAGTATATATTGTACATCATAAGAGAGACAGATGCATTGTATCCTATATGATTTGTACATTTACATGAAAGAAGTGAGGATACAACTGAGAGTGAGATGGTGGTGCATGTGAGCAGCTGCAGTGGTGAAAGGAATGCTGACGAGTATTGGTCAAAGTGTAAGGTATTGAACATCATGTGGTGGGGCAGGGTGGTGTACTGAAGCTAGCAGGAGTGAGGGAGAGAGTTCGGTGGGTGGAAGGATGACGGGCCAACACGGTGGCTGTGTAGTGTGAGGCAGGCTTGAGGGTGGTCAGTTTATACCATTTGTGACCACCATCAATAGGGCCACTGCACCATCTGGTTCCTGGTGGTGCACTTTGCCGCAGCACTGATTCCCACACACACTGTTGTGGTGGCCGCATTCGACGTGACACAGCAACTGGGTCCTGCCGTAGCACAAGACAGTATCGGTACGGTCCTGGGGCAGCACTCCACTTGATGGTAGCATTATGGCAGGTGACGCCTCGCACACGCACTCGGGCTTTGCGGGGAGGGCGGGGCAGTGGCAGAGCACGGGCAGTGTGGGCAGCAGTGAGCAGGATGTGGGGTGCTGCACCAGGTGGGGTGGTGCGCACCTGCAGTAGCACTGTCCTGGGAGGTGAGTCCTTCATAGCCAGATATAGTGCACGCAGACTTCCGGCTACACTGGCCACCCGCTTCCCACCCATTGCTGTCACTCGCAACCTCAACCGCCCTCCACCACATGCCACCACCATTACATGCAGGTGGTGGCTGCGGCGCTTGACACGGTACCGTGCCCGAGCAATACCTGAAGCAGAGGGCACCAGCCGTACCAGTTTACCGGGTTGAAGTCGGGGCATGCGGTTTCTGGAGCGTGGTCGTACCACCCCTGTTACCAGTGGTGGCCCGGGACGTCCCACTGCCCACACACTGACGTGAAGTGGGCGGCGTGAGGTGTGAGGCAGTTGATAGTTTGGTTCCGATGTACAGCCTAACACCATCTGCCGATCACTACCCTTACCAGCAGAGGGCAAGTGGGCAGCACGAGCAGCACATAGGGAGAGGAAGGGCTGCCCCTCAGTAGCTGCCAGGCAGTACCCTCCGCTGCCACTGTTGGGAAAATCTATGTAATCAGGTCAGTCACTGCACCCGTACAACGTTACATAACAAGTGCTGCTTTACCAACACAGTGCTGATATATTTTCTTTCCACATTGTCCGGGATGGTAGCTGAGAAAATATACTATGTAAGCATTTTACCATTATTTTCAGTGGTAAAGTCAAGATCACACTATTACATACTCTTTCCTAGAGGCCCCCTTCACCCTGCTATAATTGTTTTGTTTTCAATTGATGGAACTGGGCCAGTTCCACAACTTGAATACTAAATTATAGCTCTAAAATTCAACTAGTTATAATGTATGAGTGAGTCGTCTAGGTTACAATCATAGTTAAAACAACCTTCCATCCTGACTAACAACTGAGCAGAAAGGGATTAGGGATTGTTGTCATGTTTTGAGTAAATGCACTGATATACACTGCACCGATATACACTGCACCCTGCCACACTCACCTGGTGGCCCACGAGAGGGTGAGTGTGGTTCCGCGGGTGTGTGGTGTGGGCGTGGCAGTGAGGGTGCTGGTGGGTGGGGCCGGTGACCATCCACACTCTGCATGGACGTGCACATGGGTCCCACCTTGACTTGCCTGCATCTGTGGGGTGTGGTTATTGCCTCACTCTTCTTGCATCCATCCTGCATCTCACAGTTCTTCTCCCACTCATTCTTCCTACCTCTGCCTTTCTCTTGCATTCTGTCTTTTTGTTCCTTACTCTTCCTGTTTACTCTACCTTTTCTTATTCTGCTTTCCTACCTCTCCCTCACTATTTATGCATCCTGTTTTTCAGTCACTTCAAAAGCCAGCCTTGCAAGCTGCATTTTGGTTCCCTGGCTCATTAACTGTGGCTCGCAAGACAGCACTGGGTAACGTTCCTGTTGTCCCACTTAGTTTCGTACATCAGATTAACTATTTCGTATGCACATTAAATACTCCGAAAACGTTTGAAATTTGTAACGTTCATAATATTAACTTTATCGAAATTGTTTTACTCTTTGTAACCTTAGTAAGAATGGCATGACGGCTCGCCGGTTTATGTATTTTGCTTTATGTTGAGGTGTTTCTTTTAATGTTTATGCTTAGATGTTTTGTTATGGTGTTTGATTTGATATGTTTGTTTATGCCTCGGTGTTTATGTATATTTTAGTGTTTTTTGGTATTTGTCCACCTTATCTGTCTTCTATCCATAATTATTTATTTTTCTGTCAGTTTTACATCATTGTCTGTCTGTTGTATATTGCATTTACCTATATGCTACATTGCTCTCTCTCTCTCTCTCTCTCTCTCTCTCTCTCTCTCTCTCTCTCACCTGTAGGACGTACAATCCCGGGTTCGCCCACTCCCTCTCGATTAGCTTCGACTCCATCCCCTCATAGCTCTCCTCTTCCTTCTCCCCTTCCCCTCCCCCCTCCCCCGTGATGTTGGGGAGGGGGGAGGGGCGGAAGGAGAGGGTCCAGGAGAGGGGGGCGGCGCAGGGGGTAACGGCGATGGTGAGGGGGGAGGGGGAGGGGAGGGGGAACACCACTCTGGAGGATGAAAGTGAGTAAAGCTGATATTAGATTTGCATATCTGCATCAAATTTCTAAGTATTCAGAAATTTTCAAAGGACGTGATGTAATCCAAGACCGTGTTCTCGTCGGTTAAGGAAGCTCCCTAACACCTTTTCCATAGCGATATATATTTGGATACTGCTGGGTAATAGGCCTATCCTGTTGTACACTGTATGTGCAGAATATGACGATGTTTGAAGGATTTACATAACACAATTGGAATGTAAAGCGCAATAAGCGAAATGAATCGCTTAGGAAGAGGTGTTAGGGTCATTGTAGTACCTCTTTGCCTCCCCCGCCCTCAGGTAAGTAGACACCTGTTTATTGGGCGGCAACACCTTCACGTCGTAGGTAAAGTCCTCCTCCGTCAGTAGCTGGTCCAGGGCGGGGGTTGTGTGGTGGTGACAGGCGGCGGAGCTGGGGGAAGGCCGGGCGGTGGGTACGAGCGCTGATAGAATGACTGCGAGGAGGAGGAGGTAGGGGAGGTGAGATGGTTTGGCACCCCCCGCCATCTTGGAAAGGAGAGAAAAGTAAAATTAGCTTTGTATAACTTTGTCTTGTCCTGATCTGGCTTTCCTTGCCCCTTTCTCCTTTTCCTTCCCTTCCATTCCATTCCTCTTCTCTTCCCTTCCCTTCCCTACCTTGCACCTTCTTGCCCTGGCTTTCCATTACGTTCCCCATCCTGCCCTGCCCTTCCTTTCCCTGTCTTGCCCTGCCCTGCCCTCCCCACCCCTGTCTTGCCCTGCCCCGCCATACCCAGTTGTCTTTCTCTACCTGGCTTGACATCCCTGCGCATTATCGTATATCATATGACTTCCTACCAGAGAGAGAGAGGGCGGGGGAAGGAAGGGAGAGAGAGAGTAGAACGAGAAGAAGCAGACGGGGGAAGAGAAGACGAAGGAGAAGGAGAACGAAAGGTGACAGCGGGTGAAATAAGAGTTAAAAACCGCGCGAGATAGACTATACAGCTACACACGCCATCTATACACGACATAAATAAACAGCAGGTCATGATGAAGGCGGCAATTTGAAGCCGTTGCCAACATTCCAAACCTTTCCTCTTTTACACCCGCGATTTCTCAGTAACAATAAATATAACAGACACAACATATACTTACTTATATATCCCATGTGTGTGCCTACGTAAGCTGGTGTAAGTATAGTGGCTTTGGTCCGCATTTTGGTTTTACACGGAGGTTCACTAGCACCTTCTGAGCGATTTATTTCTTGCATACAGTCTGTTGATATTTATGCAGGGTTTAACGATATTAAAAGGACTTACATGAAGCAGAATAGGGCAGTAAGGTGTAATGGGCCAAATAAATCGCTTAGGAAAAAGTGTTATGGAGCTTCCTTAACCGACGAGATAGCTTGGCTTTATCATGGCTCTCCTAATTTCACTGCATCAAAAAATTAAGATCCTTCCATCATCATCTCCTGTCTGAACCTTTCCTTCATCCACAGCCGAACGTCTTCCTTTCGGGGGATAGGGAGGGAGTTGAGGGATGCTTTATCTTATCGGTGCCACCATGTCTGTTAGTGAGGGGGTAAGTTAACGATCCTAAGGTAATTCGTCTGTCGGTATTAACAAGTAACGTATTATTATTATTATTATTATTATTATTATTAATTATTATTATTATTATTATTATTATTATTATTATCGTCATCACCATCTATCACCATCATCATCATCATCATCATCAGTTATCACCACCACCACCACCATATCATCAATTATCATCATCATCATCATCATTTATTATCAACATCAGTCATCATTTTTTGTTACCACACAGCCCCTTCACTGCTACTAATCCTTCCAAGGCTGAAGGAAATCGCCTTGACAGCGCATGAACAAAAAGACACGTTATTACAGTGAAGTGTTTAAGAATACGGTGAAATACGGTGAAATACGACATCGTAGTAGGAGTTAATGTAATTCGGTCTACGATACTATACATTTACCCTCATTTATTATTCATTTTAAGTGGTTTATTATTTATTTTTATTTTTATTTGTGGTTCCTAGGTGAGGGAGAGGAGGGAATTTTTACGTTATCTTGCTTAGGGTACTCTCTCTCTCTCTCTCTCTCACACACACACACACACACACACACACACGCACACGCACGCACGCACGCACGCACGCACACACACACACACACACACACACACACACACACACACACACACACACACACACACACACACACACACTGCCAGCAAGTCATATGATACACGATAATGCGCAGAGATGTCAAGCTGCGGCAGAGCAAAACAACTGGGTATGGCAGGGCAGGTAAGGGAAGGGCAGGGCAAGGCAGGGCAGGGGAAAGTAGGGGAGGGTATCACAAGGCAGGACAGGGCAGGGTAGGGCAAGGCAAGGTAAGGTAGGACAAGGCAGGGTAGGGCAGAAAGGAGGGCAAGGCAGAACAGGCTTGGGTAAGGTAGGGTAGTGCAGGACATAGCAGGGGAGTTGGATGATGTGGCAGGACAGGGCATGGAAGGATGGGCCGAGCTGGGTAGGTCAGGGGAGGAACAGTATAGGGTAAAACAAAATAGGTTAGGATAATGTAGGGTAAGGTAGGGAAGGACAGGTCGGGACACTTAGAAATTGCAAGGAAGAATTGGGGAAGACAGGGCAAGGTAGGGCAGGGTAGGAGTATGGAAGAAAGTACTGAACAGGGATGAATGTGTGGATGCTGAGAACAGGGAAGGGCCGAACAGAACAGGGTAGGGAAGGCTTAGAGATGACAGGGCAGGGCAGGGCAGGACAGGACATTGTACAGCAGGACTAGTAAGAGCAGGGCAGTACAGACCAAAGCAGGGAATTGAACAGCTAAGGGGGAGGAGGGGTGATGCTGGGAATAAGGTAGGGATGAACAGAACAGGATAACAGACTAAGAAATGGCAGAGAAGAGCAGGACAGAGCAGGGTATGCCTAGGAAGGGCAGGTTACGAAAAGATAAGACTAGAAAGGGCAGGGTAGGGCAAAACAGGGCATTGAACAGCGAAGGGGGGGAAGGGGGATGCTAAGAACAGGGCAGGGTACTAGTGAAGACAACATGCTTAGCCCCCTGCCAACACACCTCTCGCCCCCTGCCAAGATTGCCCTGCGCCCCACAAGACTAATGTGTTTGTATTTTTACCCCGAGGTGACGAGCGGCGCGGATAAATACGAGCTGTGTTGTGGTCGTGTGTCAGCCTGCCATCTAGGGACCGGGGGGGACACTACGGTACATGATGTTTGTTATTCCTGGACAGCCCAAGTTCCTCATCTTACAAGCTCTGATGGACAGTTATAAAGATATAATAACTGCGACATAAATTAAATCGGTAGTTTGTCTGTAAATCAATGTCCAATGTTAATTGTAATGCCTGATTTCTCTGTCAGATCTGTAATAAGGAAAATTGGTTGTGGTCGTGTGTAGGGTTGCCATCTAGCGGGCGGGGGAGGCACTAAAGGAAGTCTGTTTTTCCTGCCCACCCCCAGTTTCTCATCTTACAGGCTGTGATATGCAGTTGTGGACAAAAATGCCATAACGCGCTTTAAATCGACGATTATGAAACTCTCTCTTAATATTCTGAAAGATCTGTTGAGCTCCAAAGATAGCATCACTGGAATTCAAAAGTTATCGCTCACTCTATTTATATAATCGATAGTTCTGTCCACAACTATACGAAATAAAACAAATCACAGTCACGACATAAAAATGATCATAGGTTTGTTCTTAAATCAACAATTAGATATGTGACGCGTTTGTGACGCTTGATTTCTATGCCAGATAAGAAATAAATCGTGTGTGTGTGTGTGTGTGTGTGTGTGTGTGTGTGTGTGTGTGTGTGTGTGTGTGAGAGAGAGAGAGAAATGAAAGTGACATGCATGCACCTGTAGTAGAACCTTTGAGAATCTTCACATAAACATCACCTTCATCTGTAAACACACACACACACACACACACACACACACACACACACACACACACACACACACACACACACACACACACGCACGCAACTAATCTGAGTGGCCAAAATAGACAGGTAAATTATGTTCCCTTGTGTCTTTTCTCTGTTTACTGAGGCCAGAGTGAGAGGTGGGGGAGTGTAAGGGGAGACGGCTGTAAAGATGAGTGTGAGATACAGGCGAGGACGGCTAGATGCTTCACGTCGGTCACACATCAGCGAGAGACTTGGCGAAGGAGGCTGGCTTTATTGTGAGGAAGGAGGAGAAGGAGGGAGGGAAAAGGTAGAGGAGGAGAAGAAAGAGGGAGGGAATGAGGGAAAAGGAAGAGGAGGAGAAAGGAGGGAATGAGGGAGAAGGAGGAGGGAGGTAATAAGGGAAAAGGAAGAGGAGGAGAAGAAAGTAGGGAATGAGGGAGAAGGAGGAGGGAGGGAATAAGGGAAAAGGAAGAGGAGGAGGAGTGAGGGAATGAGGGGGAAGAAGGAGAAGAGGAGGGAGGGAATGTGGGAAAAGGAAGAGGAGGAGTGAGGGAATGAGGGGGAAGAAGGAGGAGAAGAAGGGAGGGACTGAGGGACAAGGAAGAGGAGGAGAAGGGAGGAAGGAAGTGAGGGAAGATGAAGAGGAGGAGAAAGGGAAGAAAGAGAGGATGTGAGAAGGTGAGGGAAAGGAAGTGGAAGAAGGAGAAGGAAGGAAGAAAAGAGGAACGTGAGGTGAGGAAGAAGGAAGGAGGAAGAAATGAGAGAATGGGCGAGGTGAGGGGGATGGGAGGAGGAAAAGGAAGTCAGGGAGGGAGAGAAAGGAGGAGGCGGAAGAGACAGTGAGAGAGGGAGGGAGGTAAAGGAGGCGGAAGAAGGAAGAGGAGGTAAGGTAGAGAAGGAATCAGGGGAGGAGGGAGGTGTGGGAGGGAGAAGGACGGGGGAAGTGAGGGAGGGATGGAGGAAGATTAGTGAAAGGAGAGAAAGGGAGAGGAGGAAGAATGAAAGAAGGAAGGAAGAGTGAGAGGGGAAGTGAAGGAGGTGAGAAGTAGGGTAGGTGAGGGAGGAAGGGGAAGGAGAAGGGAGCTGAGATAAGGGAGGAAGGGGAAGGAGAAGGGAGCTGAGATAAGGGAGGAAGGGGAAGGAGAAGGGAGCTGAGATAAGGGAGGAAGGGGAAGGAGAAGGGAGCTGAGATAAGGGAGGAAGGGGAAGGAGAAGGGAGCTGAGATAAGGGAGGAAGGGGAAGGGAGAGGTGGAGTGAGGGAGATGAAGTGAGTGTGGGTGAGGAAGGGAGAGGGGACATGAAGGGGAAATGAGGAAGCTGAGGTAATGAAGGATGGGAAAAGGAAGGGGGAGTCAGGTAGGGAAGAGAAGTGAGGGAGGAATGAGTGAGGAGAGGTGAAAAGGAGGAAGTGGAAGACAAGAGGGAATGAGAGAGAGAAAATAAGGGAAAGGAAGTGAGGAGAAGAGAATGAAAGGAGGATAGGAAAGGATGAGGAAAAGAAAGTGAGGTGAAGGAGGGGAGGAAGGAGGGAGATGAGGGAGGAGAAATGAGTGAGGGGAGAGGAGGGAAGGTAAGGGAGGGATGAGGGAGTGGAGGAAGGGGAGGAAAGGTGAATTATGGAACCTCCAAGTAATGTAAAAAACCGACAGTGCAATATTATTTAAATTCTTTCATATTTTGGCACAAAGGAGGGGAGAGAGGGAAGGGAGGGGAGAGAGGAGGGGGAAGGAGGGGAGAGGGGAGGGAAGAGTAACAGGGGAAAATGGAGAGGGGAGGGAAGTTACAGTGGTTGGAGTGGGATTCAAGAAATGAGAAGAGAAGAGGGGATATAAGGAGAGGAGAAGAGAGGGGAGGGGGAGAGGGATGAAGGGAGGGGAAAGGAGAGGGGAGAATAGAGATAAGAGAGGAGACAGACGAAAGGGAGGTGCAGAGAGAGGAGGGAAGGAGGAAGTGAAGGAAGGAGAGGGGGAGGGAGAGGGGGAAGCAGGTATGGTTTTCCCAGGTAAATTAGGAGCTCTGCTAATCATTCTCTCTCTCTCTCTCTCTCAGCTGTGACGTGAGGGAGCCAACGAAGGGGAGAGGGGGGCTAAACAGGGAGCGCGGCCCCCTTAATGTTGCGAGCGGCCCGTTTGTTGCGTGTGTGTGTGTGTGTGTGTGTGTGTGTGAGAGAGAGAGAGAGAGAGAGAGAGAGAGAGAGAGAGAGCATGTGTGGGTGGGTGTGGGTGTTGGCGTGGAGTGGTGGGTGCAGGTGGAAGGTAGTGGGTGACATTTTGGTGTGGGTGGGAGTGGGTGCGTGTAGGCGAAGGTTAGAGTGGGTGTGTGGGTGTGGGTGGGTGGAAGATGGGACTGGGTGGGTGAAAGGGAAGGTTGATATGAAAACGATGACGTGGTAGTGGGTGTAGGTAAGGAGGTGTGTGTGTGTGTGTGTGTGTGTGTGTGTGTGTGTGTGTGTGTGTGTGTGTGTGTGTGAACCCATTTGTAAGTTGACGTATGTGTATTTGTGGAAGTGTATCTCTCTCTCTCTCTCTCTCTCTCTCTCTCTAAAGTACGTGTGTGTGTGTGTGTGTGTGTGTGTGTGTGTGTGTGTGTGTGTGTGTGTGTAAAATTCCCTCACATCCCAGACGCATGTGTACCCCAACTGTTCCCTGGTTAAAAAAAAAAAAAAACACGAATCGGATTTGCTCGTGATTTTGCTCGTGTTTTTTTCGCCATAATTAATGGAGGAACGTGTTGTATTTATTTATTGATTTAATTCTCTATTTTCTTTATTACTGTTTATTTACTTCTTTTTTATCTGTATTTTTTTATTTGTTTATTTACTTCTGTATATTTATTTATTTGCTTTATTTATTAATTTGTTTTTACTTTTCTATTTATTTTTATTTGTTTATTTACATCTTTGTCTTTGTTTTCTTTATTTGTTTATTTACTTCTTGGTGGATGAGTTTGGGAGAGTGTGTAAGAAACGGAATCTAAAGGTGAATGTAGCGAAGAGTAAAGTGATGGTCTTTGAGAGAGGTGAAGTCAGTGAATGTACAGCGAGGTTGGATTGTGAGGAATTAGAAAATGTGAGTACGTTTAAGTACTTGGGTAGTGTAATGAGTAAGGATGGAGGTTTGGAGGGTGAAGTGCTTGAAAGGGTACAGCAGGGAAGAAAGGTTGCTGGTTCCTTGAAAGCAGTGATAAGAAACAGGGAAGTGAGCATGGAAGTGAAAAAGTTACTACATGACAGTATTGTGATACCAACTCTAACGTACGGAAGTGAAGCTTGGACGTTGTTGGAAGGACACAAGTCAAGAGTGAGAGCAGTGGAAATGAGTTATTTAAGAGGGGCCTGTGGAGTCACGTGGAGAGACAGGCTGACGAATGAAGATATAAAGGAGCGTTGTGGTGTGGATGTAGATGTGATAGGAAGCGTTAGGAGGAACACACTGAGGTGGTTTGGCCATGTGGAGAGGATGGAGGGTGAAAGACTGACGAAGAGAGTGTATGTGAGTGAGGTGGAGGGGGGAAGAGGGAGGAGGAGGCTGAGGATGAGATGGAGGGATGGGGAGGAGAGGTATATGAGAGAAGGGTGTGTGAGTTGGGAGCAGGGCAGTGAAATGGCGGGGGACAGGGCGACTTGGAGGCGATTTGTTTGTGGCCACCCCAAACGGGATTGAGGCGTCTGGCAATAGATAGATAGATAGATAGATTTATTTATGCTTATTTTCTTTATTTATTTGTTTATTTACTTCTGTTTATTTATCTATTTTGTTTGTTTATTTATTTCTTTATTTATCTGTTTATTTTCTTTATTATTTATTTGTTTATTTACTTGTTTATTTATTTACTTGTTTATTTATTCATTTATTTTTCTTCTTTATTAACCACTCCTTTACGGCGATTTTTATTTGACTTATTCTTGCTTCCTTCAGTGATTTTATTTTAGACCACTTCAGTTTGAGGACGTATTTTTACACCCGCGCTCGCAAAACTATAGCAGAGTATTGTAGTGTCATGTGTGTGTGTGTGTGTGTGTGTGTGTGTGTGTGTGTGTGTGTGTGTGTTTCGTTCAGTCTTAGTGTGTGAACAGAATAAACAGTTTGATCCGATTTAAACCAAACGTGGTGAAATGGTTATGGGTCAGCCAAAGATGAAGAAGTTATATTTTGGGAGCAGTTAGTCTACATGTAAGGTCAAGATCACAGGGTAAGGTCAAATATTCGGCGGGTGTTGTGTTCTGAGTGCTCCTTCTTGATGGTTATAGTTACCACCCAGCGTAGTAAATGGTTTCTAAGGTTACAGGCTATCGTTCCTCTTATCACTTAGTAGAGTCAACTGAAGGTAGAACTACACTGAATGAGTGGATGGTGAACGCTCTCTCCTACAAAATTATGGGAAAAGAAAAAAAAAAAAAAGCTCTGGGATTTTTATTTCATCACTTAGCGTAGTTAACTGAAGCTTCCACTACATTGAATGAGTGGATGGTGAACGCCTACATCTATCACATTAAAGAAATATAAACGGAATTAGATTTATCATTTATCTCATCACTTAACGTAGAGTCAAGAGAAGATAATGCCACATTGAATGAGTGGATGGTTTACACACACACACACACACACACACACACACACACACAGATTTAGGTATATTTTAGTGACCCCTGTTTATTTTTGCTGTTTATCAAGGCGGGGTGGTCGCGCTTCGAGGAAAACGGGCTGCATTAGAGATGAGGGGGGGCTCGTGCAATTCTTCCCCGCTATTGTCCATATTTACTCCCGCGGATAAATTTTGGGGTGTTGGGATGGCAAAATTGAAAATGTGTGAGTGTGTCTGCGTGTTTTTTTTATTTTTTTTTGGGGGGAGGGGATGTGCGTGTGTGGGGATTGTGTGTGTGGGAGGGGGGTGTTTTGAGTGGGGATGTGTGTGTGTGTGGGGGGGGGGGTTGAGTAGGGATGTCTGTGTCTGTGTGCGTGGGGCAACTATGTGAGTTTGTGTCTGGGGGGGAACATCTGTGGGTTTGTGTGTGGTGGGGGGGGATTGCGTGTGTGTGTGTGTGTGTGTGTGTGTGTGTGTGTGTGTGTGTGTGTGTGTGTGTGTGTGAGAGAGAGAGAGAGAGAGAGAGAGAGAATTTACAAGCCAGAGAATTGCGTGTATGACATTGTGTGATCTATAGGTAAGCTGACCCTCAGTATTTAATCGGGATGAGAGGGGGTTCGATCCTGCTTCATAGGTTCGAATCCCACTCCATCCGAACGTGTAAAGGGATTATTGACTGGCACTGTACCTTGAATCCCCTTGGTCTTGTTATTTATGTTTGTAAAAGCTTCAAAGAGAGAGAGAGAGTACTGAACAATTTATGTATTCCTGTGTGTGTGTGTTGGGAGAGAAATCCGCACACATACATACCCACACAAGCTATCACTCACACTCATACATACACATACACGCAAATGCACCAACACGTATACACACACATCTCTTGTCGCTCCACCTCTCAGACTTAAATCCCTAAATACCATGCACTTTGATCAGCGCTGTCCCTAACGCCAGACGGTTTCCCTGAGCTGAGAGACACGGGTAATTGATGAAGGCCAGCACCAGACGATTTCCCTAAGCTGGACAGGGGGATATTTTGTTCAGACGATTTTGTTCAGCGGGTCAATAATCTTAGGTGTTTTCTTCAGGCTAATACCAGGTGATTTCCCTGAGCTGAAAGACAGTGGTATCATATTCAGACGATTGTGCTGGTGAGACGGTATTAAATTCAGACGGTTTGGTTGAGCTGAGACACTGATGATTTTGCTGAGCTGAGACACTGGTATATTAAGGCGATTTAGCTGAGGCAACAGACGGTTTTGAGGAGCTGAGAGGTATATCTGGGTATTTTATTCAGGTTTACTCAGGACGATTTTGTTTATCTGAGAGACCAGGTAATAGTGGTAATAGTTGCAGTAGTAGTAGTAGTAGTAGTAGTAGTTGTAGCAGCAGTAGTAGTAGTTGTTGTTGTTGTTTTTATTGTTTTTATATTACCCGTCCCCACCCCGGTGGCCCGGAATGGTGCGGGTGCGGGTATTGTTTTCGCTCGGTTTATCTGTTTGTCTGTCTGTCTGTCTGTCTGTTAACAATTTTACGCGAAAACTGCTGGTGCAATTTTTGACTAAAATTACAGGGATGTTGGGCTATGGCTATCTGATCATCTGATTAAATTTGCGGCGAAATTGGGTCAAGGCCCAGGCTGTAGGCCCAAAAAATGTGAAAGAATTTTTTTTTTTTTCGCCATAACTCCTTTCAAATTCGTCATATCGACATGACACCAAAACCTAAAGGAGCATCTTTCAAATCTGCATCCAATAACATGCCTCATTACATCAGGGGGGTCACCTCCCAGTTAACGGTAGGGGGGTCAGTGTCAGGTGGGTGGGGCCTAAAATTTCAAATAGGCATAAAATCGTCAACTTTCACTTGATTTTCTCCAAATTTGATATGTGACATCTTTGACTAGATATCCTGTCGTGTTTATACGCCAGCACTAAAATGACTGCTGGGGACGGGTTTCCTCTGCCTTGGCACCGCTTCTTGTTTTTGTTGTTTTTGTTTTTGTTGCTGTAGCTCAAGGCTCATCGGAAATGTGAACCCAGTAGACTGCAGGCTAAAATGGCATCCCTTCTCCATTCCAACTTTCTCCTTTGGGGGGATAGGGAGGGCGTTGAGGGACATCCCCAGGGAGCTCCACAGCCCAGGTATATCAATGCCACCAGATGAAGGCGTCCCCCTCCAACACCTCGAGTAGGAGTGGGAGGGTTACCAGGAATGATATGCAAATCCTCACTCAAGGGGGAAGTGTTAATCTTTAAATCTCTGTCTCTCTCTCTCTCTCTGATGTTCTTGAGGAGGCGCGCCCTGAGAGTCAACAGGTGTGTGTGTGTGTGTGTGTGTGTGTGTGTGTGTGTGTGTGTGTGTGTGTGTGTGTGTGTGTGTGTGTGTGTGTGTGTGTGTGTGTGTGTGTCTCAAGTAAGTGTTTGTCTTGTAAGCTGGAGATTCTAACACACACACACACACACACACACACACACACGCAATCCCCTCCCCCCCACACTTTTTCTCTCTTTCAGGCGGCCGAAAGTTGTAAAATGAAAGTTCAGGTCTTAGCGAATTCCATTACAGGAGAGGGATCAGTGAAGAAGACCCGTTATATTGCAGATCCTTTAAGTAGTAGTAGTGGTGGTGGTGGTGGTGGTGGTGGTGGTGGTGGTGGTGGTAGTAGTAGTAATAGTAGTAGCAGTAATAGCTACAACAATAACAACAACTACTACTACTACAACTAGTACTGCTATAATAATAATAATAATGATAATAATAATAATAATAATATCATCATTGTTGTTGCTGTTAAATCCCCAGCATGGTGTCGTCCCCAATGACCTTATTCCATATATACCCCACCTACAGCCAGATACAGAAGTTTGCCTTCTCTTACACTCCACCTCCTTCCCTCCTGGGCTGGCTCGTCACTCCCCTCCTTGAAGCGTCATGTTAAAGAGAACCATCTATGGCCAGGGAAACATACCAAGCCTCCCTCAGCTTAGGAATATTAGCCAGCAATGGAAAATGAGTGGAACTTTTGTATCTATGGGCAGAGAAACATACCAAGCCTCCCTCAGCTTAGGAATATTAGCCAGCAGAGGAAAGTGATATGTAGAGGAGTGAAATATTAGGCTAACTTTTGTATCTATGGACAGAGAAACATACCAAGCTTCTCTCAGGAATATTAGCTACTAGAGGAAGATGAGAAGGAAAATATTAGGCGAAATTTAAAATATATATGAGCAGAGAAGCATATCAAGTCACTTTCATCTTAGGAATATTAGCCAGCAGAGGAGAGTGACTAGTAGAAGAGTGAAATATGAAGCGAACTTTTGTCCCCCACTGTACCTGTCATTTTTAGCAACAGGGGGGTACAGAAGTTTGTGCCATGAGTTACAGCAGCCTTGTACCCGACCGAATCTCAACCCCTTCACCACGATGAGTCTCCTTGGTTACTAGTCAAAATATTTCCTCCAGTCTGATTACACCTGGCCATCGACCAAGCTGAAAGGTGTTTAAGAGAGCACTGTCAGGTTAAACACTATATCAGTCGATTTTATCCAGCTTATTATAAAACTTCATTAATAAAGGGGTTAATGAAGGCTTTATGTAACCTCTCCCTCTCGAAAACCGCCCCCTCAGCTGAATAAAATCGTCTGGAAATGAGAGAGAATGAAGGATAAAAGACGCGTTGAACTGGGCAATATTTTCTCAACCCGGTGATGTGATTTTTTGATGTGTTGCAGCCCCACAGACGATTTTCTTCAGCTGTGAGTAAAGCTAGTGTAGTGAAGGGGGGGCATAAAGGCTGTATCAGGCCTCTCCAACTCGAAAAAGCCCCCCCAGAGCTTAATAAAATCGTCTGGAGGCAGCAAGAATTAAAAAAAAAAAAAAAAGGACATTGAGCTGAAGGGGCTAACTCTCTCTCTCTCTCTCTCTCTCTCTCTCTCTCTCTCTCTCTCTCTCTCTCTCTCTCGGGGTTGGCACGTCTATAGTTTCCTCACCGTAACTTGGCCCAGATTTTCGTCCTTTTGCGGCTCATTTCACGTAGCTCAGTGGCAGAATAAGACAGTGGTTCTACTTCCTTTCCATAGCACTTCTTCGTGACTAGTTTTTTATCTTTCAAGTGCTTGGGATTTACCGTTATTTAATAGAACCTGGATGGAAGAAAGGGTGATAGGAGTGTGTGTGTGTGTGTGTGTGTGTGTGTGTGTGTGTGTGTGTGTGTGTGTGTGTGTAATCTGGCAATACACACAGATAAGGTGTCAGGAAAGGTCTTAGGAAGGGATAGTGAGGGTTATGTGGGGGGAGAGAGAGAGAGAGAGAGAGAGAGATAATAGCCTGGACGTGCTTCTGTCATAGCCATCCCTTGTGAGTTTACCAAGAGGAAGTATGGCGTCAGATAATGGTGTTGATGATGAATAACTCTGTCTGGGATAAATGAGATAAAATCACAGCATATAAGTTGCTTGTAGCAGTGCAGGAGTAAGTGCCTGCCTTAATTTCGTTATCTTTGAAAGTGGACAGTAATGCGTGAATTTGTCTTGAAAATTCGGAGATTCACGATTATTTTGCCTCATTTGTTGCAGATTCCTCCAATGCCAACTTTCCTAATGGCCTGTGCTATCTGTGACAGCTGATAGCATACGCAAAAATGCTGTCTATCCCTTGAGTGTGTTCCCGGTGCAGAGGTTCAGTAAATACTGCTTCTGAAATATATATATATATATATATATATATATATATATATATAAATATGGTTGGTCTGTCGCTGGGTATTTGGCTATCGACCAGTGACAGGCTGGCCAAGTTCGTTCACCCCATCACTTCGATGACGCCATGTTGTTTTTGTTCTGATCCCAGGCTCATAGAGACGTAAATCAGGTGGCTTGGAAGCTGTAACTAGCCTTTCTCATCCGGGTCACCATCCTCCTTTCGCGGGATCGGGAGGGAGCTGAGGGAGTTTTGTATAGCCTAGCATGGTAGCCGAGCCATATTAATGCAACACGTTATGGCGTCCCCCTCCACCACCATGACGTCTCCAACAGCAGTATCTAGTAACGAAGAAGTGCTATACTCCTTTTACTTGGTTTACAGTAGAATTGCCGCCTCTGTCTTAAATGTTTGACTGTAAGATAATATTTTTACTAGAATATGATGCTAGTCACGAAGAAGTGCGATGGAAAGGATGTAAGGTCGTAACAGTGTCTTTTTCAGCCAGAACTACGTGAAATAAGCTACGAAGGGACGAAAATCTGGGACAAATTAAGCTGAATCATAGCCAGCCTCCCAAGCCCACGAGGAAGTGCCGCCGTTTCCATCATCACTATTTTTCACGGCTGCACTGAAATTACGGTGCCAGGTTTCATATCGCTGAAGGAGAGGTGAAAAAAATGTAAAAAAAAAAATAGAGTAAAATGGAGGGTTGTTACCATCTGACGTCATGCTCGCGCCGTTTCTCGCAAATTCTCGCTCGCGTAAAAACCAAATAGCATCCCGTGTGAAAAAAGGCGGGAAAAAGCAGAGATCCATTACTTTATGACGTTACGCTACGTTCACGCTAAAAAATAGAATAAAATAAAAATAGCTAAATAAAAGGTGAACCCGTGTGGCAGCGGGTGGGTGGAGTCTGTTTACCTCGTGACGTCACAGGGACCTATTTTCGCGGCATTGGGAGATTTCGTGGTGCCTCTTCCTCGGCGATTCGTTTTGTACATTAAGCAATAATTTGTAAAGCTGGAGTTCCGAAGATTATTATTATTATTATTATTATTATTACTATTATTTGTACCACTTGATATTTGCCTAGTCAGTTGTGTACCCTTCTGTAACTACACCCACAGCTGTGTACCATAACTCTTAAATACACCCACAGTAGCTGATACATAAATGGGTGTGAAGAAGGGATATAAATCATGACCTAACGGGTAATTAATATCAACGTAATTACCAGAGGTCACAAAAAATGCCCCTCCTTTTTCTTAACAGGTATGAAATGTCAGGTAAAATGTAGGAAACGCGTATTTGATTTAGAAATTGTTTTTATATGCGTGAATATTGAAAACAATGAAGTGTATTAAAGGGGATGTGTTGGGTATGATGCTTAGCGAGTGGAATTTAAAACATAGACTTTCTTACTTTATTTATTTGTTTATTTATTTATGTTTATATTTCATAATTGTGGAACGTAGAATTGGTTTAGTTCATCATGTACATAGAGCAGTATCCAGATGTGCTGTTCGTGGTACATATACAGATGTGAACAAAAATTAATGGATAATCCTCTGATAGTATTTTGTCCTACCTTCCATGTTTTTAATTCCTCCCCAGCGACAGATTATCCTTCCTTCACAGACTTATTTGGTGTGTGTGTGTGTGTGTGTGTGTGTGTGCAAGAAAGAAGGAACCAAAGGCCAGAAACCCACAAGATTGTTCCCTCTCAGAAAAAGTCACGTTCAAGATCCGTTTATATTTCTTCATACTGTTCCTACGTAAGAATTAGTTCCTGTACAACTCTCCCTTGCCACGGCCAGCAGGGGGAGTGACGGTAAAGTTTTGTTCATGGGTTTGGAACAATGAACAATCCCTCGTCCGATATGCTCTTGTTGTACACCATGTCGATATTAAGGAGATGCTGTACAACATAGGAGAAGCTCTTAGACGTAGTGTACCATGCAAGATAGAGAATCAGGCGTACTGTACCATGCAAAATAAGGGAATCAGCGTAGTGTACCATGCAAAATAGGAGGATCAGGCGTACTGTACCATGCAAAATAGGAGAATCAGGCGCAGTTACCATGCAAAATAAGAGAGATCAAGGCTACAGCATTCAGGGAGCGCATACCCCCGCCAACGCCCATACCAGACAACTGAGATCGCCAAAATTCAATCAACTCTTCCTTAACCCATGACCCACGTATCCACAAAATTTTACTGAAATCCATGAATAACTTTTTGAGATATTGTAAAAAAAAAAAAAAAAAAAATCCTGACGTGGGACTCGAACTCAGACCACCAAAATTTAATCAGCTCTTCCTTGGCCCACGATCCACATATCAAAATAATAATAATAATAATAATAATAATAATAATCAAATAATTGATACTCATAAATAACTTTTTTTATGTCTTGTGAAAAAAAGACAGACAGACAGACAGGGGTGAATACATAACTCCCTCCAACTCCACCGGCGGAGGTAATAAGGCGGTACCATGCAAAAATAGGAGAAAATCAGACGGTACCATGCAAAAATAGGATAATCAGGCAGTACCATGCAAAAATAGGGGATAATCAGGCAGTACCATGCAAAAATAGGGGATAATCAGGCAGTACCATGCAAAAATAGGGGATAATCAGGCAGTACCATGCAAAAATAGGGGATAATCAGGCAGTACCATGCAAAAATAGGGGATAATCAGGCAGTACCATGCAAAAATAGGGGATAATCAGGAGGTATCATGCAAAAATAGGGGTTAATCAGGCGGTATCATGCAAAAATAGGGGGTTAATCAGGCGGTATCATGCAAAAATAGGGGATAATCAGGCAGTACCATGCAAAAATAGGGGTTAATCATGCGGTATCATGCAGAAATAGGATAATAAGGCGTGCCATACCGTGCGAAAATATATATACCGCTAATTTCGCCTTCGCCAAAAACAATACGATTTGGAGTTTGCCGCGCCAATTTCAAAACGGCTGGCAGTCACGCATTTTCCCGCCAATTCTCGCCAAAGTGAAAAACAAAATGGCCGCCACGTACCCTGTAAATTGTCCGTTTCTGTTCTTAATTTTTCAAGTTAAATGCAAATGGCGGCTGCTCCGTAACACGTACAGAAACTTAATCAGATTTAGTAATAATTGGCTGTCTTGTTTCAAATGTGGGGAGAGAGAGAGAGAGAGAGAGAGAGAGAGAGAGAGAGAGAGAGAGAGAGAGAGAGAGAGATGGGTATTTTGTACTTCGGTTTATAGGAAATATTAATAAATTTATGTAAAAAAATATATAAAAAAACACCATAAATAATATAACCCTTTGTAACTGTAGTTGGTGGGAGAGTAAAACCATCCACTCATTTGATGTAGGACTACCTTCATGTAAGTCTGCACTGACAAGGCAAATCGTTTCTTGTAACCCATGAAACCATTTACTACGTTGGGTGGTAACCATATCGCTAACAAATGGACGCTTGGTGGTCTAGTGGGTTAAGACGCTCCAAGCAGACGTGGAACAAAAGGGTTTAAGTCTGAAGTATGGTTGGCATTTATCTCTCTCTCTCTCTCTCTCTCTCTCTCTCTCAGACGGTTTTATTCAGCTGAAGGGGTTAATGAAGGCTGAATCTAACCCTCCACTGCCAGACGTCTGAGGAAAATCGTCTGAAGGCAAGACAAATGGTTATCGTACTGAAGGGTTTAATATAGGCTAGATAGAAAAAAAAAAAAAAAAGAGAAGGATGAGGAGGAGGGAGAAGAAGAAAAAGAAGAGGAGGAGGAGGAAGAAGATGATGAGGAGGAGGAAAAGGAGGAGGAGAAAACATAGGAGGAAGATGAGGAGGGGAAGAGAAGAAGAGGAGGAAGAGAAGAGAAGAGCAGGAGGAGGAGGAAGAAAAAAAAGAGAAGGAGGGGGAGGAAGACTTAGGATTAATGCTTATCAATTGCACGAAGACCCTTGAAAGAGAGAGAGAGAGAGAGAGAGAGAGAGAGAGAGAGAGAGAGAGAATTATATATATGTACTTTATGTGGAAATTAGGCAACAAAAAACGAGGAACCGGAAGGCCAACTATGCTAACTTCACAAGAGACGTAACATTCCTCAGGAGGGGAAACTCTGCCAAAATTTATTCGTCTGGTTTCAAAAGATTGGATCCGTCAAGACCTGTTGCTTTATTCTCTCTCTCTCTCTCTCGTGTTTCTCCTTTCCCTTTCATTGATGTCAGTTTTTATCAGTCTCTCTCTCTCTCCCCCTCCCCTCTCTCTCGGTGCCAGATGCCCACCTGTGCGCACGCCAATCTAATTAAGCCAGGTAGGGCCCCCAGGTAAAACAGATTAATATTCGAATAAACAAGAAAGCGGATTTGGCGATATTTTTTTTTTTTATGTATCCAACGCTGGGCATAGGTTTAGCAGTCCTCCCTCACCTATCACCACTAGGGCGCTAATACCCACAGTCCTGAATACATGCTAGGGCTGTCTCATATAGGGCTCGTGTGCTGGTATTAGAGGGGTGTTTTAACGAAAGAGAGAGAGAGAGAAAGAGAGAGAGAAATGGGAGAAATGGAGTTCCCCCGAGCTAAGCCCTGTATTGGACTATATAGCCCCGCTAGGGTTACAGGAGCGAGCTACCACTCCCGGCACGGCAGCCCGGGCGAGGCTCGAACTCGCAATCCCCCGATTACGAGTCCGGCGCGCTACCACTGTGCTACCGTGCCCCCCAGAGAGAGAGAGAGAGAGAGAGAGAGAGAATAACTTAGTGTCCCTCGAAGTATTGACTCTAGCATCCCCTTAACTGTATCACTGTAACTCTATACCTGCCACGCCTCTGCCACCACTACAACCACCACCCTGCCACCACTCCTACCTTCTGCCACCACATGTGTTCCTGACAACGCTTGATCTCACGCGCCATATCTTTGTCATCCCGGCTCACTTTATCTTTGTGCCATCTTGTTGTGCCATCTGTTTCTGCCATCTCTCACCTTTGCTGCCACCCCCACATTCTGCCACCCCACACACCTTGCCACCTCCACACCCTGCAACCCCACAAACCCTGCCACCTCCACACCCTGCAACCCCACTAACCCTGCCACCTCCACACCCAGCAACCCCACACACCTTGCCACCTCCACACCCTGCGACCCCACAAACCCTGCCACCTCCACACCCTGCAAAATCACAGCCACACCCTTCCACCCCCACACCCTATTACCACCACAGTACTCCTCAGCGTGCCAACCTACCTACCTACGACCCACATTCTGCCCCACAGTAGGTGTTAATAAAGTTGCAAGGAGGGTACACATTTGGCTGATACGTATAGCTGTCATGCACACCTGCCACACACCCACATGCACCTCCTACACACACACACACACACACGCATACATCTTCAGCATACCTGTCTAGAATTTGCACACTCTCCCTTGTACACAATAATTGTTCTCCTGGCCTTTTTACAAGCCTGCCTTCAGACTTCAGCATTACTAACCTATAATTCCAAACCTGCCTCGAAAACACACACACACACACACACAAACACATCTGCCTTTTCCACTAGACAGCTAATTCCTCTGCATACCTGTTCCATCCCTGCTGCTTCTGTACACACCTGCGCTCTCTGAAACTACATACCTATCCACTACACACTGCCGTACGCCTGTCAAGCACACTTCACACCTGTCCATTACACACTACACACCTGTCCATTACACACTGCACACAAGACACTACACACCTGTCCATTACACACTGCATACCTCGACACTACACACCTGTCCATTACACACTGCATACCTCGACACTACACACCTGTCCATTACACACTGCACACGACACTACACACCTGCGACACACCTGGTCTGAGAGGCAACAGGAAGTTCGTTGCCAAGATCTTGATATAATGCCACATATTTACGTCACTGACAATTAGTTACTGTCACACACCTGCCCTACACACTTACCAGACCCACACACCTACCCATACACCTGCCTCCACTACCACCACCACTCACCTGTACCGCCACATTTCATCACCACCACCACCACCCACCAGAATCACCACCTACCTGTACTACCACACTTACTTCATCACCACCACCACACACCTGTACTACCACACTTACATAACCACCACCACCCATCCACCTGTACTACCACACTTACATCACCACCAACACATACCTGTACTACCACACATCACCACCACCACCCACGCACCTGTACTACCACTTATATTACCACACCCACCACCACACACCTGCTTTAGCCAGTATTACAAACCTGAACCCGCGTTACACATCTACCTGACTTTATTACATTTTCTTGCCTTATTGTCTGCTTCCCTGTCCTTCTTTTTAACTCTTGCAATTACATACCATAGCTGTAATCTTCTCTGTAATAATCTTTAAAGTATCATTAGGTCTGTAGGTATTTGCTTTCCTTTGTAATCCTTTGTACTGCACCGTCACACATATGCTTTACCAAATTTACATGGCGATAGTGAGGATGCCTTAACGTGGTGGCACTGATATAACTGGACGGCTCCTCTGCCCGGGTATACAAACGCCCCTCAGTTCCCTCCCTGTCCCCCGAAAGGAGATTGGTGAACTGTTGTAGATGGAGAGCTTCAGCCTGCAGTCCACTGGGTTCACGTTCTGATGAACCTAGGGTTACAAATACTACTACTACTACTACTACCAAATCTGAACATCTTGAACATTACACACTTAACTCACTAATACAGCACACCTACCCAACACACTACACACACCTGTCCTACCAGATCTACACACATTCAGCACTATGCACCTGCCTTACCAACACACTACACATGCCTAACATATTACACACACACACACACACACACACACACAAGCCTCATCTAAATAATACATGGCCACATATAAATCACGTTTCTTACCTGTGTGCACTTCACAGTTTGCTGTTGTGTGGATAGTAAGGCTTGATGAGGTGAGGCAGGGGCAGGATAAGGCAGGGGAAGGAAGGACAGGATAGGGCAGGGTTGGAGGCACCAGGGTAGGGTATGGCAGGATAAGATAGAGGGAGTAAGGCAGGTACAGCGACAATAGGCCACTACAAAGTAATCCTCAAATCTTGGAAGGTTTTTTAGTAGCGAATGAAAGCGTCTGGTTTTAGCCGTAGGAAAATAGATGGCTTCACGGGTTTAAAGGTTATGTAGGGCAAGGCAGGGCAAGAGAGTGAGTGAGCAGGCTGTAGTTGGTGTGGAGAGACGGCGGGGCAGGTGTTGTGGGGCTAGATGTCAGGCCAACACTGCCCCGCCCCACCATGCCCTCCGCCCCGCCCCACCATACCCCGCCCACGCCCCCCACATGGTCGTATCGCCTCATTTGCAGAAGGGGTCGTGTTCTTGTCACATTAGGGGGCTTTTTAACACCTAAGAGGGACGCCTTCCCGTGGTGGCAGCATTATTACGGAGGGGATTCACTGCCTTGTTAGTCAGACGTCCCTCATCTCCCTCCCTGTCCCCCGAAAGCAGGGTGGTGGACTGACGGAGAGACTACTACTACTACTATTACTACCACTACCGCTACTGCTGTTACTACCACTACTGCTACTATTACTACCACTACTACTACTACTACAACGTAACGCCTCTTCTGTGCCATTTAATAATTGTACCTGGTATTTGTACTGAAACATTGTGATCGATGTGGGAAGGTGGGAGGAAACAGGTGAGCAGAGGTGAGTTTATTCCCGATTAGTTTCGCCCTGAAGAAAACAGACGAAATCGGTCGGAAATTAACCCACCTGTGTGTGTGTGTGTGTGTGTGTGTGTGTGTGTGTGTGAAATAAGCGTCGGCGTTAGTGATTTTCCAGTTTTTCGTCAAATTTCAATAGCGTTGAGCCTCTCATTAACCACGCTCATCACAAAACAACTTTCTTCCAACCATAGCCATTATTTTAACCGGGAGATAAAAGCTGGTAAATAAGGAAAGAAATAATGATGGAAGAAAGAAAAAATCGTCTTCCAAAACACAACATAATTTTTGAGTACCGTACCAGAACACCTTGTCAATGTACAGTATCCTTGCACACCTCAAGTAAGTATGGGGATTTGAGGCTTTGTACAGTGGGCATTATAGTACTGTCGCCTCTCTCTCTCTCTCTCTTTCTCTTCTCTCTACGGACTTCGTAAATTTGTGTTGGACCTGAAGCAGACGAAACTTAATGGATCTGAGGCCCAAGTCATCAGTGTGGGCTGCGGCTGATTCACCAAAATGATTTTCAAAGTGCATGCAGTGAAGAGCAGGAGAGGCGACGGTACTTTTGATGCCAACTGTTGACACTCCATCCCTGACACAATGCTCCAGGTTATGACACGTTAATCCCTTCCATGCGGTGGTCCTCTCTCTCTCTCTTGATGCTTTCACACGATTTAACTTCAGGAGACTTTCTAACTACAGGTGATAGAGCCTAATTGACCTCTTCACTCCTCCCGATCTTTTCGAAGTCGAGTGAGATCCGGTAGCAGCAGTAGCAGAAGCAGCAGGGATGGCAGTATAGCAGCAGCAGAAGCAGTAGTAGTAGTAGGTTGAAGTTGCCCTCCCCCTGCAGTTCACCATCCTCCTTTCGGGGGATAGGGAGGAGCTGAGGGACGTTTGCATAACCGGGCAGAGTTGCTGCTGTTATATCAATGCCACCACGTGAAGGCGTCCCTCCCCCAGCGCCCAGGTGAATCGTCTGGAATTACTTTGGTACATGAGGGAGGTGGAGATACGTGAAGACAGACAGACAAACGAGGAAGTGGAGGAGGGTTGTGGTGTTGATTGAAAGCGTTAGGTGATTATACTCAGACGGTTTGGCCACGTGGGGAAGGTGTGAGAGACTGACTAGGAGAGTGTGTGGGATGGAAAGGGACAGGGGATGAGGGAGACCGAGGATGAGATGGAGGGATGGGATGGAAAGCTTTATCAACTAAAAAAAAAGAAAAAAAAGTGAGGTGAGTTGGAGAAAGGGCAGTCTGATGGCAGAGGACATATAGACATAAAGATCTGTTTTAGCACTTCATAAAGGATTATTATTATTATTATTATTATTACCACTATCATCATCATATATCACCGGTATTATTACTATCATTACCACTATTATCATCACTATTATTATTATTATTACTACTACCACTATCATCATCACCACGTTATTATTACTATTATTACCACCATCATCACTATTATTATTACCATTATACCGCTGCAAATGCATGGTAATCTGGCCTCTGCAGTCAGCTTAGTGCACGAATGATATTGCAACACGCCTGCACGAGAGCAATGCAAATACAGCAGCAGTATTAGCATAACTTGGCAAAAAACCATCTTATTTAAATGCAACGTGCAAGGAGTGCGTAAGCGAAAAAGCAAATCAGTTTTATTTTAGATTTTATTATTAGTGTGGTTTTTTATTTTTATTATTATTATTATGATGATGATGATGTTGAGTTTTATAGATGAAAGGAAAGGTACCTAATTTTGAACTTAATTATATTAGCTGATATTCACTTCAGTTCGATCACTTAGGTTTTATTCTTGTTCTCTCTCTCTCTCTCTATCTATCAGCTTTGAAGAATCTTTTGAAATTGGAAGGAATAGATAGCCTTCAACTACCCCTTCACTATCTGAGGTCTCCTAAAAGCTGAAGAAAATTGTGTGAAAATAGGAGAGAGAGAGAGAGAGAGAGAGAGAGAGAGAGAGAGAGAGTCCAGTTTGAAAGGGCTAAATTCAAAAGTTTAATGTGCGTACTTCTGCAGTGTCTGGCTTCCTCCGCCACTGAAAATTTAAACGAAGCGTATGTTCCGTTTTTAAGTTGCGTGTATTTCATTTTTTATCAGTGCTACAGAAGCCTCGTTAAACACACATTAAATTAGTGGTAAAGTTTGTGTTTTCTGCAGCGTCTGGCTAATACTGCAGTGGAAAGTTTACACAGAATGGGTATACATTGTTTTTATTAGTCTGTTTCAGAAGCTTGGTTAAAAATATATATGTTAAATTAGAAGTTAACTCGGTACCCTTACGTGAAATACTTTGAAACTGCATTTTCTTTTGTTTTTACGCTTGTTATACTCTGTTCACTTCAACTAGGCGTAAAATTGCTACAGTATATCTGTATCTTGCTTGTTGTTCCGTTTTTGTTTATTTTTTTTTTCAGGGATTAAAATTGCCATCTCTGCCTTGAATGCTGAGCTGTAACACTGTATTAACTCCAGAATATGATGCTGGTCACAAAGAAGTGCTCTAGGAGGGATGTAGAGCCGTAGTGTTGTCTCATTCTGCCACTGGAGCTATAGGCTGCAATAGGACGAAAATCTGCACCATTTAAAGTACATAACCTATGCTTTTGCAAGATATTTTTAAAACAGCATCCGCTCCTCATTTAGGCTATAATTTCCCGTTTCTTTCGCTACACTATTTTTCTTATGCATTTTTATCCCATTTCGTCTTTCGGCTAATTTTTCCACTACAGTATATGCGTTTCATTCAGTCTGTAAAATTTGTCAAAAGCCGTGTATCATGTTTCATTTGCTTTCTTCACTTAAAAAAAAAATGCATAACTTCAGTATGCTTCCCTTCAGCAGACTTTTTTTTTTTTTTTTTTTTTTTAACTCTCCACTTTAACTTGGCCCAGATTTTCGTCCCCCTGGAGATTATTGGCAGAATAATTTTACGGCTCTATAATCTTTCCATGGCACTTCTTCATGACTAGCATTATTTTCTAGTGTTAACCTAGACTTAAAATTCAACATTCAAGGTGGGACGACAGCAGTTTGAGGGCAAGTTAGAGTAAAACAAGCATGTATCGATTTTACTTATTCAGTGCTTGTCTTGCGGCAGCCACTTCTTATGCCAGACATCTCATAAAAGACATACCGGTATGATTTAATTTTCCGAGAAATACTGGCCCTTATAATTCAAAAAGTACGAGTTTCCTTCCAAAAATGTAAATCAAATAGGCTCCCGATTTCATTACCATTAAATTTGATCTGATATCACGAGCTTCCCTCCAAAAATTTGAATAACAAACCTTGGTATGGCTTTATGCTTTCTTTTACGATATGTCAGTTATTGCACAATCCTAAGTAAATCTATTACATTTTTTAAACATTTATGTTAGCAATTCAACTTCTTGTCTGAAAATACGGTAAGAGGCTGTAATGATACCCTTATCGTAACCCCTTAAGTACGATGACGTTTGTTGCCCCATATTCTTTGTTGTTGAGACGATATTCTTCCATGTCAGAGAGGGTAACGGTCAAACTCCTTTCAGAATAATCTTGAAATGCTGGAGATCAGTCGTTGTTCGTAATTAGTGCAGCCGAAACGTACGATCATGGCCGGGTGTGAACGTTATAAATTGCAAGCTGCCTAGCCTAGCGTATAATTTACAACCGCCACTGAGGGCTGTAACTTACCTGGCCGGGCGCTTAACTCTGCTATTTCTGGTGTTCCCCATCTCGCTTGAATTAATATCTGCTCCTCCATGGGCCCCGGGGCTTGCTTGAATTAGTGCAAAGTTAGTGGACGTTGTGTTATTAAGTTACAACGGGGGAAGATTTGTGGTGCATCCCAGTTCGTCGCTTTCTTTACACTCAACAATGCATGACGTATTCTCCTTTAACATGGCCCGTCCCTCTGTCCTAAATGCTAAGCTGACGCAATAGATTAAAACTAGAATACGATACTAGTCACGAGAAAGCGCAATGGAAGGGATGTAGAGCGGCAGTGTTAAAGTTATGATGCTCAATTACGTAAAATAACCTGCAAAAGAACGATAATCTGGGCCAGTTTAAGGTGAAAAGAGTATAATTATTTTTTACTATCCCTAATTTTCATGACTATCGTAAAAAAAAAAATATTTAAATAAGTTAGGCTACCCCTAAAATGTACGCTTGTTACAAATGGCCAAATTACGAGAATGAGCAAGACTACTGCATTTGTTTCCCTAACGGTCGACAAATACGAATACTTCGCTCGCATATATATAAATCAGGATAAGCAGGGATGACATAAATCACCAAGAAATATCATGGATGTAGGAGGGACGGGAAATGAATGGTCGTTATTATACGCGTCCTGCTACATGGCAACGCTTTTTGTCTGGCCAAGAGTTATGAGGCGAGCGCGCTGTTCTTCGAAAATTTAATCATTGCGCTGGTACCGCTTTCATTAATGAGTTTATGATTAACTTTGAGATATAATGGGGCCTGATAAATAATAACTGTGTTGTTGCTTACGAGCAGAAAAATGAATGAGCCCGTCTGAAGAAAATTTTAAGTTCCGGTGATAACGATCCGGGAGAATGTTGACCACCTTAACCAGACTGTTTGCGGTTACGTAGGGGGAAGCAGTGAACCGCGATATTTCTTTGTTTGCCCCATGTTATCAAGACTCTGGCAATCTGGAAATCTGAGAAAAAAGTGTACAGTGCACGAACTACAGCAAACAGGAAGCGACGATCGTGAAATTCGCCTGGGATATTCGATTGGGCTCGATGAAAAGCGACGCCTGATGTAACAAGCCCTGACCCAGCGCAGGATGCAAGGTATGAATCTTCCGTCTCGTTTCTCTCTCACAGTGTTTCGTCTCATTTATCTCTCTCTCTCTCTCTCTTACCCGTTTTAGGTTCTGCGTATATTTTTCTGTCGAACGCTTTGATTTGTTTTCACGTTTGAATTTTTGTTGTCACCTTGAGTTCCTTGACCGTTAACTCTTCAGTCCGATGACGCATTTTAAATTTTGCTCTTGCCTCCTCGAATTTTTTTTTTCTCATTTTTCGAACTGAAGGGATATAAGCTTCATTTACCCTTTTCACTACTTAAGATTTTTCCGAAGCTGAGTATAATTGCCAGGTAGTAGCCTGATTAGTTAAAATAGGAAATAACGTCATCGGAGTGAAGGGGTAACGTCTTGAAAGCTGGACTGAGAAGCATCCTTGCAGTAGTAGCATAGTTATTATTTTTATTATTATTAATATTATTATTGCTGTTTTCATTGCTGTTGCTGTGATGTTGGTTGCTTATTGTTCTTGTTGTCGTCACTTGTTACTGTGGCTTCTTTATTATGCAAAGAAGGAACCAAAGGCTAGAAGCCCGCAAATTGTTCCAAGAATAAAGCAAGACAGTATAGAGCCAGATTCAAGAAACACTGACACGTGGTTTACAATAGCCTAGTAATGCATAAAGGAATTTCCCTATTTAAATAGGCTAGGCGTTATTTGCATGCACTACACTAGCTGCTTTAAACGATACAGAACTAACTTTGCCACCGATACTTTGCTTATATGGCAGTACCAAAACCTGGCAAATTAAAATGATCTCGAGTTTCATATATGGCGATATTTTTTAGTAAATTCAAAAAAATATGGAACTGCAACAACCAAAACGAGCATCAGGCTACTAAGGCAAATAAGTTGTTTATTGTAATGTAAAACGTCATTTACATTTTTTATTTACTTGTGATAAAGATATTAAATTCACTCGGGACTTTGTTCTTGATAATGCAGTAGTGAGATGCTTGTTTTATCATTAACCTTTTGGCTGATAGCATTCCTCTTGACTGAACAAAATCATGTAATACAAGCTTAAATGAAACTCCTAGGTGTGCCAGCTGCGGAGAAAGGACTGCCCGAGATAGTTTTTTGGTATTTAAGGAGACAGAACCACCTCTAAAACTTACCATTTCTTAAGAACCACCTCAAAACCTTACCTAACTTCGAATTATGTGACTGTAGAGGTGTAAGTGTGTTTCAGAGCATGGAGATGAACCAGTAAACAAGGAAAATGATTACATGATAGGGGTGATTCTAAAATATACTCTTTTCTAGTTTTTTTTTTTTTTTCCACTTCTAACCAAGGATTTCTCGAACAAAATCATGTGATGTTAGCAAAATACTGGTAATTTTTCGTTTCTCATTTATCATAGCCTCTTCTGAGCCCCACCTACCTCTGTGGTCCCCCTGATAGCCGCTGTTAGTTGGGTCAGTAATGATGAAAGGTGAATCAAAGCGTACCTTGTGTTGGGGGGAATATAATAGTAATCAAATCCACATGCACCATTCACATTGCAGGCAGTTCAGCGACTAGCCTTACCACGCTTGAATGTGTCAGAGTTGCCAGATTTTGCTACCTCCTCAAAGAGTTTAGACGGTTTTGTTTCTTTATTATTATATATTATTAAATATACACTGCATTTTAAATTGAGGTATGCATTGTAAATTATTGGAATCTTCAATATTTATGCTCCTGAAATTAGCACAGAGTTAAGTGTGAGGATTATGAAAAATGGGTCATACGCCTGGCAGTTAAGTTTGGCGGGCTCCCTTACAAACTTTTAGCCCCCCATTTATTTATTTATTATTATTATTATTATTATTATTATGTAGCCCCGTGGAAGTATGACATGTCTCCCCAGGGGTCCAAGTAGCCCACGTTGAAAACCACTGCTCTAGGACACCAAACGCAGTGAAAGGGTTAATCGAAATAGGTTGGATGAGAATTAATCTAAAAAAATTTATGCTGGCCTCTGAATTAACACTAGTACAGTCGGGAACAGAAGTTTACCTACTGTTCCAATGTGCCTATTTTCTCACTTAGGGCGTATCCGTCACTTTCCTTCCTGACACAGCACAGAATAATAATATAATATGACCAAAAAAACATACCAGGCTCCTTTATCTTAGAATTAGTCAGTAGAAGGGAGAGACAGAAAGTGTATAAGAAAGAAAAAAAAGTAAAATATATATATGAGGGGAAAAAAGGTGGAATATATGAGGCGGAATTTTGCCCAGTACCATCTGTTGCAGGAGAAACTTATCAGAATTTATTTTCTTATTGTGCAGTTTATAAACAAATGAATGCCGTATGTGTTCATGGACTACAATAATGGAGGGCAGTTTTAAATATTTGCCTGTTGTGTAAATTGAAATGATGTTCTTGTATTTCATTTTATTATACAACTATTTTCATTTTCCACGGTTTTGATTTAATGGTATTTAAATAATTGAATGTACACTTTTATGTATGTGTACGGAGACGTGTTCAAGTATATTCAGTTAGGTAATGGCTTAAGTCCTGTTTATTAGTATGTATGTACTGTATGTACGTATGTATGGAGATGTTTACGTATGTAGGTTGGTTTGCCTGTGTATGTTCAGTTAAGCTCTTTAGAATCTGTTTACATATATTACGCATTATCGTAACCCATTCAGCCCCAGGACGCATTTCCTTTTTTTTTTTTTTTACATGATACCGCCAGAAGATTTTATTTAGCTGTGTAAAGGGACTAATGGAGGCTATACTAACCCCTCCAGTTAAGAGTTAAAATCGTCTGGCAGTGAAAACATTAAGATTCTCTCTCTCTCTCTCTCTCTCTCTCTCTCTCTCTCTCTCTCTCTCTCTCTCTCCCTTAGTGGCTTTGGATATTCCGTAGCACCTCTTCCTTGGCGATTGATTTTGCTTATTACACCCCCACTCTCGTCTGTGTTATATCGGTTCAGTATCGATATAATTTGCTTTAATTACATTGCAAGAGGATATTGAGGTGTAATGTGCAGAATACATCGCTGTGGAAGAGGTGTTACGAAATCACCAATTCCACCTAGACACAAAGACGTCCTCGGGCTGACTGGTTTAAAATAATGATCGTGGAAAGATAACACTCGTATTCATACAGTATGTTCTCCCTGTTCCGTCCAGTAGTAGTAGTAGCAGTAGTAATAGTAATAGCGGTGGCAGTAGTCGCAATAGTAGTAGTTGTAGTGGCAGTAATGATGGTGATCTACTGTTGTTTTATTCATGATTATTAATGGCAATGCACCAGTTTGACATAGAGCCTACTCATCATCATCATCGTCATCGTTATTATTATTATTATTATTATTATTATTTTATCGCCGTTGTCGTCGTCCCCATTATCATCATCATCAGTAAGGAGGAAAATGAAACCACTTACTTACTCTATATTTATACTTCCCATACATTCAGGTTGCTTTAACGTTAAACACCCTAAAACACCATATACCAATACAGTTTATATGTACAGAATCTTACATATGAAAAAATACTTAATTCTGACACACACACCGAGTAGCTAAGGTCGAGAGCACACCCAGCTAACGAACAACACTGACACTTATTGGACATTGTAAACACAGGAGCGTTAGGTGTCGCGAAAAAGTGTGCATAGGTGTGAAAAAAAAAAAAAAAAACGAAAAAGAAAAACTGAAATAAAGAAGTTGTTTCCTTTGCAAGAACTAAATAGGAGGCTGTTCGTCCATTAATATTGTTTATATATATTTTGCAAAAACTGAACAGGATGCTGTGCGTACCTATCAAAATTCTACAGTATATATAAAAAACTTCTCCGTGTTAAAATCAAGTCCAGACATTCTTCACTTTATTCACTGCATTCAGTTATGTGTTTTATTGTGCTTTGTGTTACTATATATATTTTTTTCCCTCAACATTCTTTAACTAACTGTAAGAGAGACAAAACGCAGGAAGATTACTGTCCTTTCCTTGCCCTTTCGAGAGAGAGAGAGAGAGAGAGAGAGAGAGAGAGAGAGAGAGAGCAGATTTTTTTTTTCTCTTTACCTAGACTCGTTTCGCAGGAAAGACAAGAGTGTGTTTAGACTCAGAGCCTTCTCATGTCTATTTAGTTCATCCTAGAAACAGAAAACGGGCAAATACTCTTAGGGTAGCTTTGTTCGTTCTGAATAGGCAAAGGAAAAGTGCCTAATCTCGCATATTTCTTGTTCTAAAAGAAAAAAAATCGTGACAAGCAGAAAGAAAATTGAAAAGGAAACGGAAAAATCGGGAAAATAAGATAAAAATGAACACAAAAGGGAGAGAAAAAAGTTATGAGAGGGCATTGATAAGTGTGTTTGGGTGATTTAGGTTCTGTGCAGTAATTTCAGGCTTTTTGTGTGGTATGATTGTTAATTAACCCCTTCAGTCCAATACCGTGATTCCTAGTTTATTCTTGATGTCTACAGGTGATTTTATTCAATTTACAAAATACTTCTCGTAGTCAAGGGGATAATGAAGACTACCTGTGCTATAATTTATTCATTTTAACTACGAGAGATGATTTTTGTCCCTTTGTAGCTCAGTGGCAGAGTACTACGGCTCAGTATCCTTCATTATAGCACTTCTTCGTGACCAGCACCATATTCCAGTTATGGCTCTACATCCTTTCTAAAGCACTTTTTCGTGATAAGCACCATGTTAATCTCCTGTTGTATCGCGTTCAAGATGAAGAGGTGCAAAAGTGATGCCTGATTTAAATCGAGTATACTTCACTTCTAAAATGGCTCTTCTAAGATAAATGAAACAGATAGCAAGAATTAACCGTAGAATTAAGTTTAACTGAAACATTAAAATTTACTATAAATGAACTGAATTATCTAAAATTTTCTAAAATAACTAAAATTTGTTGAGAAATAACCAAAAATATGCTGTTAAGAAATTAAAAGGAACTGTAAATTAACTAAGCTAAACTGAGTGTAAAATTAACTAGAATTATCTCAACTTTTAATTAACTGAGCTAAAATGCGTCGTCGGAATGAAGTGACTATCCGTGACAATGAATGCTGGAAAATTATAGACCTAGCTGAGGCTGACTGTGTTTGTGGACTTTGTAATTTTTAATCCCTAGCCTATTATATGTGCCTGTTTTTGCTTCCAGTTCACTTTGTCTAATTTCTTATGTGTTCTCTAGTAACTAAAGTATACTTCATCTAACTAATTTAAACTAGGCCTAATCTAGCCATAAGCTAATTGTCATTATATATATATATATATATATATATATATATATATATATATATATATATATAAAATCACTACTCTGCCCTACTGTAATTCAAACTTCTATAAAGTACCCTACTCTGATTCAGCCAATATATACTCTAATTCAGACTAACATATAACTTGCTAACTACTATGTAATCTATTCTGATCCAGTACAGCCTAATCTATCTTTAACACGACTTATTCAACCCATGTTATATTCAGTTCAACCCGATTTCGTTGATTTTAGTTCAATATATATTAATCTATCGATTTCAGTCCCGTAATATGTTCAGATATATATATATATATATATATATATATATATATATATATATATATATATATATATATATATATATATATGCCTTGGATGAGAATTATGTTTATTGAAGATAAAGGGCACAGTTCAGCAATTTAAGCCCAACTTGGACCCTCCTCTGATCCCAAACTTCAGGCTGTAACTAAAGCACAATTCTCAATAAACACAAATTTCATATAGCCCGTGTGCATAATTCTTCCATTTCACCTAATCCCTCAGTAGTAATAATTCTCTTTATCCTAATCTAAAATACTTTTGTTTAGAGATAGAAAAAATAATTTTTTCAGTAACGTGCCTAATTTTATCCACAAACACGTCCTTCAATGATTTTTTGACCTTTTTTTATTTTCTTTTGTTTTGTTTTGTTTATAAAAGCCTGCCCGTGAATATCAACAAATCCCTCTGATGGTGACAGCGTGAACTACACACACACACACACACACACACACACACACGCACCTTTGTACACACTCTTAAACACAGCGAAAATGAACGGAAATGATTGCGTAAATGAGAATTCTATTTATACATTATGATCATATATGGACGGTAGAAAGCGAAATTATAGAAAGTGACAGACATGCTAAGAGATTATACATTTGAGTGCAGTCAGAGATCCCGCTTCGCTTTTGTTTTGTTTTTGGCGCGAAATCTTGAATGTTGGTGATTAGTCATATTTTTATTATATTTTTGTGCTTAGGCTAATCGAGTGTGATATATTATTTCTCATTTTTTTCCCTAATTTTCTAGTTCGTCTTTCCTTTCGAAGTTTGCATTTATTTAGTCACAGTTCACGTATATATACAGTTTTTGCCTTCTCTTGCATGTGTTTGTGCAGTCAGTTCAAGCTTTCTTTTATTTACAACTTTTTTCTTGCAATTTTTCTCCCCTGCACTTCTCCCCCATTTTTTTTTTTTTTTTTTTTTTTTCATTTCTGCCTTTCACACTGTATTCAGTTTACGTGTTTCTTCATTTTTTTGTCAACCACATATCTCGTTTCCTTGTTGTTTTGATTGAGCTTCTTTTTATTATATACATAGTTTCAGGTTTATCTTCGTTACCTTTGTTGATCTTGTTATCGTTTATTTTTCTTTATTTTTATTTTTTTACTGTTATCATCGTTTTCCTTTCTTGTTATTTTATTTTATCGTCATTGTTGTGAATCAGTTTTTTTTGTGTGTGTGTGTTATCATTACTTCCTTACTAACTTTCGTTTTCTTCATTATTTTTATCATCCTTCATTTTCGTGGTCATTGTTTTTTATTCATTTTTGTCACATTCTTCACAAAGGACTTTTTTTTTTTTTTTTTTTTTTTAATTGTACAGTTCCGGACAAGAATCCCGTTCCACTTTTGAGTCGAGCCATTCTGAAACTTTTACATAATTTTCTGAAAAGTTTGTTGGACTTCGAAACGTGAATCACTGAGTTTCAAAAGTCGTCGCTCACTGTTTCGTTATTTATCGGTATGAGGTGGATCAGTATTTATGTCCGCGACCGTACATAACCTGTCTTGTTGATTATCGCACCATAGTGGATATATTTTTATGTCTGTCACTTCATAAATTATCATAAACTACGAGTACGTGGTTAGAGTACGAAGAATGATGTGCATGTGACGTTATGTGACGATGGGATGACGTGTGTGATGTCTTATGTCGATGAGATGACGTGCATGTGACGAAGTGTGACGGGTGATGATACATTGTGACGTAGGTGTTACGAGATAATGTGACGTGTGAGGATGTGACGAAATCCTGTGACGTGTGTCTAGGGCTGGAGTAAAACAGATGTGACGAAGTGTGTATGACTGTATGTGACGATTTGTTAACATTCGACTTGTGATATTGTGATGGGACATGGGGAGATGTGACGATATCCTTTGAGAAGATGAATAAAGAACTGTCGAGGGCTTGTGACGCAGGTGTGACGAATTGTGATGAGACGTGACGTGATGCGATCTAGTGACGGGGACGGTGAGATGTGGAAAACTGACGAAATACTATGATGAGGTGAGTGAAAAGATGTGGCAAGGTGTGACGTAGATGTGACGAGGTGCGACGTGTAGAGATGTGACGAAGTGAGTAAAAGATTTGATGTGGATTTAAGAGGGTAGTGTGACGGCTGTGATAACAAGAGGAGAGATGTGACGAATTCCTGTGACAGTGAAAATAGTTTGTGAGATGATATGTGACGTGGATGTGTCGAGATGTGACGTATATGCTGTTGTGATGTGTGTGATGAGAAATTGGAAGCTGTGATGAACTCCCGTGGGAAGATGTGGGATGTTTAAATATGTGACGCAATCGTAGTGTGACGCAGGCTACTGGTGCTGGCCAGTGTAACGCGATGTAACATTTTATCTATCAAGCTATCAATTTATCTATCTGTGTCTGTATTAACTGGTGTCTGTTTATCTTCCTATCAATTATCTGTTTATTTTTATGTCTCTCTCTGTCAGTCAGGCAATCAGCCATTCAGTCTCTCTGTTTATCTATATCTAGCCATCTATCTCTATATCTACCTGCCTATCTACTGTATGCCTACCTACCTACCTACCTATGTCTGTCTCTATATCTAGCCATCGATCTGTATACCTACCAGCCTATCTGTCTATGTCTATCTGTCTGTTTCTCTATATCTACAGTATATGCCAGTCTGCCTGTCTGTTCATGTCAATACCTATATTTATATCCATCTATCTATGTATATCTGTCTATATCTATCTAGCTACTTTATCTATTTGACTTTGTCAGTCTATCTATCTGTCTGTCTGTCTGTGTCTCTTCTGTCTGTCTATATCTGTCAATTTATCTATCTACCTACAATATTTATATAACATCGCCTTGTAACATCATCAGTAATGCATGCAAGGGTGTGACAAAAACGTGAGGGAATTTTAATGTGGCGATAATGTAACATGCTTTGTGATGTGAGTTATGTGACTAAAATGTAACATGATGAGATGAATGTGACAGTAGTGATGTGCTGAATATGTGACGAGATTGCCATGTGATGAAGTGTGATATGGCCGTAGATTGTGACAGTTATGTGATGTGATAGTAGCATGGTGTGATATATGTGATAATAGTACAGTGCAAATTGTGTGACAAAGCGGTGATGTGGTGGAGTATGGTGTGACAGTTGAATGTGACTTAAATGTGACAAGGATGTAGCTTGATGTGAACAGTGTGACGATAGAGATGTGACGTGGTTGTGACGATGTGACGATAATGTGACAAGGTTTGTGATGTAACGCTGTGTGATAAGGTTGAAGCATTATGTGAGATATGTGAGTGGAGATGTGACGATTGTGATGTGACAGTTATGTGACGAGGATGTAGCGTAGGCCAGATATGACTGTGACGTAATGTGCTGTATATGTAACGTGATTGCGATATGACGAGTTGTGACGGTACAATAGAATGTGACTGAAATGTGACAAGGATGTGACATTGTGACTTACTACAATGGTGTGATGTTACAAGACATTGATGTGACCAAGTACAGCAAAGATGTTCAATGATGTGACGAATATGTGACGAGACTAGAATAATGTGATGAATATGTGACAAGATTGTGGAATGGTGTGACGAATATGTGACGAGACTAGAATGATGTGACGAAAATGTGGCAAGGTTGTGGAATGATGTGACGGATATGTGACAGTGTTGTAGAATGATGTGACAAATATGTGACAAGACTGTAGAATGATGTGACGAATATGTGACGTGATTGTAAAATGATTTGGCGAATATGTGATGAGACTGTGGAAAGATGTGACGATTATGTGACGAAAACATAGCATCCTGTGACGCAAAAATGTGGTCCAATTGTGATGTGACGAGATATGGCCGCGCGTGACGAACCGTAACAAGGTTGTGACGAGTTGTAGCAGTAAAAGTTGTCACAGTTTTCTACAACTTTATATGATCACAACCAACAACACTTTATAAATGGGTTTGCCTCAGTGATTGTTACTGGATTGTTGTAGTAGTTGTTGTAGTTGTTGTTGTTGTAGTTGTAGTTGTGATAGTTCTCTTTCCTGTAACTATATGATCACAACCCACAACACAACGAAGGGATAGTAGTCCCAGTGATTGTAGCAGGGTTGTTGTTGTAATGATTATAGTTGTGATAGTTCTCTCTCGTATAACATTTGATATCCACAACTCCCAGTGCTTTCGTTGTTGTAGTAGCTGTTGTAATTGTTGTAGTTTTCTTTCCTACATCTTGACACATTCACAACACGAAACGACGTCAGTAAGAGCGATTTTATGTCCGAATTTTCAGAGACTACCTAACACCTCTTCCTAGGCGATTTATTTTGCTAATTACACCTTAACGTTCTCATGCAGGTGATTTATTTGGTCTTAAAATTGACAGAGTCTGCATCAATAATATATAAGGGGGTATGGAAGTCCGTAGAATTAATCGCTATAGAAAAGGTGTTACGGTAGCCTCTGCGTCTCTAAGAATCCGTGAATCGGGGTATAACAGTTGTAGTTGTTCTTGTATTTCACACTATCTTACAACCACAACCCCAGTTAGTCTCTGAAGGGGGCATCACTATCAGCTGTGGTAGTGGTGGTTGTAGTTGTGGTAGTTGTAGTCGTAGCAGTTTCTCTTTTTCTACCGGTTCCCTCTACAACCTTAACCACAACCCCACAGCCCTCTACGAAATGGGGGGGGATGTCAGTGTCGACTCCTGCACTGTTGTAATAATTGTAGTGGTTGTTATAGCTGTCCTTGTGAATGTTGTGGTTGTGATAATTCTTTTCCCACAACTTCACGTACCCACAACCCCCCTACACTATATGGAGGGGAAGTTGTAGTAGCTGTAGTTGTTGTAGCGGCTGTAGATGTTGTTGTAGTTGTAGCAGACCCTTACTTACAACCTCACATAACTACAACCCCCAATGGTCTATGGAGGGGTAGTTGTTGTAGTGGTTGTAGTAGTTGTTGTGCCGTAGTTGTAGCAGTTCTGTCTACAACCTCACACTTGTAGCAAATCCTCATCTACAACCTCGCAACTACAACCCCCAGTGGTTTAAGGAGGGGTGGTTGTAGTGATTGTAGTAGTAGTGGTTGTAGTAGCAGTTGTAGTAGTAGCATTTTCCCCACAACCTCACGTAATCACAACCCCCTGTGCTCTTTGAAGGGGTAGATGCAGTGGTCGTAGTAATGGTTGTAGTTGTAGTTGTAGTAGTAGTAGTTGTAGGAGTAGTAAACCCTTGTTGAGTTGGCTTGAGGCCCGACCCCCGCCCGTCTGCATAGCTGCTGGTTCCTCTCCTGCTGTAGGGGGTGAAGGAGGTGATGTTAGAGAGAGAGAGAGAGAGAGAGAGAATATGTTAAAAGATTGTTACTGTGTGTGTGTGTGTGTGTGTGTGTGTGTGTGTGTGTGAGAGAGAGAGAGAGAGAGAGAGAGGTGTATGTGAGTTAGAGATTGTGTGAAAACGGTATATTACTGTGTGTGTACAAAGGAGTACAAAGGAGTACAAAGGTTGGATTCCGGCCTTGATGTGCATAGTACATAAGTCGTGGCTGCAGGAAATTCAGTGAGTCTTTGTGTATGAATGAGGTAAGAAGTAAGTCTGCTTGGTTACTAGTCAAATCAACCCTCCTGCCTCACTACACCTGGCCATGAATTAAGCTGGAAGGGGTTAGGGATCATCCTCGGGCACACACACACACACACACACACACACACACACACACACACACACACACACACACACACACACACACACACACACACACACACACACACACACACACACACACACACACACACACACACACACACACACACACACACACACACACACTGTAGGTATTTAACAGGTGTGTAATCCTAGTAAAGACGGATATAGGTAAAAATAATAAAGGGTCAGAAATAAAGTATGCTGGTGAGAAGTGGGGAGGGTAGTGCTGGATGGGTGAGTATGGGTGGTAGGGAGGGACGAGAGGAGGGGTAGGGAGGGAGAGAAGTAAAAAGGAGGAGGTGTATGGGGGGGAAGGGAGGGAAATAAAAGAACAGGGTGACAGGGAGCGAGTTGAGGGGGGGCAGGGTGACTGGGAGAGAGGAAAGGGGGGGTGCAGGGAGGAAGGGCAGCGGGTAGGGGATAACTGAGAGACAGGGAGGGAAGGAGGTGTCACGGGGTTTGAGAGGAGGGAAGGATAGGAAGGGGAGGCAGGGTAGAATGGAGGGAGGGAAGGAGGGGTATAGGGTAGTATGGAGGGAGGGAGGGGGTGAAGGGTTGTAGGGAGGGGATAGAGGGGGGGCAGGGTAGGAGGGGGGAGGGAAGGGGGTCTGTGGGGGAGGGTTGGGGGGGTTCCTAATGAGTGTTTTCATAAGAGTGACCCTGAGGAGGTGTAAAGGCAAAGAGGGTATTTATAGAGAAGGACATCACCCTCTCTCTCTCTCTCTCTCTCTCTCTCTCTCTCTCTCTCATTTTTGTCGTGTTTTTGTGCGTGTTGAATGGGCGTAATTATGAATGTGTGTGCGAGTATGTGCGTATGTATGTATGTATGTATGTATGTTTTTCAGAGTAAATGTGAACGGGCGCTCGCGTTTGCGTGTGTTTGTGTGTGTGTGTGTAAAGGGTAGTGATTGCCTGAGTGAGTGTTTGGGCGGGAGGCGTTGCGGTGCTTGAGAGAGAGAGAGAGAGAGAGAGAGAGAGAGGTATATGTGTGTATGTTTTAGTAAATATATGTATACATCAGTATTACGGTGGTGTTTATTTTAAGAGGAAAGTAGTGAAGATTGTGTGTGTGTGTGTGTGTGTGTGTGTGTGTGTGTGTGTGTGTGTGTGTGTGGCCAGAAAAAAACACGGTTGGCGAGTGAACAGTGTTTGGTGTTTAATGTCAGTATGTTTAAATATCTCGAGTTTTTAAAAGACCAAATATTATGATTGAAAATACCCGAGTTTCCCTTAGATTTAAAAAAAAAAATAATAATGAAAGAGAGAGAGAGTCAGCCTGTCGTAATAGGTGGTTTGACCTTAATAATATATAATAGAAATAGATATATATGCTAACCTTCTATAGTTCCTTTGTCTTCACCTTGTAAATATCTCTAACCCCTTTAAACCCAGCTGACAGCCAAGTGTAGTCGTATTGGAAGGTTGATTTGACTAGTAACCAAGGAGACCCATTCCTGCCTCATAACTGAAGCTCACTGATTTTCATACAACCACGACTTAATAATTATGTTGTGAAAATGGTTCTGTTCCCTTCGCTTAAAACAAAGACTGTAATTACAACAACTAATACCTGACTACCACACATTCGTCCTAGTAGGGTCCCGAGGCTAGATTGTCTTGCTCAGTTACGTAGGCTAGATTACATGGGAGGTATTAATGTGGCAGTACCCCCTCTAGCCTCGTATTGTATAAAGCAAGTGGAAGATGGCAACCAATGGCTCGTTTGAAAGTGGCCCTACCCAGTCCTTAAACCTATAATCTAACCCGCCCGCCAGTGTGCTCCACAGACTCACAGAAATATTCCTGTTTTTCACGTACTAAGTGAAAAACTAGCAAGTCTTACCGGCTGTTAATCACTATGGCAAACACCAGGATGAGGTTTGTTTGAAAAAGTGTGTATTCGAATAGACATGAGCTCTGACTTAGGAGGCTATGACGTGCTGCAGTCGGCACTCAGTGATCCAGCGCTACCCTACGTGTAAATGTTATTGTCCAACGCCGATAATTTGGCCTGTGCGATAAACGGCAACGTTCATCCATTCATCATTGCCAGACGCCATGTATCCCAAACGGGGTGGCCAAGGGCTTAGAGTTAATTGTTTTACAGGGAGGGGCACTAATCCTCCACCAACCCCACTTGACACGTAGGGATGCGATATATTTAATGACTTGAATATTTAAAAGAAATGGCTTTATATAAGTTGGTGCGATAATTTTGCTTTATAAACGATAATTTAGAAATGTTGCCCACCCTCCAACAAGACAATATTGGCGCCCACCCATTAGTCTACCCGTCGTTATTTTTATTATTATTATTATTATTATTTTTATTGGAAAAGGGGGTATAGACTTTAGTTCAAAACCTCTGGCTCCCCAGCTGAGTAACAGAGCAGTCCCGGCCGCCAGTCCATCAGAGGTTGCCGATCCCTGCCCTATAGGATCCCAGGGCAGCCGTGTGTAGGGTATATTGGGGAGGGTCGTAGCGTACCGCCCTCCGCCTGTCTGCTCATAGTCGCGAAGCTCATAAGTCTGACCCGTATGCGGCCCCGTTTATTGACTTCTAAAAATGTCCAGTTCTGTCCATTACTGTACATAGGCTCCAGTGTGATAAAGTAACCCATCCTGTACTCCTGTAACAACACGTATAGTACATCCTCAATAATTACAGTACCCCACCGTCGCACCTCCATTTGTACACCCATATAGAATTACCCGTAGTGACTTGTACATCATAAATATATATCTACCCCAAACGCTTTATAGTAATGTGCACATCCCTCTAGATCCCCTGGAGTGTGTACACCTGTCTACTAATATGTACACTCCTCTAGTAATGTGTGCACCTCTAGTGATGTACACCTCTCTGGTGATGTGTACACCTCTCTAGCACCCCTTTAAGCACCTGGACACCCCGCTAGAACACCTGTCCACACCTGTAATTACCTTTGAGTACGGTGACGAGGAGAGAGGCGGGGTGGGCGGAGGTTGGTCAGCAGGTGTAGTTCCCGGAGTGGTGGGGGGCGGCCTCCAGGATGACCAGTTCTGACCTCATACCATCCCCCTCGTCCCTGGTGCTGATGCTGACCCGACCCTCGTAGTCCAGCATCTCTGACCCCTGGTACCAGTGGATCAGACCTGTAGATAGATAGATAGATAGATAGATAGATAGGGAGACAGCCGGTAGATAGAGAGGGAAAGGGGTAATGATTCTCACTTGACCCTCGTTGTCCAGCATCTTATACATACGTAGATAGATAGATAGATTGATAGATGCGTAAACAGACGGACAGATAGATACATAGATATAGATAGATGGGCAGATAGATGGATAGATAGGTAGGTAGATAGATGCCGAGAGGGAGAAAGAGGTACTGATGCTTACTTTGCCCTTTTACCCGAGCACGTCATCCTCAGCGATCAATTCTACTGTTGAACATTGAGATTATCTTGCATGTTTTCTATATCGCTTTAATATCAACATAATATGCGTCAACAATATACAAGAGGATACTGAACCGAAATGCGAAGAATAAATTGCTACGGAAGAGGTGCTGGGAATTCATCAAAGCCACCGAGAGAATATGCTCAAAGATAGATGGATAAACTCTACGCTTTCTGCACACATTGTTTCACGTCTGATTGGGGAGGAGGGATGTGTTGGGGACGGGGAGGAGGAATGGGGCTGTAAGGGGAGGGGAAAGGGGGGAGGAAAGGGGAGGGATAGGGGTAAGAGTATGAGGGAAGGGAAGGGAAGGGGTGGGGTAGGAATGTGAAGGGAGAAGAGGATTGGGGTGGGGTAGGAATGTGAGGGGAGGCGCTGGGGGAGGAAAGTGAGAGGGGGGATGGGAGGGGTAATACAGCTAAAATTTGTCTTAAGAAAAAAAAAAAAACATTTTCTTTTTCAAATAATGACAGCCGACTTGTAAACACATAAACATAACATTTTTAAAAACCTGTATTTACATTCTCTCTCTCTCTCTCTCTCTCTCTCCAGGTGTCAATTTCTCTTCCGCCTCTCTGCACACGCCGCATCCAGGTAGAGCAAACAGACCTGAATCATGTTTGACTCTTCCCTGGGTGTCAAGTGTCAGATATGTGTCATGCACCGCGATACGCATACACAGAATTATTTAGCACCATTTATGCCCCTTACGAGATTATGGCGTCTGGCTGTAGATAGATAGATAGATAGATAGATAGATAGATAGATTTTGTCATAATTAAGGTATATTAACCCGTCGTGTGTTAAATTATCGTATGCCTTAGGTCTGCAAAATTTACACTTGAGAGATTTTTTTAATTTCCTGCGTCTAGTGTGTGTGTGTGTGTGTGTGTGTGTGTGTGTGTGTGTGTGTGTGTGTGTGTGTGTGTGTATGTGTGTGTGGAATGTGTGGCAGTGGCTTTGTTTCAGGTCCACAAAATATATTACTATCATTTTCTTCTTGTAACTAAGGTATTGATTGATTGATTGATTGATTTGCTTATTTGTTTGTGAGTGAGAGGAGGGAGAGGTGATGGGGGAGGGAAAGGGATTGGGGGGAGGATGAGGAAGTGATGGGAAGGAGGAGGAGGAGGAGGAGGAGGAAAGGAGGGCAGGAGAGAGAAGAGGGGAGGGAGGAGAGAATAGGTGGTGAAGGAGGGAGAGGAGGGAAAGAGGGTGAGGGGGGGGTAGGATTAGAGAGGGGTAGGGGAGAGGGGGAAGCGGTGGGGGGGAGGGAAAAGGGGTGGGGAGAGTCTAGAGTGTTGATATGGACTAGAGGATGTTTATACGGTGTTTAGGTGATGTTTACACGGTGTTTAGGTGATGTTTACACGGTGTTTAGGTGATGTTCATACGAGGGTGTTTATGTCGTGTTTGTCGGCGAGTGAGACAGACTTGACTTTGAATACAGGTTTATTTGTTGATCATTTATTTCTTTGCTTATATATGTATCTGTTTATTATTTATTTATTTATTTATTTTTGTATTTTTATTTTTTATACCTTTATTTAACGTACTTATATTTTTCTATTTATTTTTATTCTTTTATATACCGGTATTTATTTATGTGTATATATTTTATTCCTTTATTTAGCGTGCTTATATTTATTTGTTTATTTATTTAATGTTCCTTTATTTATATACTTTTCCACCGCTTTGTGTGATATGAGAAAGTGGAAGAGGTTGGTGGTGGCAAGTGATGATGGTGATGGTGGTGGTGGTGGTGGTGATGATGATGATGGTGGTGGTGGTGGTGAGTGTGAAGTTGTTGATGATGATGATGGTGTTGATGATGATGATGATGGTGGTGGTGGTGGTGATGGTGGTGGTGGTGGTGATGATGATGATGATGATGATGATGATGATGATGATGATGATGGTGGTGGTGATTGTGAAGTTGTTGATGATGATGATGGTGTTGATGATGATGATGATGATGATGATGATGGTGGTGGTGGTGGTGGTGGTGGTGATTGTGAAGTTGTTGATGATGATGATGATGATGATGGTGGTGGTGGTGGTGATGGTGGTGATGATGATGATGATGATGATGGTGGTGGTGGTGATTGTGAAGTTGTTGATGATGATGATGATGATGATGATGGTGGTGGTGGTGGTGGTGGTGGTGGTGATGATGATGATGGTGATGGTGGTGGTGGTGATTGTGAAGTTGTTGATGATGATGATGGTGGTGGTGGTGGTGGTGGTGATGGTGGTGATGATGATGATGGTGGTGGTGGTGGTGGTGATTGTGAAGTTGTTGATGATGATGATGGTGTTGATGATGATGATGATGATGGTGGTGGTAGTGGTGGTGGTGGTGGTGGTGGTGGTGGTGGTGATGATGATGATGATGATGATGATGATGATGATGATGATGATGATGATGATGATGATTTTGCTGTTACTGATGGTGATGTTGATGTTGTTGATGGTCTACCACTCCTAATCCACTCTTCCACTGTACCTCTCCACTTCCTCCTCCTCCATCTCTTATCTTACCCTTGCACCTGTTACCGCGTCTACCTGTACTTCCGGTGCCAAAGTACAGTACTCACCTTGCGTGTGGTGGGAGAGTGTACAGGTGAGGTTGATTGTGCTACCCGCCATTACGTACTCCGGCCCGCTTAGCCTCGCCATGGACTCTGTACATAGGGGTAGTACATTGGGGGATTACACTGATATTAAATGGGAGTACCTGTTACATGTAATAATTTCTTAAGTATATTGGTTTTCAATTGTATTTTTGCACACACACACACACACACACACACACACACACACACACACACACACACACACACACACACACACACACACACACACACACACACACCGGTATACATACGTGGAGGTGATAGCTCTCAATTATTTGTGGCTTTTAGGACGTACAAATAATTTTGTTACCCATAAATTTATGAGTTTTCTTTGGTGCCGTTTTACAGAAAATGGTTAATGTGGAAACAATGTATATTTAAATTGTATACCAAATTGTCAAAAGTAATAATAATAATAATAATAATAATAATAATAATAAAACCAGATTGGGCTAATTCAGATTTATATCATATTGAATTAGGTTAAATCTACTTATATCGGTCACTATTTTCAGGTTAGGCTAGAATCAGGTGAGGAAAATGGATACAGTCGGGTAATTCGGATTCACTGAAGATTCAAGATTCAGTGGATTAAGGTTGGTTAGATAAGCCCTGTACTCTGAACGGATTTGTCTTAGCTGAGTGAAATCGTCTGGCGGACAAGGAATAGGATTGAGAGGCGTAAAGAATAAATACTCCTCAATAACACTATTTTTGACGTGAGTTTGGACTACGTTATTAAAAATTACCTTGTTCTTACCTACGCCTACTACAGTACTGAAGAGAGGTGGTGAAGGCCAGGTGTGTAATAATGAGAGAGAGAGAGAGAGAGAGAGAGAGAGAGAGAGAGAGAGAGAGAGAGAACAAGATATGAAGGGACAATTGGTTGAGACAGATAAACAGAGAGGTAGACAGCTAGACGGAGACAGACTGAGATAGACAGGCAGAGAGACAGACACAGACAGGCAGATAAGTAATAAAATAAACAAACAGAGAGATATAAAGCTAGCTAGATAGATAGATAGATAAATGGATAAATAGTGCAAGATAGATAGATAAATGGATAAATAGTGCACCCACCTACAACGTTGAGCTGAAAGGACATATACATCTTGGGCTCCGTGTTCACCTGACACTCGTACACACCTGCGTCCCTCAGCTGCGAGTACTTGATTTGTAGCGTCCAGTTCTCCGATTTGTCACTGTGCAGCACCTGGGGAGAATGAGGATTGGGGATTAGGGATTGGGGATTAGGAGTTGGTACTGGGGAGGGTATGAGTGAAGGGGAAGGTTTGGTTAATGATAGTGATGATGATGATGATGATGACTTTCCACTATACCGCACTTTTTCACCGCTGCCAACACACACACACACACACACACACACACACACACACACACACACACACACACACACAGATCCTATTGCAATGCAGGTCTTGTGCTCCAGTACCCTGCGTCAACTCCCCCCCTTCCCCCTCCTCCATCCCATTCCTCTCCACTCCCTCACTCCCTCTTCCCATCCCTCTCCACTCCCTCACTCCCTCTTCCCATCCCTCTCCACTTCCTCACTCCCTCTTCCCATCCCTCTCCACTCCCTCACTCCCTCTTCCCATCCCTCTCCACTCCCTTACTCCCTCTTCCCATCCCTCTCCACTTCCTCACTCCCTCTTCCCATCGTCCTCGCTCCTCCTAACTTTGTTCATTCTGATAAAAGATAAGGTTCAGCTGACGAAAATCATAGGAGTTAGTGATAAAAAAAATAAAAGCAGCTTCAGTAATCCTTCTTTGCTACCAGTGCACCCAGGACATTTATTTAGACAAACAATAGAGGCTGTTTTTTTAGCATACAGAAACCCAGCGCACTCAACGTCATCGCTTCAGTCCTGATGGCATTGCTTTTAGTTACCCTCGCTAAGGCAGGTGGACGGAGATTATGTATTCACCCGTGTCTGTTTGTGTACAAGGTATTTCAGAAAGTTATTGTGTATCAGTTAAGTGTGGTGGATAGGTGGGCACTGCGTCAGGGAAGAGATTAGACTTTGAGGTGGATCCAGAATATGTTGCAGGAATAAATAATACATTTTTTTTTGTTTTGGCGTCGATGGAGGTATGCGCTCTCAGATGCCGCGTAACAGGGCAGACTAAGGCCATACAATTAACTACCTGACTGTGTGGGACCATGAAAGTATTGTCTAGTGTAGTAGGAAACGAGTTATACCAGTAAATCGTAATATTTATTGGTGTTGGCTGTTGACTGCGCTCTCTCGGTGCTTTATAGCGTATTATTCCTTCATCTTGATTTTGTTGGGCTTTAGAGAGGTGATGTGTAGCGACGGGGTTAAGGACGGTTTCCACCAGATTACTCCCCTTCAAAAGCTGATTTCTCTCTCCAAACCCCCCTTCAAAGCCTGATTTCTCTCTCCAAACTCCCTTCAAAGCCTGATTTCTCTCTCCAAACTCCCTTCAAAGCCTGATTTCTCTCTCCAAACCCCCTTCAAAGCCTGATTTCTCTCTCCAAACCCCCTTCAAAGCCTGATTTCACTCTCCAAGCTGAATGAAATCGTCTGGAGATAAGAATATAAACTCGATCCCCGGCCTGAAGGGGTTGGAGAAGGTTTGAGGATAGTGGGAGGGTACAAGTGTGTCCGGCTCCCTCTCGCTCCCTGGCGCTCCCTGGGGCTCCCTGGGGCTCCCTCGGGATCAACCCAATTCCCCGGAGTTAAGGTTCACTTCGTACCCAGGGAAGCTGCCTCCGACCTGTGCTGCCCTGGCCGTGTACACGCACCTACACCATGTACAGCCACCTACCCCATGTACACCCACCGACACTATGTACACCCACCGACACCATGTACACCCACCTACACCATGTACACCCACCGACACCATGTACACCCACCTACACTATGTAGATCCACCTACACCATATACACCCACCTACACCATGTACACCCACCTACCCCATGTACACCCACCGACACCATGTACACCCACCTACACTATGTAGATCCGCCTACACCATATACACCCACCTACACCATGTACACCCACCTACACCATGTACACCCACCTACACTATGTACACCCACCGACACCATGTACACCCACCTACACTATGTACACCCACCGACACCATGTACACCCACCTACACTGTGTACATCCACCTACACCATGTACATTGTCTTCCATATACACCACAACTCCATGTACACTCTTTCACATGTGCACCCACCTAGCCCATGTACACCCACCTTCCATATGTACTATAACCCACCTACTCCATGTACCGTACACCCACCTACCCCATGTACCGTACACCCACCTACTCTGTGTACGCCCACCAACAACATGTAAACTGTCTTCCATGTACACTGGCTGTCCCATGTACACTGTCTACAATATACATCCACCAGCTACACGCATGTACTTTAACTATATCCCCTATGACACTGCAAGTCAGTCACACCCACGTACACACCCACTTTTCCACATCCCCACCCACCTCCACATCCACGTACATCAACTTCAACAACGTACACTCTTACATCTACATCCACATACACATCCACGCTCAAGTACACAACTCACGTACACCCCCACGTACTGTACATTACCTGGAATCGCTGGTCAGAGGCGAACACAACCATACCGGAACTCATTACGTGAAGGTCCCTCTTGCGGATCCACGACACTTTCTGTAGGGGGGAGAGGAGAGGGGTTAGTGGAGGTGGTGGTGGTGGTGTGGTGAAAGGGGTAGTTGAGGTGGTGTGGTGTGGTGAATAGGGTAGTTGTGGTGGTGTGGTGTGGTCGGGTGTGGAGGAGGGTCGGGGTTAGCTTATGTGGAGTGATGGTGGGGTGGAGTGCTGGGTGGAGTACTTGTGGTGGTGTGGTGTGGTGTGGAGGAGGATAATAGCTGGCGTGATGTGCTGTGGTGGTGTGGAAATGTGAGGGTGTGGGAGTAGGGCTATGGCTTGGTGTGGTATGGTGTGATGTGGTGTTATTGTACTATGGTGACGGCGTGCATGATGTGGTGGTGTGGGTGTGATGACGTGATGTGATGTGGTGTAGTATGAGTTGGTGGTGTATTGTGGAGACGCTGTGGTGTGGTGTGATGTCGAGAGGGTGGGCTGGCGTCATGGTGTAGTGATGTGATGTGGTGTGATAGGGGACAGAGGTTGTTTGTGATGATGTAGTGCTGGGCATGATGGTGCAGTAGTAATATCGTTGATGAAATAGTTGTGTGAGAGTGATATTGTAGGTGAGGTGATATGGGATGGTATAGTAATGGTGTGGCAGGGTAAAAAAGTGGTGTGGTAGCCTGGTATGGTAATGTGGTATGGCTGGCTGGTGGTGTGGTATGGCAGGCTGGTATGGTGATGTGGTGTGGCAGAACCAATATACTGGTGTGGTATAGCAGGCTGGTATGTTGGTGTATTTATCAGCCAGCGCCTGTTACAGAGAAGATATACCACTGAGAGCAAAATTTACAGCGTCGTTATCAGGAGAGGGAGAGTGAGAAATATTGGGCTACTTAATTTCGTAACACCGTCAGTAGCTGTAATATTATGTAGTAGAATAACACACGCTAAGTACATACCGTATATCACCTGTACCTGTAATATTATGTAACACTCGTAACACGCTAAGTACATATATTTCCTGTAATGTGTACCGGTATGTGTGAACGTGTGTATGTATATATTTTTGTATGTATGTATGTATTAGTGTAACACATGATGTATATACGTAACATTTTTGTAATATGAACATTTTTGTATATATGTATTATGACTAAAGGCCAATGTATTTCTATGTAGTTACTGTGTGTGATGAAAATATGTATGTATGAGAGAGGGGGGTGTGAGTTGGGAGCAGGGCAGTGAAATGGCGGGGGACAGGGCGACTTGGAGGCGATTTGTTTGTGGCCACCCCAAACGGGATTGAGGCGTCTAGCAATAGATAGATAGATAGATGAATGTATATAGCGATTTGTATGTGTATATTTGTTTTGGTTTTAATTTTTTGTATCAGGATTGCAGAGGTATTCCTTTTACTTCCTGAAAAATCTTCTCCCCTCTTCAGGCGAGATAGCATTCCCCCCCCCTCTCTCTCTCTCTCTCTCTCTCTCTCTCTGTCACACAGTCCTGAATACATTGTCACCATTTTTCTCTCTCATTTTCACTTGTCTAGTCTCAGTTATTTTTTTCGCTACTCTCCAGTTTGTTATTATTTTCACTGATGTATTCTTAGTTTCGTCAATCACAAATGTCACCAATTATTTCAAACTGAATTATTTTAACTACTGTATTCATGAATTTCTATTATTATTATTATTATTATTGTATGAGTTATTAGTACCAGTTTCATCTGTTTTCTCTCAAAATATATTCATGTTTTTTCTGTTACCTTTTACAATCAGTTAATTTCACTATATTTTCACAAATACTTTTTAGTTACGTGTATATATTTTTGTGTTTCAGGTAAGATGCGTAAGGGAGTGACGTAGACGGTGACGTAGGGTGTGAGGGAACCGAGTGACGTTAGGAAGTGACAGGTGAGTGGCGTAAGGAGATGATGTAAGGAAGTGACGCAATAATGACGTACGGAAATCACGTAAGGGAGTGACATAATGGACTGACAAGTGAGTGACGTAAGGATGTGACGTAAGAGGGTGACGTAAGGGAGTGACGTAAGACGAACTCGGGTTCACAAACGAGCTTACGATAATTTCCCTGCCGTAAGTATAATTTGTGTACCGTATATGGATAAGACAAGGATAGCATGGTTCAGAAACTCACCAAGCTCCCGTACTCTCGTTGCTCCTTAACACCTCTTCCTTAGCGATTTACTTTTGAACATGCCAAGTTTCTTTTATTTTTATGGAGTTTCGTTGATTTTTAAAAGACGGAGATAATACATAAGGGAACGTTTAGGTATTTTTAATGAGAGTACGTAGCACTTTTCCATCAGCGAGTCATTTCTGCATATCCCAGGTGAATACAGTATAGTATTGTGTGTTTTTTATGTAGCTAGTAATCAATACAGAGATAACGTACAAAAGAATAATTTAGTTTTGTATGCAGGATAAGTCGCTAAAGGAGAGGTGTTAGGAAGGATGCCGCTATGGCCTCTGTTCATTCTTCAAAAAATAATAACTGAAATGTATGAAAAAAATGGGAACGGGAGGGTTGTGATTGTTAACGTGTGTGTGTGTGTGTGTGTGTGTGTGTGTGTGTGTGTGAATGCGAGTAAAAAGGTAGGAAAGTTGTACTGTACAAGTGAACATTGCTTGCTGAAAATATTATTACATTTTCCATCTCTGGCTGAAATAAAAAAAAAAAAAAAAAAAAAAAATTTTTTTTTTTTTTTTTTTTTTTTTTTTTTTTTTTTTTTTTTTTAGTTACGGGAAATAGACTGAAAAGGGACGAAAATTTTGGCCAGGTTAAAGTGAGCAGACAGTAGCAAGATTTCGCTGTTAAAATCTGCTACCTGTTTTGCGTGTTCGGTGTTATGGAGAAAATGTCAGTGTGATTTTGTTTTGACTTTGTGGTTGTGTTTGTTCTCAGGGTTTGTCTTATATCTCTGTGTCTGTCTGTGTGAATGTTGTTTTCTTTGCTCTTTGTTTTTCCCTCCTGTTGCCTGTCATAATTTGCACTTTTCGTCCTCTCTTCCTTCCCCTTTTTCTCCTCCCCCCGTTCCTCTTCTTCCTCCTCCTCCTCCTCCTCCTCCAAGAAAATTAGTCATTACAGTTTACCTTGGAAGAATCATTAATGTATGACACAGAAATAACATCAACAGCAACGACAATAATGATGGTGATGATGATAATAATGATGATACTACTACTGTTCTACGACTACTACTACTACTACTACTACTACTGCTACTTCCACTACTACTAATGATAATAATAATAATAATAATAATAATAATAATAATAATAATAACAATGATAATACTAAATTGTAAAACCACTCAGTACATTAATTCTCACAAAGAACATAACCACATCAACTCCACTCATTTCCAAATATTTTCGCTCATTTCCCACATTATACGGCACAGATTTGGTTTATTTTCGGCCGCCAGTGAGTGAATTGGATTAGGCCACTTTATATATCTCTCTCTTTTATCAAGGTCACGGGTGCTGGATTGCAAGTGAGGAAAAAGAATGGATGGAAATAGAAAACTCGAAAAAATGTGAAGAAGTATTGAAAGCTAAAGGCGATCACGATGTCTGAATAAGAGAGAGAGAGAGAGAGAGAGAGAGAGAGAGAGAGAGAGAGAGAGAGAGGTGTAGGAACTAAAAGAACGATGCAGTAGATAGGTAAATATAAGTAGATAGACAGATAGATGGGTGGAGAGAGAGAGAGAGAGAGAGAGAGAGAGAGAGAGAGAGAGAACGATGCACTAGATCAGTGGTTCTTATTAAAAAAAAAAAAAAAAACTTTTATGAGTCACGGACCCCTTCGAGAATCTGGTGAACGCTATGAACCCCTTCCCTACAAAAATGCACATAAACACAAACGCAGCATTTTGCATGCAATGAATATACATTATTTTATTGAAAACTACTTCACGCAGTGGATCACAAAGTATAAAACAGTCTTGACAAAGAATTATGTTTCTCTTTTTCATGCAAAAACTAATGGCCACTCGAAAAAATGAAATACATCCAAGTTGAGCAAATTAAACAAAACAAAACTTTAAGTCTGATCAAAAGTTCATTTCAGTGAGAGAGTTGTTGTTGTTGTTTGGCTTGAATAAGATGACACTGTGGAGTGGTCTTTGACAAGGCAACACGCATGTCATCGTTGACATCCAGTTGATTTCCACTTTTTATTTTGATAGAAACAAACGCTGAAATCCCTGACTCACAAAGGTATGTAGTTGCAAACGGAATCACAGCACCATAGCTCGCTGTGCCACACCACGGTAGGCTTGTGTCAACCAACACCAGAATTATTCAAGACT
>NC_137064.1:2588567-2601067 GCF_032717465.1 Coenobita brevimanus
TTAGTCTTGCGTCAGAGTCTGGTGGGGGTGGGGTGGGGTGGGGTTGGGGGAGGCAGGGAGGGTGTGGGTAGAGGATGAAGGTGCGTGAGAGAGAGAGAGAGAGAGAGAGAGAGAGATGACAGGTGTGCGAGGGAGAGTAATTAGTACACGTGATCTCACTCCGAGGGGATGAGGTGAGTGGCAGGTGTGGCAGGTGTCCGACAAGAGCCTCATCACCGGCATCGTAACTCCCTTAGGCTCGTACGCTTGTGGGATTAGCAGGTGTGGAAGGGACAGGTGTGGACGAGAGGGGACAGGTGTGGAGGGGAGTCGGCGGGTGTAGATGGGGTATACAGTGGGTGTGGGTGTGACATGTGGGAGAGACAGGTTTGGAAAGGATTGGGCAAGTATTGGAAAGACAGGTGTAGGAGAGGTGTGGAGGAGGCAGGTGTGGGAAAGATAGGTGTGGAAGGAAGAGGACAGGTGTGGGAGAGACAGATTTGGAAGTGGCAGGTGTGGGAGACAGGTGTGGAAGGGGCAGGTGTGGGAGAGAGAGGTGTGAATGGAAAGGGGCAGGTATGGGAGAGAGGTGTGGAAGGGATGGGGCAGGTGTGGGAGAGACTGGTGTGGTAGGGGCAGGTGTGGGAGAGTGGATTGGGAGGGGCAGGTGTGGGAGAGACAGGTGTGGAAGGGGCAGGTGTGGGAAGGACAGGTGTGGGAGGGAAGGTGTGGGACAAACGGGTGTGGAAGAGAAAGGGCAGGACTAGGTGTCGTTAAATAGCCTCTTCACTTCTTATTGGTTAAACACTCTAATACCTTTTCATTTCCAACTTACTTCTATGCACGTTCAGATTCTGTTGTTATTCATGAAGTCTACGTCAGTAAAGAAAAAAAAAAAATTAAAAGAAAAGAAAAGGAAAAACTTACAATAAACGTACAGGAAATTATTTAGGAGTAATAAAAAAAATAAAATTAATAACAGGTGGTATAAAACCTTCTAAGCCAAGGTGTAAAAACCCTAAACCTATGCATCTCACACCTTATTAATTAATCCTTGCACTAGGTACGTTCTCTCTCTCTCTCTCTCTCTCTCTCTCTCTTCTCAATGCCAGACTTCCTCCATTATAAACTTCGGCATCTCACACCTTGTTTAATCTCAAATCTCAGCACTTATAAAACTATTTTTACACTAATTAAGCCCAGAATTTAATCTATTTTCAGCTTATTTCATGCAGCTCACTGGCAGGAAAAGACAGTACACTCACTTTACATTCTTTACTTGCACTTCTTCGTGACCAGCAGCATATGTTATTGTTAATCAACCAGTTTACATCCCTTACGTAGCACTTCTTCGTGATCAGCATATTTTAGCGTTAATCTACTGTTACAACTCAGCATACAAGGTGGGGAGAGAGAGAGAGAGAGAGAGAGAGAGAGAGAGAGAGATAGAGAGTAAATCTGGACCAGCTTAGAGTAACAGGGGTATAGGCACCTCAGACTTCCTTTACTCTATTCCACCTCCAAACTGCTTTACTGTAATGCTGTAAACTTTTGCACTTCCACCTTGCTTTATCTCGGCTTTACTGCTGAGTCTTTTTATTACTTTTATTTTTGATACCTAAAGGATTATTATATTTAGATTTTTAAAAAGATTTTGGGAGACCTGTTATATAGAGAGGAGTTTGAATAATTCTCTCTCTCTCTCTGCTCTTTTATCTGCTCAAGCGGAGTGTGTGTGTGTGTGTGTGTGTGTGTGTGTGTGTGTGTGATGTCTATATGTATGTATCTATGTATATATTCGTGTATGTATGTGATGTCTATATGTATGTATCTATGTATATATTCGTGTATGTATGTGATGTCTATATGTATGTATGTACATATGTATGCGTGTATGTAAGGCAGCGTTGGACTACTGGCGTTGATGGATGGGCGTTGCTCTTGACTCAACACACTGGGGTCGTGTTTTGCGAGCCGCGGGACGATAACGGCTTGTGTATAAATGATCCACGGCGAGCAGGCAGTGGCGGCGAGGAGGGCACGGAGTTTAAAGATTTTCAGGGAGCGGAGGGAGGTGAGGGAGTTCAGGAAGTTCAGGGAGTTCAAAAAGTTCAGGGAGGTCAGAGAGTTCCATGAGAAAAACGGGGATACCAAGGGAGACTGGGATCTTTAGGGATTATTTTGCAGTGTGATTTTTTTTGTTTTTTCACGTTAAATGATGATCGATTTATTCTCCTTTTCTTTTCCTCGTCTCTTTTTCGTCTTTTTATTTATTTATTTATTTATTTGTGGAGTTCAGAGGGTAGGCAGCCAAAATCCTGTCACTTCGTCTTTCCTTCTCTCAGCTCCTGCGGATTAATGGGCTCGACCCCGTTAACCCACAGAGTAATATCATCAGTGTTTTTTTCCTCCGGATTTCAAACGCGCTGGATTTTCCCCGGCTTCACCACACGTAGGATTTTCTCCGGCTTCACCACACGTAGGATTTTCTCCGGATTAACCACACGCAGGATTTTCTCCGGATTAACCCCACGTAGAATTTTCTCCGGATTAACCACATGTAGGATTCTCTCCGGATTAACCCCACGTAATATTTTCATCGGATTAACCACACGTAGGATTTCTCCGGATTAACTACACTCATTTTCAAAGCCCATGGAAGGAACAGCAGGAGTGGTCGTAGAACTTTAGCCGATGATTGTACAAAGGGAGTGAAGGGTGTGGAAATAAAGGGAATGAAACCCTCTCCTCTCCCTGCTTCTCTTCTCTCCTCTCCTCTTCTCTCCTCTCGTCTCCTCTCCTCTCCTTTCCTCTCCTCTCTTCGCTGCCCTGCTTTGCTCTCCTCTCCTCTCTTCTTCTCTCCTCACCTCTCCTCTCCTTTCCTCCCTTCTCCTCTCATCTCATCTACTCTCGCTTTGTTTGATGAAGGGATGGTGGTGATTCTGATGCTTGCTACGTATTGCAATCATCCTCACCCCATCGGCACAGGGAAGGGTTGTAAGGCCCCACTTGTTATCCTGATGCAAGGTGAGTGTGAGGCGTTAAGCTTGGATGATGATGATGATGATGATGATGATGATGGTGGTGATGATGATGTTGATGATGATTAGGTGTTATGATTATTTTTTCCCTCTGATGTAATGAGAAGTTGAAACTGCTTTACCTACATCCATAATTTTATACACCACTATGCCACAGCCACCACCACCACACCACCACAATACCATACCATCACCACACTACACCACCACCACACCACCACAATACCATACCATCACCACACTACACCACCACCACACCACCACAATACCATACCATCCCCACACCACCCCTACCACATCATTTCTTTCTCGTTACCACAATCACGCCGTTACACCACAGCCTCACCCAGTTAGTGTGTGTGTGTGTGTGTGTGTGTGTGTGTGTGTGTGTGTGTTGTATATATGTATGTGCGCGAATATTTGGTGCATATATGTATATTACCTGTGCGTATATCCCGCGTGTGTGCGTGTTCGTTTATTTCCTGTGCGCGAGTGTTGCGTGTGCATGTGCGTGTGTTCCGTGTGTGCGTGTGCGTGGTTGGCGAGGTTGGCAGTAATTCCACTCGACAAACACCCGGTCAAAGAACCTAATTTACCGTAATGTTGATCTTGGCAGGAAATATTCACCGCTTTCCCATTATACCAAACTTTTACACGCCCTTTTTATTTTCCGCCTTAATACTTTTTTGTTTTTTTGTTTTTTTTCGGGGGTGGGGGGGGAAGAGGGACTTTATAATTTTACGGAGTTATTATTCTTGGGTTCTTTTTTTTTTTTTTTTTTTTTTTTTTTTTTTTTTTGAACTTTAACACAACTGCTGGATTTAGGGGAGGGGGAGGGTGTGTGTAATTTTGCGAATATGTTTTTCTTGAAGATTTTTGAGTTTTTTGTTTTTATTTTATTTTTTTTACTGGTGCTGGAGAGGGTCGCCTTTACGCGGTGGCTCGGATGTAACCAGGCGGCTCCACTGCCCGGTTACACAAACGTCCCTCAGCTCCCTGTCCCCCGAAAGGAAGATGGTGTGCTTCAGAAGGGCAAATCCTCACTGTTGGAAGCTCTCTAGTGTCTTATAATTGATGTCAGACGATTTTATTCAGCTGAGAGAGAGAGAGAGAGAGAGAATATTTATTTCCCTTCTACCTTTCTCCTCCTTCCCTGAGAGAGAGAGAGAGAGAGAGAGAGAGAGAGAGAGAGAGAGAGAGAATATTTATTTCCCCTTTACCTTTCTCCTCCTTCCCTGAGAGAGAGAGAGAGTAGATTAATTTCCCTTCTTATCTCGTACTTCCCCTCCTTCTCCTTCCCTGAGAGAGAGAGAGAGAGGGAGAGAGAGAGAGAATTGCAGCAAATGTGGAAGAAAAACAGTGCTCAGATTTCTGCCTATTAACTGCACGAGGATCATAAAGACAGAGTATCTAATTCTTCTAAGTCCAAATCATCCCCTAGAACAAGACCCGCAGTAATGTTACATCCAGGTCCCTAATTGCAAAGGAGAGACGAACTGAGGCCACCAGTCTGACCGGCTCGAGAAGAATACTATAAGAGGGAGGGGGAGTATAAGGAGAGGGGGAGGAAATATATACATTCTCTGTCTGTCTGTCTGTCTGTCTCTCTCTCTCTCTCTCTCTCTCTCTCTCTCTCTCTCTCCATCCTCCACTTTTAATCATATTCGTCTCCTCGTCTTCCATTCTTCTTTTTTCCCTCCTCAGTCATCTTCCTCTACTCTTCCTCTCCTTCCTCTTGTCTTCCTCTTTATACTGTACTCTTCTGTCTGTCTTCCTCTTCCTCCTCGCCATACTTTCTTCAGTCTTCCTAGTTTTTTGTCTTCCATACTTTCCTTTTCTACTTTTCTCCGCGGATTCTTCTTCTTCTTCTTCTTTTCTTCTTCTTCTTTTCTTCTTCCTCGTCTTCTTCTTCTTCTTCTCGTCCTATCTTCCTCCTCTTCCTCCTCCCCTCACTTCTTCCCATCTCTCCAGTGATGCAACTCCCTCACCTCTCCCCTCCTCTCCCCTCCCCCTTCTTTCTTCCTCCCCTTCCTCCAGCCAACGTCATCTTCTCCTCCCCTCCTCTCTGCTCTTCCTTTCCTTCTCTTTATGCCTGCTCCCTTCCTATCTTCTCCTCCTCCACTCCTCCCTCTTCTTCCTGTCCATTGTGCATTCCCCATTCCCTTCTTCCTCCTCACTTCCCCCCCTTCCTTCTCTTCCTTCCCTTCTCTTCAATTATGCATCCCCCCCTTTTCCCCTCCCCTCCCCTCCCACCCACCACGTTGTCATTGGCCCGTATTTCATCGTTCGTTCTCGTATTGACTCGCTCCCCTCCCCCTCCCCCTCCCCTGTCTCCTCAGTGTCCCCCCCTTGCCACGCTTTCCTTTGCCTTTTCACTTTCCCCTCTCCTCCACCTGTACCCCTTCCCCTCCCTTTCTCTCCCTCTCTCCTCTCTTCTCTACCTTCCCCCCCTCCCCCTTTTTCCTCTCCCCTTCTCTTCCCTCCCCCTTTCCTCTCTACATCGCCCCTCCCCCACCCCCTCTCTCCCCCTCCCCCCTTATCTCTATTTTTCCTTCCCTCTTTCCCGTTTCTTTTTCTCTCCTCTCTCCCCAGTTTCTTCCCCTCCCTCTCATCTTCTCCTACCCTTCCCCCTCTCGGCTCACGTCATTCCCTCTTCCCCCCCTCCTCCCTTTTCTCCCCTTTCTTGGTTCCTCAGTTTCCATTCACCTCGTCTTTCTTCCCTCTTCCTGTTTCCCCCTCTCTTCTTTCCCCCTCTTCCTCATTCCCCATCCCCCTCCTCCTCCTGCTCCTCTTACTCCTCCCCTTTCTCCTCTTCCTCCTCCCCCTTCCCCTTTTTGCATTTCGGTTCTTCTCTTTTCCCATACCTTTCCCTCCCCTCTCACTTCCTCACTCCCCCTCCCCCCTTTCCGCCCCCACCTCCTCCTCCCCCACCACTACCTTGTCCCTACTTCAGTTCTTCTCTTTCCTCCTCCCTCCTCCTCCTCCTCCTCCTCCTTCCCATCTTTCCTCTTCTCTCCCCCTTCTACATGTTTCGTTCTTTCCTCCCTCTCCTCCGTCTCTCCCCTTCCTTCCCCCTTCCTCTCCCAAGTCTCGATTCTTCTCTCCCTGTTTTTTCTCTCCTCGTCTTCTTTCTTCTCTTTTTCATTCCTTTTTTTTCTTGTCTTTTTCACCGTTATCTTCCATCCTTCCCTATTTCCTCTTCTCTCTCTCTCTCTCTCTCTCTCTCTCTCTCTCTCTCTCTCACCCACTTCAAAACCACCTCTCTCCACTCTTGCCCTCCCCCCTCCTCTCCTTCCCTTTTTCCCCCCACCCTCCTCTTCCCCTTCCTCCCCTCCTCCCAGCTCATGCAAATTTCACCCCTCTTCATATTTGCATTCACCCCCCTCCCTCCTCCCCTTCCCTTTTTCCCCCACCCTCCCCTTCCCTTTCTCTCCCTCCCTCCCCTCATCCCAGCTCATGCAAATTTCACCCCTCTTCATATTTGCATTCACCCCCTCCCTCCTCCTCCTCCCCTTCCCCCTCCCTCCTCCTCCTCCTCCTCCCCTTCCCCCTCCCCCTCCCTCTCCCCATAACCACCACTTTGTTTTTTATCGACGGGTTTGCGAAGGTTTTTGCTTGTGGTTTCCTGTTTTTTTTTTTTTATAACGGGGAGAATGGTGTTTGGATGTGTGGATGTGGTGTTTGGATGGGTGAATGTGGTGTTTGGATGTAACGTTTGGGTGTGTTGTGCCTTAATATTGCATGGCTGGGGTGTTTGGGTGTGTGGATATGGTGTGTGGATGTGGTGTTTGGATGTATTGTTTGAATGTTGTGTTTCCCGCGTGGATGAGGTGTTTGGATGTGTGGATGTGGTGTTTGGATGTGTTGTGCCGCGTGGTTGAGATGTTTGGATGTGTGGATGTGGTGTTTGGATGTGATGTTTGGATGCTGTTTAATAATGGGTGGCTGAGGTGTTTGGATGTGATGTATGTTAATGTGGAGTGTTGGGATGTAATGTTTGGATGTGTTGTGTTTTAATAATGGGTTTCTGGTGTTTGGTTGTGATGTGTGTTGATGTGGGGTGGATGTTGTGTTGTTTAGGCTGGGTGGTCAAGATGTGGTGTTTGGATGTGTTTTTATGTGGAGTGTACACTGCATTCCGGCGTGAAAGAGGTCTTGATGTGTGGATGTGGTGTGTTTTTATGATGGGTGAATGGTGCAGCATGTGTGAATTTTAGATGTCTGTTTGAATGTGTTTTGATGTGAGTAGATGTTATGGTGGTGTTTGGATGTGTGATGTTAAGTGGGACGATGTTGTGGTATGCATGTGGTTGATATGATGTGGTGTTTGGATGTGGAGTGAATGTGGATGTGGAGCGAATGTGAATGTTGATGTGGAGTGAATGTGGATGTGATGTTTGGATGTGTGGATGTGGTGTTTGGATGCGGTGACGTGTTTTAGTGTGGGGTATGTGTGGTGTTGATGTGGTATGGATGTGGCGGTATAGCGTGGGTTAATGTTTGAGGTGGTATTACTGTGGTGTGGGAGTATGTGGCATTAATGTGGTATGAATGAGGTATGAGAGTATGTGGTATTACTGTGGTATGAGAGTATGTGGTATTAATGTGGTAAGAATGTGGTATGAGAATGTGTGGTGTTTATGTGGTATGAGAGTATGTGGTGTAAGTTTGATGTGGGTGTGTTTGCTTTTATAGTGCTGTTTAGGGTGGTGTTTTAAGTGGTTTATGTGCTCTCTCTCTCTCTCTCTCTCTCTCTCTCTCTCTCTCTCTCTCTCTCTCTCTCTCTCTCTCACATTATTGTATCTATCTTCATTTGTCTATCTGTTATATCTATCTGTCAGTCTATCTGCCCATTCATATCGGTTTGTTGAAACAGATGTGTCAGTTTGGTGTTATTTGTGTGTGTGTGTGTGTGTGTGTGTGTGTGTGTGTGTGTGTGTGTGTGTGTGTGTTTTGCCATTGCACTGAACTATCATTACTTTTTATTGTGTGTGTGTGTGTGTGTGTGTGTGTGTGTGTTTGGTGTGTTTTTGTGAACGGCGATGCGCTCAGTCCCCGCTCTCTTTGACCTCTGTATCTATTTTATATCTATCGCTTTCTCTTTCTGTTTCCGATTGTTTGTCCATGTCTGTCTGTCGGTCTATTTGTCTCTTTACTTATCTATCTGTTTATCTATCTATCTGCCTATATCTATCAGTTAGGCAATAAATACATCGATAGATAAATATAGCCTACCACTGTCTATTGTATATCTATTCTGGTGGTTATCCTGTACACGTGTCACTGTGGTTTTGTGTGTGTGTGTGTGTGTGTGTGTGTGTGTGTGTGTGTGTGTGTGTGTGTGTGTGTGTGTGTGTGTGTGTGTGTGTGTGTGTGTGTGTGTGTGTGATTTTTGTTCCTAGAATCCTCCCTGATTCTCCCTCTCCATTCATTTTCACCCCTTTCTCTCCCCTCCTCTCCCCATCTATCTCCCCCTCCCCAACCCGTCCCCATTTACCCCTACACTGATTTCTCTCTCTCTCTCCTCTTCGTTTCGTACCTCTCTTCCTCTTCCTCTCAGTTATTCCTCTCCTTACCTCTCCCTCTCTTCCCCCTCCCTCCCCTCTCCTCTCTTCCCCTCCCTCCCCTCTCCTCTCTTCCCCTACCCTCCCGTCTCCCCTTTCTCCCCTTAATTATGTCCTCCTTCCCCTTCATTCACCCCCCCTTTCCCCTTTTATTACCCCTCTTCCCCTCCCTCCCTTCCCCTCCTGTTTTTCTGTCTTTCCTTTCATCTTCTCGCTTTCATTAACTCCCTTGTCATTCTCTCTCTCTCTCTCATCAAATCCTTTCTAGATTTACTGATTCCCGTCTCTCTCTCTCTCTCTCTCTCTCTCTTTCATCTATTATCATTTCTATTCTTCTTTTTTCCTTCCTCCTTCCTCTCTCTTTCCCCCTTCCACCTCCTCTTATAATTCCTCTCCCTTTTTCTCTTCCTCTGCACATTTTCTCTTTAGGCCTATCCAATTTTTCTCTCTTTCCCCCCCCCTCTCATTTCTTCTCTCCCTCTTTGTCACCATTTCCCTTTTCCCTTTCCCCTCTCCCTTTCCCCCTCTTCCTTCTTCCCACCTCATTTATATTCCCCTCTTTCTCTAGTTCCTCCCCCTCCCCCTCCCTCCCTTTCCTCTATCATCCAGTCTCTCCCTCCCTCCTCCTTCTCCTTCTCACTCCTCCCCTTCCCTCCCCCTCCCTACCCTTTCTCAGTTCCTCTTTCTCCCTCTGCCCACCCTTTCCCAGTTCCTCTCCTCCCTCCCTCTGTCACCCTCTTGTCTCATTCTCCTCTCCATCTCTTCTTCCCTCGCCTCATTTTTCTTACCCTCTCTTCCGCCCCTCCCCCCTCCCCCTCCCCTCCCCTCCCCTCCCCTCCCCTCCCTTCCCCTCCCCTCCCCTTCCCCCTTAGTCAAGTTGTGTCATAAACAGGACATGAGCCAACCATCCCCAAGCCCTTATTGCTCTCTCTCTCTTTCTCTCTCTCTCTCTCTCATTTCAGTTTGTCATGTATTTTCTTTAATTAACCTATCTCTCTCTCTCTCTCTCTCTCTCTCATTCCAGTTTGTCATGTATTTTCTTTAACTAACCTACTCTCTCTCTCTCTCTCTCATTCCAGTTTGTCATGTATTTTCTTTAACTAACCTACTCTCTCTCTCTCTCTCTCATTCCAGTTTGTCATGTATTTTCTTTAACTAACCTACTCTCTCTCTCTCTCTCTCTCTCTCTCATTCCAGTTTGTCATGTATTTTCTTTAACTAACCTACTCTCTCTCTCTCTCTCTCTCATTCCAGTTTGTCATGTATTTTCTTTAACAAATCTCTCTCTCTCTCTCTCTCTCTCTCTCTCTCTCTCTCTCTCTCTCTCTCTCTCTCTCTCTCTCATTTCAGTTTGTCATGTATTTTCTTTAACAAATCTCTCTCTCTCTCTCTCTCTCTCTCTCTCTCTCTCTCTCTCATTTCAGTTTGTCATGTATTTTCTTTAACTAACCTACTCTCTCTCTCTCTCTCTCTCATTTCAGTTTGTCATGTATTTTCTTTAACAAATCTCTCTCTCTCTCTCTCTCTCTCTCTCTCTCTCTCTCTCTCTCTCTCTCTCTCTCTCTCTCTCTCTCTCTCTCTCGTTATCCTTTTTATAGTGTTATTAGTTCCCTTCTCTACACTTTACTGCTGTTGACCCACTGACACACGCACACGCACCTACACACGCACACATACTCGTACACACATGACTACACTCACATATACATACGTACACAGGCTGACATACATACATACATACTTACAGACGTACACAGACAGAATAAACACACACACACACACACATATTTAGAGAGAGAGAGAGAGAGAGAGAGAGAAAGAGAGAGAGAGAGAGAGCACAGCCGCAGATACATATTCACATCCATCATTCTCACTCACATTCTGTCTGTCTGTCTGTCTGTCTGTCTGTCTCTCTCTCTCTCTCTCTCTCTCTCTCTCTCTCTCTCTGCCATTAGTAGAGATATTAATACATTGAATTAATAAAATAAATATCTAAAATTGAAATTGAAATCTGTAATTACCAGACATTGTACCCATTGCCTATGACCCCCTGCCTGTGATTGTGGTAGTGCTCGATGGTGGTAGTTGTGGTAGATGTGGTAGCCATGGTCGTGATGTATGGTGGTAGTACTGGTGGGTGGTGGTAGTTGCGGAAGTATGTGGTACTGGCGGATGGTGGTGATGGTGGTAGTACTGGTGGGTGGTGGTGGTTGTGGTAGTTGGTGGTAGTGGCGGATGGTGGTAGTTGTGGTGGTGTTGGATGGTGGTGGTTTTGGTGGTGGATGGTGGTAGTAGTGGTAATTATGGTATTTGTGGTTATGGTGAATAGTGGTAGTTGGATATGAGAGTTGTGGGTGCTGTGGTGGTTGTGGTGGATAGTCGCACTTGTTGTGGTTGTAGCGGATGGTAGTAGTTGTAGTTGTAATCGAGGTAGATATGGTTGTGCTGAGTTGTGGTAGTTATTAATGTAAGTGTATCCTGATTCACTGTTTTGGTTGTAGTTGTGGTTGTGATTGTGGTAGTTGTGGTGGTTGTGGTTGTGATTGTGGTAGTTGTGGTTGTGATTGTGGTAGTTGCGATGGTTGTGGTTATGGTATTTGTGGTGGTTGTGATTGCGGTAGTTGTGGTGGTTGTGATTGTGGAAGTTGTGGTGGTTGTGATTGTGGTAGTTGTGGTGGTTGATTATGGTAGTTGTGGTTGTGATTGTGGTAGTTGTGGTTGTATTGAAACCTATAATTACGTACACAGATTACTCCCCCTCGTCCCATTTGATATTGACGATGGTGGTAGTTGTGGTAGTGGAGGATGGTGGTAGTTGTGGTAGTGGAGGATGGTGGTAGTTGTGGTAGTGGAGGATGGTGGTAGTTGTGGTAGTGGAGGATGGTGGTGGTTGTGGTAGTGGAGGATGGTGGTAGTTGTGGTAGTGGAGGATGGTGGTGGTTGTGGTAGTGGAGGATGGTGGTAGTGGAGGGTGGTGGTAGTTGTGGTAGTGGAGGATGGTGGTAGTTGTGGTAGTGGAGGATGGTTGTAGTTGTGGTAGTGGAGGATGGTGGTAGTTGTTGCGGTGGCTGTGGTACTGATGTTTGTGGTTGTGGTTATATTGTTGTAGTTACGATTGTAGTTGTGATTGTGGTAGTGAATGTGGTTTTGGCTGTGGTGGAGGTCTGAATGTGGTTGTGGTAGTTCCAGTGGTGTTGTAGTTGTGGTACTTGTGATGGTTGTGGTAGTGGGTGGAAGGTGGTAGTTGTAATGGTGTGCAGGTTGTGGTAGGTGTGGTGGTGTCGTTGTTGTGGTGGTTATGGTAGGTGTGGTAATTGTAGTTGTGGTGGTGTGGTTGGTGTGGTATTTGTGGTAATGTGATAGTTATGATGGTTGTGGTAGTGCTGTAGTTGTAGCTGTGTGGTAGTTGCGGTGGTGTAGTAGTTGTGGTAGTGTGGTAGTTGTAGTAGGTGTGGTAGTTATGGTGGTGTGGTAGTTGTAGTAGGTGTGGTAGTGTGGTAGTTGTAGTAGGTGTGGTAGTGTGGTAGCATCTGTGGCGCGAGTGGCCTTGACAGCTTTGTTCACCGCAGTGTGGTTGTTTTTATACTTGTTCTCCTGCTTTTACTGCCGCACCGATGTTGGTAGTTGTGGTAGTGGTAATGGTGGTAGGAGCTGCAGTGATTTTGTTGTGCTGGTGGTAGTGGTGGTGGTGATGGGGGGATGTGTGATAGTGATGGGGGTGGTGGTGGTGATGGTAGCGAGTTATGATGGTGATGGTGGTAGTGGTTGTGATGGTGATGGTGATGATGATGATAGCAGTTGTGATGGTGGTGGTGGTGGTGATGGTAGCGGGTTGTGATGGTGGTGGTGGTGATGATGGTAGCAGTTGTGATGGTGGTGGTGGTGATGGGGGTGTGTGATAGTGATGGTGGTGGTG